>NC_140931.1:143145328-143675328 GCF_014529385.1 Adiantum capillus-veneris | reverse complement strand
TACCTAATAACCAAAGTTTGATAATTGTCTCACTAAGATCAAACTCTATCTCAGCTGAGGAACGTAGCAAACGTGTCGTAGAGTGTGTGACACACCACTGGGCAAAGGTAAACAAACATCCCCTGCACCCTCTATTTCAAACACCAAACCATTCGCCTAGCTCACACAGCCAAGTCTCCCACTAGAAATTGTGTTAAACCATGCATGACATGGTGTGACGTGGAAAGCAACATTTCTATCTAGTAACCACCTTGGAAAAAGTGTGCTATCCATAGACATATCTGCAAGAGGTACACTCAAACAAAACATGACATCACCCTCACTAGCATAGACTGACTCTGGAATTGCCTCTCTAACATGCATCAAAGCCGTATCTGCATCTTGCATACATCTCCACTGCTGTCTCATATGTCTAGAACAACGATGTCTAATGTGCCCTGTGTGACTACAATGCCAACAATGTATGTATCGGCAAGAACGAGACCGTTGTCTCTCACTATCATGCATATCTGCTTCCATAAGTGAGCACTAGACTGGGAACCAAAGTGGGAGATCACTCGACCACTACACAAACATGAAAACGATGACCAATTGCATCAAAATCGATGCTCACATATGCATAAAACAGTTCCACAATCTTCTATCTACAAGCATATAGTCTGGGACAAACTGCTCCACCAAGCATAAAGCGCATAACCATATATGCAAGTAGATAGAAAACTAGCTCAAAACGCATCCCACAAGAGAAACTTCCTGCAAAATTCTGCAAAAAAACTGTGACTGGCAAAGTCTGTAGCCACACAAGCATACACTAATCCTCACTCCTACGAGACATTGGGTACAAGAACACTAACCTGTGTTCAAGCTAAAAAACTTGTCAAACTTAGAGTAAACTCTCACTGTCAAAGTGGGAATATATTGACTGCTGTACAAGATGGCATAGCATTGCAAATTTTTATGGCAAGAAGAAGTGGAAAAAACGAACATAATTTTCTTTGCAAAATGAGTCAAAACTCAACGCAAACTGCAAGCCCAAAAATTGCAGATAACTGCTCGAGTGGTGGTCAACTTGACTATTAAATCATTAGAGAGTAAACTGCAAATACGTGCAAACCATGGTGAGAATCTAGCAAAAATTTGGCAGAGTTTTCCTTAAAAACTGAGCAAAACTCAAGAAAAATATCTACCATAAACCATAACACTACTCAATGCTAATGAGTAGAAATGCCAAAATGGCTCCACATTTGCACATACAATAGCAATCCGCACTCAACATACATCAACAGAGTGACCCTGCATAAGCAAGCACCAAAAGAGTTGCAATCTAGAAACTTGATCAATGCAAAAACAATGCTCTCAAGAGAGCTCACTAGCACTTGAAAGTGCTCGCCAAAATGCATGTACAATGGGCACCAACCATGTGCCATCACCATATGCAAACCATCTGCAAAGACCATGAATCCAAGCACAAAATCATTGCAAAATTATCATGTGAAAACCTATGAAAGAAGCTCCACCTGTGTGCTCCAAAATTCGTGTCTCTCAAGAGACTGCTTCGATGGTGTGTAATTGCCTTTGTGACTCTTTGCTTAAATCTACCAAAAACTCTCAAACCACAAGCTCTGCATAAGCTAAAATTTCATCTTTAGCTCAAAATTTATGCACCCACTTGAAGCATCTTCCGTGCTTCCAAAAGTGCATTAAACTCGCACACTATGCGAAAACAAAAAACTTGCAATTTTTGTATACAGTTTGTCTGAGTTGAATGTCAGCAACACAGTGAGGAATTTGCAAAAGAATTATTTTGTAAAGTTGTAGCCCACGTGGAAACGGATGGGTTACAAGGAGAAATTCTTAGATTTGCATTCTACAAGGAGTAAAAGGAATCTAAAACAGAATGCTGCGCATTGGTTTTAGATTTGCATTCTACAAGAAGAAAAATGAATATGAAAACTGTGTGCTGCGCACACAGTTTTTAGGGAAGCATCTTCACTTACACACAATCTTCCACACTCCTTTCTGAGATTCCACAAGAGCATACATCACTCTCAACTGAGCTCACACGCTCCCATTGCATTATCAAAAATATTTCTTAATCTCTCCACCACCGAGAGCAATCAAGCTATCGCCTTGAAGCCATCGTGCTCTCTGCAATCACCATCCACTCTGATACCAATCATGAGTGCACGAATGCGTCATCGTGCAATCCACGATCACCATGCACTCTGGTACCAATTGTGAGTGCACGAATGCAGTGGGTGTACGAAGAGCAAGAAGGGGAGAGAGAGAGAACACATGATGTGGGTGGAGTAGCTTAGCACTATGTGTGTGAGAGAGCCGCTTATTCTTCTATCTAGTAGAATAAGGTGTGTACAAGTAATGGATGGCTGAACGTCTTTGACGTGTCCGACAGAGGTAAGTGGAACACCGCCTTTAACCACACAAAATCCCACTGAAAGGCGACGCACCGATAAGTGAGACCTACTAGCTAAACTACTAGTATGTGCAAGAAACTAGGTGAGAGACTCTCTCAACATATGCCCACTGTCTCACTTTGTCGATCTACACACACTTGTATCGTCTCTGGTGGTAGGCAAGCATGTGTACCCATGTTAGAGCTTGCATGTAGATCCTGCATACAACTCTATATGGTTTGCAAAGCTCCACGAAGCGTCATGCTAGTGTCAGTTTCACCGCACGAGTGATAATCCCTGTAGCAAATGCTCCCACTGCAGCTGCTAGGTTGTGCCTCAACATTAACAAGTTGAACATGTAATGGAAATGGCCTAAGAACTTTGATAATAGTGGAATTAAGAGAATCAGAGTGAGCATTTTCATGAGACTACTTTGAGAATATAAAGGGTGAACTTATTTAGCGGTAGCAACTTAACCATAAATTTAATTAACTTGGCATGAACAATACTTTTGCGAGAGAGAGAGAGAGAGAGAGAGAGAGAGAGAGAGAGAGAGAGAGAGAGAGAGAGAGAGAGAGAGAGAGAGAGAGAGAGAGCGAGAGAGAGAGAGAGATAGAGAACTTGATAACAGTTGAGGACTGAATTTATGTGGAGCCGGGCCCCCCTCCAATAGGCTTTTGTATTATAGATTCTCCCATCAAGAGAGACTTTGTACAATACAATCTTTCTGTTCCCTGTGACCTATGTGATTCAATGAAGATGGAAAGCTTCATGCATCCCAAAAATAACATAATGTTGTAAAAGCATTAATCATCCTCGGCCTCATTCCCAAGGTCTTAAACACCTTCAAAGGTGGAGAGAGCTAGTGGGGAATGAGGGTAGGGAAGAGGAAGAAGAAACATTCATAGGAGAAGGAAATAGTTCCTCACTTATCATCACTCTTAACACCATATTAGTCAATTTGGAAATTTCTTAGTTCCCACTTTCAAAACAATCTTAATATATGACCACATGGCCAAATCTTAAGCAGTTTTTGAGAGCACCGCTCGGAAGAGCTTTTCAAGTACTACCTTGTGGAAGGCTTTTGCCTTCAAAAAAATTTGAGATTTGTCCATATGGGCAAATCTTCAAGACATTGGTGATTCCCAAATTGCCTCTAACGTCTCAAACTCTCAAAATATGGTGTTTCTTCTTGCTTAGCATAGTTTAATAGCATAGTAATGAAGATGAAGAAGATTTCATGATTAAGCATTGAAGCATGGCTCTTGGTTGGATTTTCATTCCATAGCCAAGAGTGTTAGTGCAGTCTCTCAACTTCTCAACAAGCTTGGAGAAGGAGATGGAGTTCTTGCACTTTACACTTCACACAATGAGAGAGAGAGAGAGAGATAGATAGATAGATAGATTGTATTATCGTCCACGGAGGTCAGATATGACCTATGGGACCAAAAACAAAACATTACAAACGTGAGGGGATTGTGTGATACATCTCAGTTAAGGACTGAGGGTCCAAAAAGAAAGTTAAGATAAGATAAGATGAACAAAATCTATGCAGAAGGAGGTGAGGAGGGAACCGGTTTGGGAGTTCGAAACTCTTGAATAATGGCTCTACCTCCTTGGTAGACTGCCCATTTTCCTGCTATGCGCGCTTCTCGCATCTTGTGTAGTTCTGCCTTCTTTTGTTTGAGCTGGGTGGGTGTGAGATCTTCGGCAAACCAAATTTTTGTGTCTTTGAGAAGCTTTGATTGCTCAAGGAGCTTGACTCGATCCGCTTTGGTCTTGAAGGTAAGAATTGCATGGTTGGTGCAATGCTCGTGAGCGAGAGTGGTGATTGACGCTGGATCCCATTGTATCATGGGGGTTGTTGTTCGGATGCGAGCGAAAGACTCGTGGAACTTGGGGTCCTCCTTTCCTTGCCAATCGCTCGGGAGCCGGCCAATGCGGACATTGAGAGCAATAGCATCTTGTCGTTGTTGTTCGCATAGCATGGAAGCCACCCGATCTTCAACTTTGTGGAAAATGACATCTTGCACTTGAGTTTTTACCTTCTCTGTGAGGATGATTTCCGTCTCCGTATTGAGCTGGATTTCCTTTTGTTCCGTCTTTCCCTTGTTGGAGTCCTCCACAATTGTGAGGCGAGACTCGATGGCTGCGAGTCTTTCCTTCAAGGTGTCATTTTCCTTGCGAAGTCTTTCGACTTCATGTTGAAGCCGAGCCATGCTGTCCACCTTGGGGGGTGTTGCCACGACACCGGCAAATGTGGGCTTCCCGCGAGAAGAGGCCCGAGTGGCCATGGTGGGCACTTAATCAAGAAAGCAAATCACATTAAGGGTTTATACTCAGTTTAAGTAAAAGAAGCCTCTCTGTGAGACCCGATACTCAATTAAATTAAAAGAAAAGAAGCCTCTCTGTGCTAGCAGGTCGAGACCCGGGTGAGAGGAGGCTGAGACTGGCGGGGCTCAGCTTGGGCAAGTGGCCGGGCCTGTGCAGAGGCAGAAACGGGGCTGAGCTTGGGCGGGTGGCCGGGTGGGTAGGGGCAGAAACTGGCGAGCAGGGTTGAGGCTGCAGAGAGCGAGAGTGCACGCGAGCATAGCAGGGGCAGGGTTACTACTGGAGGTGGGGAGCAGGGCTCTGTGGCCTCCCCTAGGGCTGCCCCCTCACCCAAGGGAGACAGGAGTCATAAGAGACTAGGGTTCGAGCAGGGTCGAGGCTGCACAGGGGAGAGAGAGAGAGAGAGAGAGAGAGAGAGAGAGAGAGAGAGAGAGAGAGAGAGAGAGAGAGAGAGAGAGAGAGAGAGAGAGAGAGAGAGAGAGAGAGAGTGGGGGAGAGTATACCCCCCAAGATAGCCCCTAGCTTCCTTGGTTGACCCCCCCTTGTAGCTCATGCTAGAAGATGATTGAACCCCT
Source organism: Adiantum capillus-veneris (assembly GCF_014529385.1). Classification (NCBI taxonomy): domain Eukaryota; kingdom Viridiplantae; phylum Streptophyta; class Polypodiopsida; order Polypodiales; family Pteridaceae; genus Adiantum; species Adiantum capillus-veneris. Next base: position 143,670,008 of record NC_140931.1, on the reverse strand, counting down.
ACAAGCCTAGCCAATCACATGCAGGGTGCATATCAAGCAACCATGCTAGTCTTGGAACAAGTGTCCCCCTTTCCCGTTTGAGAGAGAGGACTTGATAAATGCATAATATATTAAATAAACTAGTTAAGATATCATTGGACCCATTGGGAGGCTAACCAATAGGCATTAGGCACACCGTGAGGGCTACATAAAGAGGAACTTGACAAGTGTTCTTGTTACTTCTTCGGACCAAGCTTGCCTTGTGTGATGGTGTGTGTTCTCTATCATGCTCCTACAATGAGGGATCGCCCCCCCTTGAGTAGGGATCATGTTGAATTTTGGGAACACCTTGAACCCCTTAAGCACCTGAGTCATGGAGCACCTTAAACAATAAGCACCTTAAGCACCTCAAGCACCTTAGTTAGCAAGCACCTCAAGCACCTCAATCTGGGAGGCATCCATGTTCTTTGCTTTGTACTTTCCCTGGATAATTAGTGATGACAACAATAGATGGCCCTTCTTGATAGCTAGAAAAGGTGAAAGATTATAGTTAACCAAGCAAATAGGCCACGTGCTCTATGACGAACTTCGTAATCCAAATGGGTTTACTCCCTCCATTGCCAGAACAAAGCGGATACATCAAGCCTCATCCTTAAATGTAGGCCATCTTTCCTCTATGTGCTTCCATGCACAAGAGTCAAAAGGTTCCCGTATCACATCATCTGTCGATGTAGTATTTGAGTGCCATGTCATCAAAGTGGCTATAAACTTGCACCTGAACATGCTCTTTGTTCTTGGAATGAAAGGAAAGTGGCGAAGGACCTTTGTAATGATTAATTTTTCTTGTGTGTCCTCTCTATACCTGTTCGATCCACAATTAGGACACTGTTCCAAATTTGCATACTCATTGTGAAAGAGTATACAATCATTAGGGCATGCATGTATTTTGTGATAATCCAAGCCCAAGTTAGTAAGATGCTTTTTAATGGCTTGACGGGTAGGGGGCATGTGATTGCCTTCCGACAATATTTGCTCATTGAGCAACCTGTCGTTACATCAACAAGTGAACGCAACAATCATATTATTGAGCTGTAATTTGTACTTTGGCATGCTTAAGATACAATATATTTATCTAAAAAGCTTTGTGAGATGGAGGCATCAGACCACCCATAGACAGACTGCACATTAAGCATTGGCAAAGTGGTATGGAGAACTGTTGGGACGGATACGCCGTGACAGACGTCAGCAGAGCGAGAACTCACCTAACATGTAATGTCAGCTAAGGACGAAGCTTGACCCGCAGGCGCGTGGAAGCAAGCATAAGGTGTCAACCTACACTCGACCGACTCCTAACCAATTCCTACAGAGGTCTCTACCAATTGTCTAAGTCACAGCCTTCAAGAGTGCAAGAGAGGAAACTTCTTACAATGCCTTCTAGAGCCGAACACCCATAAAACAATCTCGAAACACCATAGAACTTGAAGGAGACCCTACTAATACCAATAGGTCACTCTCCCTAAGGTCTATGAACCAAAATCCAGACCCAAAACACCCGGTGCAGAAACACATAGGATGTCTGGCCGAAATCTGCAAGTCTTCATTTCCGAAATCTAAAGTGCCTAATGTGTAGTTCTACTCAATGTGAAGGCTTGGATATGCTGCAATGCAAAATCGGACAACGTATGCTCACCCAAACAACCGATAAAGCTCGTAGAAGGAGCTCGCAAAGCCAGACCGTACGCGCACAATGTTGGTATTGGCGCGTAGCTCTAGTTGGGGGCAACACGTTGCACTTGTCCGCACTCGATTCCGACCACCGGAGCACACGTAGAGTCAAGACGAAGCTCACTCTCTCTCTCTCTCTCTCTCTCTCTCTCTCTCGTACACAGTATGCTCACTCACAGACTTCAAACCTGTTTAAAATGACAAAAAGGTTTTTCATTAAGGTCAAAAAGTGGTATATATACCTTACAACTTCTCAAACCCTAAAGTTACAAAATCAACCATCTACTCAATCTAACTATCAAAACTGGGATACAATCTGGAAACTTCTGTAAGTCCCAATAATTACAAGGTGAAAAATCGGGTTTTCCTTAATGAATGAATAATTACAAAAATAATAGTCCTCCGAGTAGTTAGATGCCGTGGGGTGTGTCCAGCTTCTAACACTCCCCCCCTCCTTGCTCATGTCGTCCCTGACATGGCCCTGATCTGTTGCTTCATTTGATCGTTCCCGCATCTTTAGCAGTGATTTGTACCTGGCATGTAGGTTTAGCATTGTTGGGCCAAAGATCTCTGTATTCATGGTGAAGAACCCCGTATAGAATGCTTCTTCAAAAGCCTGGAGGTGATAGGATGGTAGAAACATGATTCTTTGATACAACGCATGTATCACCTCCTTGGAAGGCTGACCTGACAGATCATAAGAACATCTGTATGTATCTTGGAAGAAGAATATGCTGTCGGTCACCTGGCGTGGCTTGAAGGTCTCGAACACTGCTAAGATGGTTCTGCAAATCTTCCTCATCATAATGCATGTAAGGTCAGGTGAGCCAGGGAACAACTTTATGGCGCCCGTTAGGGTTTTCACCATGTATTGGACACTTATTCTCTCACCTGCCTTCACGCCCGGCAGCTTTGGGTAATTCAGCCAAGTGGGTTGGCTTCTTTGCAAAATTTGCTGTGCCTTCCACGTCCTAACCCTTGGTAGGGGACAGAAGCTGAGATTGTCTCTGATATCTTTAGGTGCCTCTACCAGGTGATTAGGTATTGTGGGTACTTGGTAAGCCAAGCCTTCCTCCACTTTGGCTGAGAATCCACTATAAGCTTAACTTCTTTTGGCTTTGAGGTGTCTGCATTGTAGAGAGGTTCCGTTGGCTCTTCTTTGATCCGCTTGTTTATTGTTGCTGCCTCATATTTCAGCAATGGATATGGGAGAGAGGGTTGAAGCCACTCGCGCCTGAGACTGCTGGCGTTGATCTTTTGAATTGTCATAGATTTGAAGACCCTCTACTCCCATTCCAAGGCTTCCTTCGTGCTTTCTCTTAGCTCTTCCTCTATTGCCTTACACAATTTTTCCTCCTCTTCTTGTGTTAGATCCTGTGGCTCTTGAGAGGATCCTGCTATGGATTCCTCTTGCATGTGTGTGTCCACAGGATCTGCCACATTTTTGAGGTCGATGCCCTCATTGGGACGGATACGCCGTGACAGACGTCAGCAGAGCGAGAACTCACCTAACATGTAATGTCAGCTAAGGACGAAGCTTGACCCGCAGGCGCGTGGAAGCAAGCATAAGGTGTCAACCTACACTCGACCGACTCCTAACCAATTCCTACAGATGTCTCTACCAATTGTCTAAGTCACAGCCTTCAAGAGTGCAAGAGAGGAAACTTCCTACAATGCCTTCTAGAGCCGAACACCCATCAAACAATCTCGAAACACCATAGAACTTGAAGGAGACCCTACTAATACCAATAGGTCACTCTCCCTAAGGTCTATGAACCAAAATCCAGACCCAAAACACCCGGTGCAGAAACACATAGGATGTCTGGCCGAAATCTGCAAGTCTTCATTTCCGAAATCTAAAGTGCCTAATGTGTAGTTCTACTCAATGTGAAGGCTTGGATATGCTGCAATGCAAAATCGGACAACGTATGCTCACCCAAACAACCGATAAAGCTCGTAGAAGGAGCTCGCAAAGCCAGACCGTACGCGCACAATGTTGGTATTGGCGCGTAGCTCTAGTTGGGGGCAACACGTTGCACTTGTCCGCACTCGATTCCGACCACCGGAGCACACGTAGAGTCAAGACGAAGCTCACTCTCTCTCTCTCTCTCTCTCTCTCTCTCTCGTACACAGTATGCTCACTCACAGACTTCAAACCTGTTTAAAATGACAAAAAGGTTTTTCATTAAGGTCAAAAAGTGGTATATATACCTTACAACTTCTCAAACCCTAAAGTTACAAAATCAACCATCTACTCAATCTAACTATCAAAACTGGGATACAATCTGGAAACTTCTGTAAGTCCCAATAATTACAAGGTGAAAAATCGGGTTTTCCTTAATGAATGAATAATTACAAAAATAATAGTCCTCCGAGTAGTTAGATGCCGTGGGGTGTGTCCAGCTTCTAACACTCCCCCCCTCCTTGCTCATGTCGTCCCTGACATGGCCCTGATCTGCTGCTTCATTTGATCGTTCCCGCATCTTTAGCAGTGATTTGTACCTGGCATGTAGGTTTAGCATTGTTGGGCCAAAGATCTCTGTATTCATGGTGAAGAACCCCGTATAGAATGCTTCTTCAAAAGCCTGGAGGTGATAGGATGGTAGAAACATGATTCTTTGATACAACGCATGTATCACCTCCTTGGAAGGCTGACCTGACAGATCATAAGAACATCTGTATGTATCTTGGAAGAAGAATATGCTGTCGGTCACCTGGCGTGGCTTGAAGGTCTCGAACACTGCTAAGATGGTTCTGCAAATCTTCCTCATCATAATGCATGTAAGGTCAGGTGAGCCAGGGAACAACTTTATGGCGCCCGTTAGGGTTTTCACCATATATTGGACACTTATTCTCTCACCTGCCTTCACGCCCGGCAGCTTTGGGTAATTCAGCCAAGTGGGTTGGCTTCTTTGCAAAATTTGCTGTGCCTTCCACGTCCTAACCCTTGGTAGGGGACAGAAGCTGAGATTGTCTCTGATATCTTTAGGTGCCTCTACCAGGTGATTAGGTATTGTGGGTACTTGGTAAGCCAAGCCTTCCTCCACTTTGGCTGAGAATCCACTATAAGCTTAACTTCTTTTGGCTTTGAGGTGTCTGCATTGTAGAGAGGTTCCGTTGGCTCTTCTTTGATCCGCTTGTTTATTGTTGCTGCCTCATATTTCAGCAATGGATATGGGAGAGAGGGTTGAAGCCACTCGCGCCTGAGACTGCTGGCGTTGATCTTTTGAATTGTCATAGATTTGAAGACCCTCTACTCCCATTCCAAGGCTTCCTTCGTGCTTTCTCTTAGCTCTTCCTCTATTGCCTTACACAATTTTTCCTCCTCTTCTTGTGTTAGATCCTGTGGCTCTTGAGAGGATCCTGCTATGGATTCCTCTTGCATGTGTGTGTCCACAGGATCTGCCACATTTTTGAGGTCGATGCCCTCATTGGCAGCTGGCCGTGAGCTTTCTGCTTCTCCTCCTTGCTGGCCTTTCAACTCCTCAATTTGCCTGAGGAGTGTTTTCTTTTCCGCTTCAGCTTCTCCGCCCATATTCACAAGGAGGTCATTAAGTTCAGCGTTTACTCTTTCCGCCTTCTCGAGCTTTTTCTTTATGTTTTCCACTTCTTCTTGCAGGGATTTTTGGCCCTCCTTCATTCTTGTTTGCATTACGATAGAACCTTCAGCCATCATTAACCTCTCCTTGTTCTCGAGAGTTAGCTCCTTTTGAAGTTCCTGCATTTGCTCTTCATATAGTTGACTCTCGGAAATGATTTGAGTCGAGCTCGTAGCTTTGACTCTAGCAGGTGATGCTCGCAGCCTCTGAATGGTTTGATCTTTGACTTTTAGTTGGTCCTTGAGCTCAAGGACCTCATCCAGGCTTGCTTCTTATTCTATCTCTGCTTTTTCTTTGGCATTTCTCATGGCCTCTACTTCTTTCGATTCTTCCGTCAGCTGTAGTGTCAGATTATCCCTTTCTCTTTCGGCATCTCGCAATGACTTGCTGAGTTGCAGACACTCTTCTTCAGCTGCTTGTATTCTTTTTGCTGCTGCCTCATTTGCTTCTTCCATTGCTTGGCAGTTTTGTAGAGCTATTGCCAAGATGGCCTGCAGTTCATCTTCTCTCTCTTTTTGCCTTTGGCTTTGTGTTTGTGGAGAATCTACCTCCTTTTTGATCTGTTCTTCAGTGGCCTTGAGAGTTGTCATTTCTTTCTCTGAAGCCATGGATTGTGCTCGCAATCCAGCTAGTTTTGTCATCACCACGTCCCAGTCATTGGAGGGCGGGTGCGGGTGCAGGTCTACCGTGTCGGTAGCAATTTCTTCTAGCTCCACTAGCCGGATGCCTTGCATCTGTTCTTTATGCCCTGTCCTCGCCAAGTCGAATGCAACTGTGGTGGCTTCTTCCTTTGTATAGCCTGCAGCTAGCAGGTCCAAAAATGCGTAGTAGGCCTCATCTAATCCTTTTTGCTTAGACTCAGGCCTGGCCTCTTCCTTTGGCTTAGGTTCCTGCCTTTGCTCTTGCTCCTCAACTTGCCTTTCATCTTGTTTGTCCTCAGCCTCTTTATCTTCTGGTGTAGGGCTGCTGGGAGGTGGTGAGGGCGGTGGATATGGCTGTGGGCTGGGTTTAGGGCTATCTGGTAAAGCTGCCGGTTTGCCCTTTAAGTCCCTATCTGCTTTTGTTTTTCTTTCTCTTTCTTGGCTTTCTTGTTCATCTAGCAGTGTCTGCCTTATGTGCTCCACTTCCTCCTCGGTGAAAGGGACATGGGGAATGTTTTCCGCTGTAGCATCAAGAATCTCGAAATTCTTGATATAATCTTCAAAGCGGTCCCTTTGCACTCTTATGGAAGATCCGGACATAGACTCGAGAGATGGCTTCCAGAGTTTGTTTAAATCACCCTTGAGGGCTCTTTCTGCTCGAATACTCTTCATCAGCCTCTCGAGTCTTGCTACTTTCTGAGACCTGTTTTCTTTGGCCGGCACTTGAGAAAACTCCTTCTTTCCTTTCTTCTGCTCGGGTTGCTCCTCTTCAACTGGCTCCAGCCGTCTCTTCAATCTCGTAGCCACCCTTGGTGCCCTTTGCGGCTCATCTTCCTTGTCTTCTTTGATTCTCAGCCAATCATTATGAGATGGGGGGTCAGGCCACCTTCCTTTAGCGTGTAGTGCCCCATAAACCACCTTGGTGATCAGTTCTCCTGGCACTATGTATGTTGGATTTTTGTTTCCCATCTTTACTAAGATGTCATGTATGTATGCCGCATAGTTGATTATCTTTGGGGTGCCCTTCGTCATTGCCCAAGTAAACGTTGTGGCAATTGCACCTCACGGCATCCTGTACTTCTGTGGCCTCTTAGTGCACACGTGGAAGTACTGGTTGTACAACTGGCTCATAATTGCCGCCTTTGGGTTGGCAATGTCTTCAAAGGTGTAATTTGCCTTTTTCTCTTTTTACACTTTGACTTCATCCCTTCTTTTTGTCACATGTCTCCCTCATTGGAGAGGTCTAGTGCATGGGCTACCACCCGCTCCGTGATTATGATCTCTGTATCTGGTCTGCCTTGTAAATCTGTTACCTTGGCCACTCCATCCTCTTTGATGCTTGTTACAAACTCCCATACTCTTTTGATGTCCACTTCTGCTGGTATTGCTTCAAAGTAGTTGTGGAGGTCAATTTTCTCCAAGTAGCCGGCCATTTTTCTTCGTACAAATTCGTTGAGTTCTCTTGGCAGCATTGGTAGCTCTATTACATTGCCTTCATTGTCTTTGAACACCCCTTGGTAGATCTTTAGGTCATTTGACTCTAACAAATCTTCTTGTATCCAGGTGCTGGTGGGCTTTAGTGTTCCCTCTGGAACGACAAAGGGTTCCACTTCGTCCAGATAATCTTTGATGGTCATTCTTTTCCTCTTTGCCGGTGACTTCGAGGCTGCCATAGATCCTGTTGCACTCAGTAGTCCGAAGTTAGTTTTTTTTCCATATTAGCTGCGAAACTGAGTTTTACTTATCCAAATGACTTGAAAATTGAAATTAAAGCTTAAAAGGAACTTGTGAAGCTGTGCATGTGCTCACAGTGCAAATCTGGTCAAAAATTTCCATCTAGACATCCTATGCGTAGGATGTCTTTTTCATCAGAATTGGTTCATACTTGACATGCAGGTAGTGTAAGGCTCATGGAACATGGCTATAGGCTTGGATTGGAATTTGGATATCAAAAAAGTTGATTTTTGGGCTGAATCAGGCTTTAGGTCACAATTTGGGTAGAATGTCCATCATAGGTAGCAACTCATGTCCAAATGGGTTAAAAATTGGTATATGAGCTCATTGCACCATGGTATTGGCTCCCATGATGTCATTCTTTTGCACAAAAGGCTAAATTTATGCTTGAGACATCCTACGCGTAGGATGTCTTTTTCATATGTGAGGTATTTTTGGGCTCAAAAAGTGTATCTTGAAGGTGTTGAGGGTGAAAAGTGATTAGAATGGCTTCAAACTTGACATATGGACTCTTGATGATGAGGTAATTGGATCTGGAATGATAAAACATCCCTTGCATGTCAAAAAGGTCAATTAGACATCCTACGCGTAGGATGTCTATTTCATCATTTTTTCTCCCTGACTACACAGATTGTTTGCTGATGTGTTGGTGAATGTGTTGTGCAAGTTTCATGGGATTTGGACAAGATTTGGTAGGTCTTTGGCCCATTATTGCCTCTATGCCGTAACTTTGCGTTTTTCCATGCATATGAGGTCAAATTTGGTCCAAATGTGATGAAACTTGGTGTATGGCTTGTAAATGTCATTCAGAACATGTGCATGATAAAAGATGTTGAAGTTTGTGCCAAAAAGTGCCCTTGAGACATCCTATGCGTAGGATGTCTCCTGGTGATTTTTTCAGTGCTAGTGCTCCCAGTGCTTGCCCTTTGCCCCCCTAAGTCCCTTTTGAGCCTAATTTCAACAAAAAAGTCAAATGAATAGAGTATAACTCCCTGTGTGGACTTGAGAGCCTCGAGCCGTTTTCTGACTTTTGGAGTGCTTTTTGGCGATGAAATTTCTCGATGTTGATCTCCATAGCTTTCCGACCCCTTGGGGATCCTTGCCGTATGGTTTCCGTCGACTTTGGCTTCACTGGAGCTCCATTTGGCAATTTGTCGCTCTAGAAGCACCCGTGGTTGCGTTTACATACCTTTGATGATTTTTGGTGGTCTACCACCATAGGATTTGGTTGTTGATGGTCTAGGAAATCCGCTCGTGAAGTTTGGTGGCAAACGGACTTGCGGTTTGGCCGCAAGTGCAATTTGACGCTTTGTGTGTCTGATGCCGTTTCTGAAGTTTAATGCCGCTTCGGGTCACTTTTTGGTCATGCGGGTCATATAGACTTGTTGAGCATGTCGAGATACTCCTACCCATGAATTTTGGTAGCATTTGGTCGCCGTTTCGCCGATTTCCCCTTTGGTGGCCTCTTGCGGTTTTCTGGAATTAGGGTTTTTCCCGATGGTTTCCTACTGCCTTTGGCCATCCAGGACTGGTCTCCTAGACTAGGGTAAGCTGCCGATGAAGTCTTGTTACTTTCGGGTTAGCCGTTAGGCCGCCGTCTCTACTTGTAGGTCTCTACCGTTCGCTTTGTGTGTGACCCCTACCCTAGTTTTTGCGACATAATGACAAACATGCGCGAAAAGCTCAAGGTGGGTAGCCTACCTCTCATGTCTGGAGCTCGTCGGGTAGTCGTGCGTGTCATAGAAGCTGCTGGAAGGTCGATCCGCTCTAGGTGGCAGAAGCTCTCTCCACAAAGTCAATAGTGAGAATGAGCTAAAAATGGGGTGAAAATTTCTTATAATGGAGGTCCCCGAACCACTTTTCATGAAATTTGACATGTGCTCCTATCTTCTTGCGAGATGCGGTTTAGGCTCAAAAATTTCTTGATTTGGACTCCATTTGCTTTGTTTACCAGAACTTTGGCATTTCGGTCAAAACCTGGCCAAAACACGCTTTCCGCTCCAGTCTCATAATTGCACCCCCACTGTACCATAGGTTGTCCTATAGTCACTGATCATCACCATATTTTTTGTTTTTCATTAAGACTGTTTTTCACTTGCTTTTTGTATTTTTGAAGTTTTTCTGCCAAAAATTAGTAAAATTAAAAGGAAAATAGCAAATCAAACCCAAAAAATCCCCAAAAATCATAATAAATCATAAACATCACCGCAACACATTATATACACTCACATGCAATTTTTATAGCCGGATTTCTATGTTTTACCAATATTTTGTCTGAAAAATGGCTATTTCTACTTATATACACACACCTAGGGGCTTGATTTGGCGTTTGGTCCCATATACCTGTAGATTCATGCTGTATAAGGGCGTATGTACTTGGGTTACTCCAGAAAAATTCGCAATCAAGCAACAACCCTTAAAATAGTCGAAAATCATGCCCTTTTTTGCTATTTCTGTCAATGGTTCCGCATTTGAGAGTGCCTCTAGAATGCCTCCCCCCCTCCTAGCCGGAGTCCTCCCGGATGACAAGGTTTCGCCTCAGAGTATGTGGCATACATAGGTTAAAAAAATAAATTGTGCTAATGCCTGGCCGATTAATGTGGCCCTACTTTTTGCATACTCTGTCAATGCATGGAAAAATTAATGCTGTGCAAGAGAAGGGAATAAGCTAGATGCTTATTGGCACTCGCCGTCGAGGTTTCCTGCTTTCTTTGCAAGTAACATCTCTAACTCTGCTGCTCTCTACTTAATTGTCTTTTTTGCAAAAGGCAATTGCTTTGCCGACACTGTTGATGGAGTCATAGTTGTTTCTAAGGATAGAATTGGCCGGGATGTAATAGCTATGGACCTTATGACCTTGAATTTCCATTGGTATTTTGTTGCTGCCAATTTTTGTAGATGGTTTGGCTCTTTCTTGTTTGCCACTGGTTTGTCTTTCATCGGCATCCATATATGTCGGTTTTCCTTTTTGAAATGCCGCTGTCTGAAGGTAATTCCTTTGGCTTTTGCTTTGGTATCCAAATGTGAGTGACATTTGGGTTCTGGCTAAACATTTTCTTTGGGATCCACATCTGTTTTATGACCTTGGTTTGTGGTTTAACCATCTGCTTTGTTGGTATCCTTTTGTTACATTGTGGTTTGTCTGCCATGTCATTTCTATCTTTCTGCATCCATACTTGTTTCCCGGGTTTTGGTAGCCTAGATCTTTGCATTGCGGCCGGTGACTTCATATGTCTGTAATTAGCATGGTTGGGTTTTACTTGATTGTTTGTCGCGGGCATCCTGTTCTTTAATGGCATTTGTGCTTTGGGCTTTGTTTCCAGTGATTGCATGGCTTGCAGTTGATCATGCTTGTATTGCTGAGCAAAAGATATCACCTGTTGTTCATGTTTATGTTGAATTTTGACCGCCTTTGCGTTCCAATCTATCTGCACATTGTATGCCTTTTGCCAAGGTTGCCCCAGCATCATTTGGTGTTGTGTGCTTTCGTCTGTCACCACATAGAATTTGTGTGGGTAAATATATTGATGTATCTGTACATGCAATCTTGGACCATCTTCAATTGTCGCATGAATGGTCGTCCCAAGATGATCTCATAATTGTTCTTTTTGTCGAGATCGACTATTGCAAATGTATGCTCATACTCAATTCCGCACGAAGTGACAATCACTTTTTCTAAGAGTCCTAATGGCTTCTCCATGAACCCATATGCCAATTGCAGTTTCATTCTGGTAGCCCTCAAAGCTGGTTTTCCCCATTTTTTCCAGATTTCCTTGGTGGCGATTGCAACCCCCGCTCCACTGTCAAGAATAGCCTTGGAAAACTACTCCTTGGAATTCTACCAGTAGCGTAGTGTTTCCGTCTTCTCCCTCGCAATATTCTCCAACCTTATTCAATGGTACTGGCCTAGTGTTTAGTTGAGGCCTGTCTAACTCTCTGATCCCTTCTTGTAGCTTCAAGGTGGGGTCTTTCACTCAAAATTTTTCTAGGCATTTTCCTACTGTGGTCCACATGTTTGGCCTTAACCTTAGGAGTTCTGCTAACTGATTGTGCATGCCACCGGAGTGGATAACAACTCAATCAATCCTTGCGAATCCATCTCCTTGTTAGAAGAAAGTCTTTGAAATGGGATTGCTCTCACTTCCGACTTAGCTTCGTACTCTCCTAGGTAAGAGGGTAAAGTTCTCAAAGAGTCTGGTTGGCTGTGCCCCGAACTAATGGATCCTTGGTCTCCCCCTTGTGAATGTATCTCAAAGTTCATCTGAGATCTTGCCTCAAATTCTTCAATAGGAGGTAAGATCACATTCTTTTCTTTTTCCGTGCTATCCATGTGGTTGCTCATTCTATTATCCTCGTTGGTGTCACGGATTTGCTTCCACAGATCATCTAGACCATTACAGTCCTTACCCATTTTTGCCAATATTTTAGGCTGGAACCCGTCACTTGCCCCATCGGTGGTATTTGGCACTATGATAGGCTCTCCTGTGGATTCATAGTCATTAGTGAGTCTTTCCTTTGTTCCTCACGTTTCTATGGCGTTGGTTGGATAGGGGTTGGAGCTGGTGCCTCATGCCAATTTGCAGGTTTACCCAGCGGTTCTTCCATCAATGATTGAGCCGTCTCGATCATCTTTCTACACATATCCAACCTCTGTTTTTCTATTTCTGCATATGGGTATGTCATCCACCTTTGCTCCTGGGTTTGGTTCTTTTTAAGTCGAGCTTCATAAGCTTTTAGAAGCGCATCCAACTGCTCGTTTACCTTGTCTGCCAGTACAGATCCTCCTGATCCTACACTTTTGGGTTCTGCTATTTCCTTGGGTGCTATTACTGCTGTGGTGTGTGAGCTTAAGCTAGCTAAATCCTCTAACCGCTCCAATCTGTCCTTGGTATGTTTCAACTCCTCGGATAGGGTTGTTTGCTCTCGTTCTTTCCTGGATTTCCTACGCGCCTTTCTAGCTTTCCAAGTGCTTTTCTGATTTTTCGTTTCTGAACTTTGGGCATCGGTTTTTGGTTCTTCAACTATGGGTTCAGTCGTCCTTCTTTGGGCTTGGGCCCGTGTTACCGCCTGAATAGGTATGATTGTTTCATTTTCCGATCCTCCACTCGAAGGTACTGTTTCTAACATGTTCAAGGTGGTTTTTGCTCCTTTGCTAGGGTTTTTAGGGCAATCGGGAATCAAATGAGTAATTCCACAGGGAAATACGCATTGACTCTAATGATTTCATAATGAGGACAGTCTCTCAGCCAATGGTCTCCTCCACACTTGTAGCAGGGTCCCTTGGGTTGTTGAGGTGCTCCTTGAGCTCCTCTTTGTTGGTAAGCATGTCTCTGCCCGCCCATGCCTCCATTGGCTATGAACATCAGTGTTCGTCCCATCTAATTTGGTCGAGCTGACAGGCCGCTATGGTCAGTTTTTGGTCGTAGGTCTTCGTGCACTGCTCGATTTCTAGGGTTTTTTCTAGGGGTTTAGACTAGCTACCGACCGTACAAAATGGATCATTGATGAGTAAAGAACTTACCCCTCATGTCTCGTGTGAGATGGTGCTGAAAACAGGCAACTGTAGACTCCGGAAAAGACGCGCGAAAGAGGTCGAAAAGCTCTCTCTGCAAAGGCCACAAGTGGAAATGAGGTGGTTTTAGCCTACCTTGGATATCTACACCCGGACTTCCTGAACCAATTTTCCCTAGATTCCCTCGTTAGTCCTACTAGGCCGTGAAATCTATATTAGACTCAAAAATTTCCTAGATCAGATTCCTGTAGCTCATTCTGCAAGAATTTTGCAAAAGTAGGCCTGGCCGCCTAATTTAGGCTTCCCGCTTCCATCTTCTGATTTCATTGAAAATTTTTGTGCTTGTCCACCTTGTCTTTCTGATCACCATTGTGTCTTCGTTTTTCCATCTGAGATTCCTTGCTATTTATTATTAATTTTTAACCTGTTTATTGAAAAAATCAAAGAAAATAACCAAATGCTCTAAAAAAGTAAAGTGAAAATCCAATAATTAAGGAAATACATTGAAACACATAGCTTTATTGTTTTCTGTTGGATTTTTTTATTTTTAAGTCTCGTTATCAATAAAAATGATGAAAAATATCCAAAAAGGACTATTTTTTAATGATTTTCTAATAGTATATATACTATTTACACTCATCGGGAAGATATTATCAATAAATTTTTCCTGATGATGAATTATAAGGGCATTATTAGGTAATTTTTCAAAAAATCACACGTTAACATCGAACTTTTTCTTCCCTCTTCAAACATTGCCCTTAATTACTTAGTACTTAGTGCCCTTCCACCCCTCCTAGATGGCGTTGTCAAAAAGTTGGCGGTCTTGCCAGGAAGGCACCGGGCCTCTTGCTGTGAGAGTTTGTGAGGAAGCTCAAGGGTTATGAGAAGGAGCTAAGATGTAGATAACATAGCTCTAAATCTAAAGAAGAAATGTAGCCAAAGAAGCCGCTCACTTTTACACACGTGATGGAGAGAACTCATGAAAGATAGTCAGAACAGAACAAAAATGAAAACATCGAGATTACGATCATATCGTATCATGGGTAGGATAAAAGGGTTAATGGATGAGTTAATGATATTTAATCTTTGTTGTCCAAATAAGCTACGGATTGCTCTTTGGAACTGTAGCTTTGTGCTTACTATAATGTATATGTTTTGTCTAGCGATTGGGATTAGTTGTGAGTACAAATCCTCTTGATTCATAATAAAATAACCACATTCACATCAAAAGAGAAGTCACAGTCAATAATAGGTAGTATGATGGGATCTGGTGAGAGAAGTATTTCGTTGAGCCTTTCAGGACCAAATAGAAACACTATGTGTTGCTGAAAGTGAATCAGTTTCCTTTATGCACGGTCTATGGGATCTCCCCAGGGACAGATACGCTCGGCTGGCCTTGGAGTCATCTCGACAACTAGCTCTACAAGGCGATACAGCATGTTGGTATGGACAGATGACAGCATGGTTCCAGTCGCATGGTCTCAAGATGGATAGATTACCTCCGCTTCAATACTCCCTGGATGCACCCTCCCTGTCTCTCACACGGACAAAGATCACCAGACTCATACGTCAGGATCTGATTCAGTTAAATACCAGGAGCACATGGATACATATATCTTCCTTCTCCCGCGGCCTGTGTAGCAGTTGGTGGTCCTTGATTCCCTATCATGCTCCATGGTTCTGGTGTCGAGGGTTCTTCCGGTGGATAATAGACAGGGTTTGCCGCATATCCATTGGGATCTTCATAATATGCATGCATAGGCACCAAAGCCTTTTCTTTCGATTCAGTTACTGTTGGTGTGTATCTCATACCAACTGGTCGTAATCCTGGTAAGGGTGGTTGTTGTCCCAACAACAACCACCCTACAGGTCCTAGTAAGTTGCCTGCTTGATATCTAGGCATTGATGGAACTTGAGGGGAAGCTACTGGAGCTTGGGGAGCGTAAGGTCTCTCTCTCACATATCCCTTGTTATAATAACATTCCTTGGTCCCATGGTTTGTCCATTTTTGTTCAATAGCACACCACTTGGGCTGTTTAGCTTGGGGTTTGGTGTACAAGTTGATCCTTTTTAGCACTTCATCTACGAGCTGCTCCTGGTTTACCGCTACTTCTCCTTTTGGTACTGTCTTAGAAGACTTGCTTCCACTTTGCTGTGAAGATGAATCGTCATCAAGGTCCTTGAACTCCCCTTCCTTGTAAACCGCACAATTGTCCACAAGGTAAAGAGCCTCCTTGGTCAACTCATTCAACGTCGTGCTCCTCTTCATATGTAAGTCTTTCCGGAGATCTGCATTCCTTATTCCTTGGATGAATATGAGCATAAGTCTGGACTGAGTTGGCAGTTCTTCAACAGGATAGAGCTTAACATATCTTTTTAGTCTTAGGGCTGCCTTTCGTACAGATTCTCCATCTTTCTGTTTGAATTTATGGATTTGTGAGACGGTATTATGAGCTATTCCCCTTTGAGAGAATTCCTCAATAAACTCGTCAAACACTTCCTCCATCGACTCAAAGTCTCTACGCTCTACAGAGTCAAACCAGGTGGCAGCATCTTCCTCTAGTGTTAGTCCAAACCCTACAAATTGGGTGGGAAAATCTAACACCTCTTCAGCTCTAATTACATGCACAAAGGCTGCTACATGATCTCTTGGGTCTTTGCTTCCTGTGTATTTCTTGTTTACCCATTTTTGCACTTGAGAGGGTCTAGTTCTTCGATGGTCTACAAACCTCATCATTGGATCACCCCGTCCCATCGATACACCTCCTCAGGCCTTCTGTAATAGGCTGGTTCCTCTCCCAATGGTGCTCCTAAGACATAATTTCTAACGGTTCTCATTGGAAGTGGTTCTTCTCTTCGAACTCGTTCCATGGGTGGTCCTCCAAGCTCTGTTGACCCTCGAGTCTTTGGCTTACTCTCTGCCTGATACCTTGAATAGAATGGTGGTTCTTGCAAATCCCTGAGCCCTCGTGCGGCTTGATAACCATCTCGGTTTCGGTCTGTTTCCATTGTTGCACTCTATCGAAGCCATGCCTGCAATGATGGTTGGTTTTTTGGTTGGTCTTGGTTGTTGAATGCTTGCGGTCGGGTGGAATTTGAAGTAGTGTCATACTCATCTGAAAAAGGATTCGTTGACTTGCTTGGGGTGTGGGTGGCTCTTGGAACTTCCTCAGGGGCATATGCTGATGCTCCTGGGCCTATTGCTCTCTCTACTTCCTTTGGGAGAACACGTTGGTATTCTCGCCCGTATCTATCAACAAAAACTATGCCCTTCCCCGTAGCAGTTTCATAAGAAAATAAGTAAAGAACCTTGTCTTTGCTTAGTTCATTTATGTATGGTTCTTTGCTGCGAAAGTAAGAGACTATACCTTCGCTCTTATGTTTGTAGATTCCCACATTCTCATTATAAGTTGGAACCCTGGTTGTTTTCTTATCATATATAAATATCGCTCCGGTCCGATCAATGTTTGGTGGCAGTTCTTGAGTTTCTGAAACCATTTTTCCTTTCGCCACGTTATCTCCATATCTGTTGTAATCTTCAGGGTTACTAACTATTAAATAGTGGTTCCCCTTTTCGTCTCGGAACCTATATCCATCATCATACACTCGGGTTATATCCAATCTTTGAGCTGGCCTCTCTTCGATACAAATGCACTTGCGGCCTCGATAGTCTGAATAGACTAGGGCTCCTCTCGAGTTTTTTCCCTCCAAGAAGATCTCCGTGAGCCTGGAATCATTCAAAGGATTTTGGGAGGTGCTTCCTCCTCGCATAGGTCCAACATAGGTGAAACCTCCTGGCTGTTGACTACCCATCATGAAGAAAGATTTTTCTGACGAAGTGTCAGTATCACTACCTTCCTCTATAATCGGTGCTAGTGGATCTAGCCTTGCCTGAGTTACACTCTCTTCTGTGGACACTAAGCTACCTTGGTCACCTGCCACTTTGTGGTCTCTAACACTGTATCTTCCTGATCTGAAATTCATCAAACTTATCAATGCAATTTATCACAAATTCAACCACTCACTTGGCAATGGGTTAGTTTCTGCACAACTTCTTGCTCTGTTGCTGAATATACCTGTTCACAAGCGTTTTAATTTCGGCAATCGAATCAAAGCATTTATGTGCTAGAGGTTATCTTAGTAATGATTGGTATAACTGGAGAGTTAATCTCAACCACTATTGTATTTTATACACTGCTGATGTTCTGGATTAGGTTTTCTAATCTGAAACTGTACTACCCTCCGTTGTTGGTCAATTTACGCGAAAAAGTCTAAATTCAGTTTTTTGCTTCGTCAAATGGGCAAACAAGGTCCAAATTCACTTCTGAAAGAAGTTCTAGAACCCTTAAGCCAAACAGAACCTGACTGTTTATGCCAGGTCAAATTTTCTTTGCAGTATGGATTTTTGTAATGTTGTTCCCTCTTGTTGTCCTGAGCTTACAGCTGCTTTTACTTTTTAATTTGGACACCTATTAGCTGGTCAATGAGTCAGAAATCTGTTTGGATAGCCTGTTGATGGTATTGATAACCTAGGAGGCTTGCCTTAGGCTATATAACACCTTACTATGCTCAAAGTCAAAGTCTCGCTTCATTTTCTTGTATTAAACATCCTACGCTATGAGCGGGATGGAAACACACAGAAGCCTCTATAACAATCCGACACACACTCTTGGGAAGATACACACACAAACTATGGGGCACCACTCGGCTTACACAACACACCTGGCCGAGACAGAAAACACACCTATGGAGTGAGAGGAGAGAGACTATCCGTTTACCCACTCCACACAGAGAGACACACACACACACACACACAAAAAACTCAGCTCAAAAGAGGAGAATTTCTGATGTTTAGATACAATAGATCTTGGGCCAACATCAATGGGGCAAATAGCTCACACAATATGGGTAAAATAAGCCAGATACAATCACAAACTAGAGCAGAAACTTTGCTCATAGGAGAAACTTACACAGCCAAAACAACAGAAAAAGAGGGAGGAATTTGGCAAAATGGACAGCGCCATCGCGTCCGGAACGGCCCAAAACCTCAGTCTACAATGTCAAAGTGCTCAAATCCGACCTCGGATGAGCAGTTTTCGGCCAAAACAGGCTCCAAAAACCCCAAAAACACACCTGCGGCTGTTCCTCCTCTCTTCTCCAAGTTTTTTCTGGTCTTCTCCCTGTTTTTTTAGTTTCCACACTTCACTTTATTACTTGGGCACCCTTGGACTTTTAGATGACCTCAAACGGACCCCGAACAACCCAAACACTGACCTTGTAGTGCATAGTTGTCACCTTTTTGCATCATCCGCACACCTGGCACTCAGCTTTTTTCCAATAATGCATCTCGCCACCACGTGAAGTGGCCCCAAAAAAAGGTCCTCATGATGAACTTTCTGCATAATTATCACAAAGAAACACCCACGTTGTGTCCGTACTTCTCCACGTGCAAGTATTGACCCCATTCGCGCTCCTGACGCCACTAGATGCCATCTGACGCACCTGCTTACCTCATGTCTTCGGCCCGCGGATAGCTTCCTCGAGAAGTTTTACGCGCTACCAACTCCTCATTATTGTAGAAAAAACACACTAGTACTGGTTGGTAACGATGAAAATCGATGCACTATGTACATGCTGTCCTACCTGTACACATGTGGGCCCCACGTAACCACCTGGCTTTGGAAAATGGGCAATTCTTTATTTGATGCACCATGCATGTGTATGTACATATGCGCAATTCCTTGCTCCAAAAAACTCCTGACATAATTTGCCCACCCCCTAGCCTGCTAGAGCATTCATGGTCAGCAGCAACACTAGTAGATGCTCATTCCACCTGGATCAAAAGGCCAAAGGCATATCGCCTGATTCACAAGAAGCATCATAACACCACACCTACATTTGTCAACAATCAACCAAAATGCACCATAGGCATATCCAACTAACACATCCGCCCTGTCTGGAGTTCCAAAAGCATAAATATTGCATGCCACATTCAACCTTACCGATAGAGACAACTCAAGTGACTCATCACCTGGCATCTTGGCTTCACCAACCATAGCAACAATCTGCAAATCATGCACCCAAGTAGCTAAAAGCATTGTGTGAAGGTAAAGTTGTTGATATCCAAAGCACAAAAGTATCCCCACAACACACATATCCCTAGCATAGGCATCCACATAGCTGAGATTGGACTCATATATGCCAAACCCCTTCTCATCATCATAAGCATACTCATCATCACACATAACTTTATCCACATCATAATCATGGCTAGCACCAGTATCCATAGCTTCTAGCATGGGTTCATCAGTCTCCAAGAATACAGATGCCTGCTCTAAACCACAATCATGCTCATAAATCGGTTCAATCACTGCACATACATCAAAATATGGCTTCAAAACAGGCTCCACATCCAACAAATCCACAAAATGGCTCTCAACCTTGCCCTCTTCCATAATTTCCAAGGAACTAGTATCCAAAGATATGTGCTCATCATCAATAACCTCAACCTCACACTCACACCCAGAATCACAAGGTACACAAGTAGCCAATGCATCCTCTTCAAGACTTTTCAATCCTGTATCCAAAGCATTACTCACCTCTTTAGGCTCTTCCATAAACCTGTCAACCTGCAAGACCTCTTTACGCTTCACAATAGACCTTGGGAAGAAACGAGAAACATCATAGGATAGGCTACTTTTCACCTGCTTAACTTCATCTTCCATGTCAAATCCATCTTGCACATGCATACCTGTACTGATACCATGTTTCTCAAGATGCTTAAACTTCCATTCCTTCTGCTTTGCAATGCATACCACTTCAACTCAACCTCGAACCGCAACCAAGGTGACAAACCATCAACAAAAGAACTTTTCTTCAATGAACAAGGGGGGGTCTCATCCTTAAGAGCAACACACCAACGAGTCCATAAATCTGCAAAACCTTGTACATAGGCATTAACACCTTGACAAGAACCTTGCTTAAGAGCATTGAGCTCATTCCATACTGCATTTGCATCTTCAAAACCTGGAAACGCTCTAAAAAAGCTTCTATAAACTTGTCAAGACTCAAACCATAAGAAGAAGCCACTGCTTCTTTAGCTTCCAAATCCATGAACCAAACATGGGCCTCATCTTTCAAAAGCAATCCAAATTGCCTCAAAATCTTCTCCTCATCACACATATTGTTGCTTATGCATGCCACCTCGACTTGCTCCAGAAAGTCTTCCGCATCTTCACCACTTCTTCCATGAAATTCCGGATAAGAGAAAGCCATGGCTACCCAAGTTATGATGCTTTGAGAACCCCTTCGAACACACGTACAAGAACCCAAAACTTTTGACTGACTCAATTCCCATAAACTTCAATGGAGCTCATCAACTTTAGATAAGGACAAACACATGAACATCAAATGAGTTTTCATAGTTAATAATCGGAATTACAACAGGCAAAGAACATTCCAGGATCTCTCATAATCTTCTTGGCCCGAACATAAAGACTATGCGCTGCTGGAAAAACATCTTACTAGACACATGAACATTTATCTGGATTCTCCGAGTTAAATGAAAAGGAGTGAATTGAGGGCCATTTTGATCATCCATTAAAGCCAACCATGCAGCTCCCAAGAAAGCACACCTGTCTTATCCTCTGATTTTGCCAAAATTTCAGCAGCATAACAACATAAATGGCTCAAAAGACCAAAAAACCAGCCATCACAATTTGAAAAATTTTTGGAAGAGTTTCCCCAGAAGTAGAGCAGTAGGAACCCAAAATATAGACTGTATATGTATGCATAAACTGTCAACAATAGAGCCCGAGCATCAAATAGGACTCACTAGTACATAGCCTATGGCGAGGTCACGAAAAAGGTGCTCCAGCAACTTGTATCGCCGAAAAGATCTCCACATTTGAGAATCCCCCAGCTCAATAAAACCTCACGCTATCGACCCTCACACGAAGGCTAATGCAAATCGCGTATAGTCAAGTCTCAGAAATGACTATCTTCCATACCAAGTCTCAGAAATGGTTGGGATTGTGAAGCCAAATAAAACCAAATATGGCTTCACAAAGGCGTACAATGGCAGTTTCCACAAGTAACGTACAATACCATCAGACAATGCGCTCAAACATGCGCAAATGATGCATACCCACAACAACTGCAAGTGACACCAGTGCTAGTATATCACTGTACTCCAGCTACCTGTACCTGTGTGAATCACCTGTACCTGTACCTGTCCCTGTAACCTGTAACCTGTTACCTGCAACCTGTAATCCCGAATCTCGAAGCTCGAAGCTCGAAGCAGAAGGTACTCGAAGAAGATCCTCCGTGGGGGCGCCAAAAGAATGTGAGCGGGATGGAAACACACAGAACGTATCTATAACAACCCGACACACACTCTTGGGAAGATACACACACAAAATATGGGGCACCACTCGGCTTACACAACACACCTGGCCGAGACAGAAAACACACCTATGGAGTGAGAGGAGAGAGACTATCCGTTTACCCACTCCACACAGAGAGAGACACACACACACACACACACACACACACACACACACACAAAATTCAGCTCAAAAGAGAATAATTTCTGATGTGTAGATACGATAGAGCTTGGGCCAACATAAATGGGGAAAATAGCTCACACAATATGGGTAAAATAAGCCAGATACAATCACAAACTAGAGCAGAAACTTCGCTCATAGGAGAAACTTACACAGCCAAAAAAATAGAAAAAGAGGGAGGAATTTGGCAAAATGGACAGCGCCATCGCGTCCGGAACGGCCCAAAACCCCAGTCTACAATGTCAAAGTGCTCCTTGGATGAGAAGTTTATGGCCAAAACAGGCTCCAAAAACCCCAAAAACACACCTGCGGCTGTTCCTCCTCTCTTCTCCACGTTTTTCCTGGTCTTCTCCCTGTTTTTTTAGTTTCCACACTTCACTTTATTACTTGGGCAGCCTTGGCCTTTTAGATGACCTCAAACGGACCCCAAACAACCCAAACACTGACCTCGTAGTGCATAGTTGTCACCTTTTTGCATAATCCGCACACCTGGCACTCAGCTTTTTTCCAATAATGCATCTCGCCACCACGTGAAGTGGCCCCAAAAAAGGTCCTCATGATGACCTTTCTGCATAATTATCACAAAGAAACACTCACGTTGTGTTCGTACTTCTCCACGTGCAAGTATTGACCCCATTCGCGCTCTTGACGCCACTAGATGCCATCTGACGCACCTGCTTACCTCATGTCGTCGGCCCGCGGATAGCTTCCTCGAGAAGTTTTACGCGCTACCAAATCCTCATTATTGTAGAAAAAACACACTAGTAGTGGTAACGATGAAAATCGATGCACTATGTACATGCTGTCCTACCTGTACACATGTGGGCCCCATGTAACCACCTCGCTCTGAAAAATGGGCAATTCTTTATTTGATGCACCATGCATGTGTATGTACATATGCAAAATTCCTTGCTCCAAAAAACTCCTGACAACCGTAGGATGTCTTTTTCATCATTATGGCTCCAAACTCAAAGCCCAGGCTCCCCTTGAGTTGCTGCTCACTTTGGCATACTCAGAATTCAGTTTGGAGTCCCAAATCACTCAAAAGACATCCTACGCGTAGGATGTTTTTTTGGCCTGTTTGACCCAGATTTGTCTCACAGCTTCCCCTTGATGTCAGTATTCTAGTGGTATTCTTAGATTTTGTTTTGGATGTCAAAAGTCCCAAATTTCAGCTGCTTTTGCTTTTTTAGTCAAAAGTGCTAAAGTTTTCTTTGAACCCAATTTTCTTACCCAAAATGAGGTGAAACCCCTTTCAGTCACTCAATATATCATGCAAGACATGCTCATGTAGCCATCTTATGGTTTTGGTCCCAAAATAATATTTTGGCACTATTTGGGTAGGATGTCTGGAAATTTCAGTCTATCTGGCCTTATCCTATCAAGATATGGCCAAATTTCCACTTTCCAGTTGAAATTAGGATAAACCCTACCTTTTGAACACACTGGTCAACTCAAAATCCCAAAATTCCTCCCAGATTAGCCTGTAGACATCCTACGCGTAGGATGTCTCTTAGCTTAAAATTAAAGTTTTTTTTGACAGGAATGCTCTTGATGCTCTGTAGATCTATCAGAAACACTCACAATAACTTTTGGACTTCAATTAGGCTTTCAAACACACTTTTGTGTCTTTTTGTGTCTTTTACAAACTTGTAGTGATTCTACCAAGCAAGTGTACATGCATGAAATGCTCTAGATCCTGAATCATGATGTCCTACTTACTCTACTCCTACCTATCGTGTGAAATGGTGATAATGGTGTGTTTGGTTGCTTTTTGGCCTCTCCGGACTCTCAAGATATCCTCTCACCGCTTCTACCACTCCAAATCCTACTCTAGGAATCGACTACTTCCTAAAACTACCTAAGTCAACCTCGTCTACCTAAGTCGAAGGATCTAGGCCAAACACACGCTTCCTAGACTCCCTCTAAGACCTAGAGAGTCCTCCACCCTCTGATCCTATCTAAATGTAAAGCGAGACTCTTGGCAAGCCAAAAATACCAATCCTCAAGGATTAGTCTCGGTCACCTACCTAAGGTTTTCGTCCCCGGCAGCGACGCCAATGTTGGACGGATACGCCGCGACGGACGTTAGCACAGCGAGAACTCACCTAACACGTAATGTCAGCTAAGGACGAAGCTCAACCCGCAGGCGCGTGGAAGCAAGCATAAGGTGTCAACCTACACTCGACCGACTCCTAACCAATTCCTACAGAGGTCTCTACCAATTGTCTAAGTCACAGCCTTCAAGGGTGCAAGAGAGGAAACTTCCTACAATGCCTTCTAGAGCCGAACACCCATCAAACAATCTCGAAACACCATAGAACTTGAAGGAGACCCTACTAATACCAATAGGTCACTCTCCCTAAGGTCTATGAACCAAAATCCTGACCCAAAACACCCGGTGCAGAAACACGTAGGATGTTTGGTCGAAATCTGCAGGTCTTTGTTTCTTAAATCTAAAGTGCCTAATGTGTAGCTCTACTCAATGTGAACGCGTGGATATGCTGCAATGCAAAATCGGACAATGTATGCTCACCCAAACAACCGATGAAGCTCGTAAAGCCGGACCGTACGTGCGCAATGTTGGTATTGGCACGTAGCTCTAGTCGGGGGCAACACGCTGCACTTTTCAACACTCGATTCCGACCACCGGAGCACACATAGCGTCAAGACGAAGCTCACTCTCTCTCTCTCTCTCTCTCTCTCTCTCTCTCTCTCTCGTATACAGTACGCTCACTCACAGACTTCAAACTTGTTTAAAATGACAAAAAGGTTTTTCATTAAGGTCATAAAGTGGTATATATACCTTACAACTTCTCAAACCCTAAAGTTACAAAATCAACCATCTACTCAATCTAACTATCAAAACTGGGATACAATCTGGAAACTTCTGTAAGTCCCAATAATTACAAGGTGAAAAATCGGGTTTTCCTTAATGAATGAATAATTACAAAAATAATAGTCCTTCGAGTAGTTAGATGCCGTGGGGTGTGTCCAGCTTCTAACAAGAACTAAGATTTTTGCACCATTGTAAAGCGGCATACGTGCAAGAGTTTATATCATCTTGCCCTCTTTATTGTTGCTATAATGCCGTCGATATGGACGGGATGACTGAGGTTAGTTTGTAATGTCGGCATACGTGCGAGAGTTTGCATCATCTTGCCCTCTTTACTATTGCTATAATGCCATTGATATGGACGGGATGACTGAGGTTAGTTTGTAATGTCTCCTTCTAGGTTTTCAATGATAGGATCCATGTCAAAGAACGCGTCTAACATCTGCTCCATCTCCACTTCTTGAAATGTGAAATTGGGTATTGGTGGGATGAACTCAGCCGATGGCTATTCGTTTGAAAATCGTCTTCATTGGGATGAATTTAGAGAAATATCTACTTGCAGAGGGTGATCTACTGCCTCCGAACCATGAGATCGATAACGCAAGTCTTGTAGTTTCTCTATGGAAAAGAGACCATTATTGCGTATGTGCTGGTCGCATATTTTTTGTTTTTAAAAGATGTGATGCTTGTAATGTGCACAAGGACACGCCATCCTATCGTCCACATTTTATCTACCAACGATGCAACAAATAAATAAATCACTCTTATTATAAGTACACACCACTAACTACATGACAATACATAAAAACCTCACATTCTCTAGCCATGCTTGATCCCCGCACACATCGGTCTAGAGGTGCACGGAGATCAGGACCATTGGGTAATAATCTCGTCTTTATTGGGGTGAATGCCTTTATATTAGGGTTTGACATACGTCTTTTATGAAATTTGTTTGTGTTTTTGAAGCCTGTGTGCGCTATTGAAGTCCAATTGCATTAGTTTACTTCGTTTGTTGAAGTCTTTTTGTGGCTAATAGTGAGTGGCTAGTCCTATGCGTGTAGCCTTCAATGGCCTAAATACGGAGTAGTGCTTTTTGAGTGGTAAGGGACTCAATATCTAAGCGGTTACCTTTAAGCAACAAGCAAGCCCTAGTAAACCGTTAGAATACTTTCGATTAAACCTACACGACTAGTCCTAAGTCGCTAAGTGACTAAATAACATGTTGTAATTAAGCAACTACCTTCACCGATCTAAATGCGGACAATCCTAAGCGATGAAGCCACTTATTACTTAAATGGTTAGTGTTAAAGGACTAAACCTAATTAAGCAAATAGCCTATGATAAGTCATAATTACAAAAATAACAATATGTTTTTTAATTTCTAAATTTGTTTACTCAAAAACAATAAAACTAATTATAAAATAACATAAATCAAAATAAATCTTTCTTAGCTAATGATGATATTTAATTAATATTACTTATAAAATAATATTTTATTTATTTTTTAATTGAAAAATATGTGTGTGCATCCTATATAGTGTGTTTATATTGTTTAGTGTGCATTTTTATTTACTTGCATGCATGTTTATGTGAATGTGTGCATGCAATAAAAAAGAATGTTAGAGCACTGGCATGCGGCCTATTTGAGCAAGAAACAGTTGGAAAGATGTCTTTAAACCTATAAACACACACACACACACACACACACACACACTATGTTACACACACATACACAATAGTGCACAAATCTACAAGGAAACTTGAAAAGAAGCTTACCTTGTTGATGGGACGTATCCTACGAGTGAAAATCTCACCTCCGGCAAGTCGTGAGGCAGCAAATCTACAGCAAGTGAGGAGTAGGAGGGCAAGAGAGGAAGAGAAGAAAGGAGCAAAATGCACAGGAAAAACCCGCACTTTTGTTTTTTAAGAATCCACTGATACAGGTGCCAGTATGTGCAATGGTACAGGTGTCGATATACGCGCCAATATATACATTGGAGTACGCATCGATATGAGCACCGGTATACGCGTCAAAAATTTAAAAATTAATTTTTTTAAAACTTGATCTCCCTCGTGATTTACCTACACATATACCGATGCGGCCGATAATCTGATGTCGAAATTTAAGCGATTCTTGTAATGCACGATGACCAAGAGCCAATGTGGTGTCCATAGAAACTCACAAAGATCTATCTTCTATGATAGATGAGTATGCTATTGACCCCAATTTTAAAGATGTAATTTCAACCCTTTCCTTAGAAAAGAAAGAAGAACTATTCACCTTGCAATAGGCTACGTGTTATTCACTCTCTTCCTGAGAAAGTGATATATGAATCCCATGCTCCTCTCTATGCGGGGCATGAAGGGATTCAACCTACCCTTTGTGGAAAAGAGACATATTTCTATTGGCCTACCATGAAGATGGACAAGACTATGTGTCAAAATGTGTGGTATGCCAAAAGACAAAGTATGATAGTCTGGATTGCTCCAACCTTTGCCAATTCCTAATTCACCATGGGAGAGCATATCCATGGATTTTATCTTTGGATTGCCCAAGTCCATCCATGGGATTATGGGAACAAAGACAATAGTTGTCAGGTTTAGTAAACAAGCACATTTTATACCTATCAAAAAGATTATTGAGACACACCAAATGTAAATCCTCTTTATATCCCACATTTTTAAACACCATGGCTTGCCAACATCAATAGTGTCGAATAGAGATTCTCGAATGACGAGTAATTTTTGGAAGGGTCTCTTTGAGAATCTAGGCACTAAGCTTAATTTCTCTTTGGCCTATCACCTACAAATAGATGGCCAAAGTGAAATAGCCAACCTTATGATTCTAGATCTACTTAAGATGTATGTTACCAAAGTAGATCAATGTTCCCAATGGAAAAAGTACCTACCACTTGTAGAGTATGTGTACAATAACACTATCCATACTACTATGGGGAAGGCACCTTTAAAATTCCCTTGCTACACTACAACACACCGCACAAAAATCAAAGCAGATACCAACAACTCAAAGCTTGTTTTAAAAGTTAAAAGCCCTACAATAAGCGCCGGAATAACCTTCGGCATCGTATTGTCGTCGGTATATGCATCGGTATAGGAACCGTAAAAAAATGTGATGAGAGTTACACCGGTAGAAGCGCTCTAGTAAGCTTGGAAACTTTTCTTTCATACTGACACGTATTTTGAGAGCTTTATTGACGCTTGTACTGATACCTGTACCGGCACAAAAATTAGTATTTTTTTTTGGGCAGAGAGGGCTCGAAATAGATGCTACATGTATTGCAATAGCAGGAAACAAACCTCTCTGCCCAAAGAAAGAGTGCACAAGCAACCACACTCCACCTACAGTTTGATGCTAAAGAGCGAGTGAGTACAGATTAGCAAAATTGTAAGAAGAACAAAACCACAAAATCAAAAGCTTAAACATGACAAGTTCCCAAAAGCATAACCATAACGTCGACTCCCAAACCATAGGCACAACGGCATGAAGATTTTCTAGTCATAATTAAAACATGAATTGAAAACCATAAAACCATAAACATAATCCACTTTCCATACCATAACCATAACCTGCTTGTCATACCATAACCATAGCCTGCTTTTCATACCATAACCATAATAGCTATACCATCATTGAAAAACCATAACCATAACTTGAATGTCAAACCATAACCATAACATGATTTTTAAACCATATTCAAAAAACCATAAACATAATCTATTTGCCATACCATAACCATAACAACCATACCATCATTGCAAAACCATAACCATAACTTGATTGCCAAACCATAACCATAACCTCTATGCCATACCATAACCATGACCTCTGTGCCATATCATAATTGCAAAACCGTAACCATAACCTGATTGTCATACCATAATCATAATCGTAAACGGAATGCAAAACCATAAACATAAGCGTGAAATTGTACATGTATACAATGAATGAGTACAACTGTATCAAGAAGACCACATCTACAAAAAAAACATATATGGAGGATGTCATCCTCATGGTAATGCCTCCTAGTTGAAGGCTCTCCCTTCTCCTGAAGCTGGGTCAATAGGGACACAAGTCCAAGCTTGTACCCATACTTCTTCTCTTGGTGTGTCGGAGGGTGCTTCACGATAACTTCCTACAAAATTATGGTTTAATCATAAGGTAAATCTTTAAATAGCATATACATTTTTGACAATTTAAAGCATACGTATAATACTTACAAACTCATGCCGAAGTGTGTCGTAGCCTCCAACTTCCTAATGATGCCTTGTCCCTACGACCTGTTACTTGTCACCTTGACGTTGACCTTAGTAGTCCACATTCGGAGCATCTCTGGATCAATTGAGCCCAAAAATTCACTGATGAGGACAAGAGACTCTAGTACAAGCCATCCTTTGGCCATGCTACCCTCGGGGCAAGCCCTTTGAGGAATGAACCCCTTTAAAGTCCTCATGAATCTCTCCAAGAAGAACATCCACCTGCTATGGAGTATCCCAACAATTACAACTTCATTGACCACATGCACAAGTAGATGTATTTGGATGGTAAGAATGTTTTTTGGAAAGTATTTCTCCACATACACACTACTTCAATAGCATTTAGGCGTGTTGCATCGATGCTATCTTTCCTTATATCTTCTGAACTGATCTAGCGTACCAACTCACTGATTTTATAGATTGTTCTTCTAATGTCATCTGTCAGAAAATCCTTTATGGAAATTGGTAAGAGAAGCTATAAATATTTGTGCCAGTTGTGGGACTTAAGACCACTAAGATTGTCATCTCTCGTAAATTTCGTTTTCAAACATCGCATGCACCCAGTGGGAGTCTTGAATGAAGATATAGTTTTCTTCAACCTTTTGGTATAGCAAACTCTCCATTGGGTTTAAGTCGAGGCCACATCTCTGGCATTCAACCCACAGCTTATAGGTCATCTCTTTGGGCCTTTCTCTCCCTTTTTCAGTGATGGTTTTCCATATAATCTCCCCCACAAGGCTTGAAGATGTCCGTTGAATCGAGCAGATGATTAATTAGCAGGTCACCCTAATACGGGAGTTCATGAAAAATAGAAAGTCTTTTCATTTCGGGTCGCATGAAATCTCGCCTCTCCAACCACATGTTTTTCCAATCGCTCGCTTTCAGCGGCGGATGCATGTGATGCTTGCATATGTTTGGTTCACATAGCTCATGTCCTTCAGGAAAAAAGCTACCATGCTCCTCGTAAACTGTCTTGATCAAATGATTAGAGTGGCGGAAGCCAAGTCAAGGACCACATTTCGGACATGCATGATTGCTCAAGTAACTCAAGCCTAAAAAATCACAAAATTAAAATATAAAAGCATTGGAATAGCCAAGAATAGCATGTATGTGAGGGTTTCAAAGATACTTACCTGAGCACTCACCAAAGCCTGGACAATTGTGCAGGGTCAATATGAGAATGCCTTGTACATGTACATTTCGTTGTCTGATTGGTTGGGACATATCAACCATATCGATCCTTGTCCACAATATTTGGAGCTCTTTTATAAGTGGTGTCAGATAGACATCCATGTTCTTTGCTTTGTATTTTGTTGGGATGATCAATAACAACAATAGATGGACCTTCTTGATAGCTAGCCATGGTGAAAAATTATAATTAACCAAGCAAATAGGCCACGTTGTCGGAATGTGTGCGGTCTAGCTGGGAAGGTGCAAAACCTCTGGCTGTGAGAGTTCGTGATGAGATTCACAAACACTTTGTGAAAATCATTTATGGAGAATCACCAACCCTCTTTCTAAGGGGTTATTGAAAATCTAAGAGGGTTCGTGATAGCAAAGTCACAGACCCTCTTTCCTATTGTGCTTGGAGTCTGCTTGTTTTCGTAGTCGAGATTATGATGAGAGGATCACCAAATCGCATTCAATTTCACTTTAAAAGACCATTTAGAAACACTAAAGTTTCAGCCATGAAACCTCAATGCTCATACAAGCACAATTCTCAATCAAAACCCAAACCTCTTTCATGGTATCATGTAGCCTCGCCCCCAATTAAATAGTCGTAACATCAAACAGTTGAAAGGAATGCTCGAGATTCCACCTTCATGACGACCATTTTCTGATTTTGCAGAGATTTATGAGCTTCTAAAGTGAAGCCAACACACCATTTTGATAAGGGGAAACCCTAATTCACTCCCTCACAAGCTCAGATACAAGATTGCAAAGAGGCAGGACTGCAACACACATAGATTGGGCAACCATGGAAGTATTGAACAGTAGTGCAAAATTGCTGGTTTTTTTTGTAAAAATACCCCTTCTCTCTCTTCCCCAAGGAAATATGAGATGATGTGTCAATTTTCGGGCCATTTTGCCACTTTGGACGAAAACTAGGCCATTTCAGCTCATTTTTGACCCAAACAATGTCATTTTTGATACGAAAAATCCCAAACGGAGTCAGGAAAATCCCTAAATTTGTGGGATATAAGCATAAAAAGCATAGATAAGAATAATTTTTCATCAATATACCATTTTGGGTCACTTTCCATGCAGTTCTGCAACGATGCCTGTTAGCTGCTATTTTTGGCAGTTTTTGCCCACATCAGTCTTTGTAGGCGAGATGAGTGTGCCACCATGAAACACTTGGACTATGTAAATTTTCAAACCAAATTAGGCATCTTATCAAGTGAAAAAGCACGCAAATGATCCACATCCAGGGCTACGATTCCCCGAATAGGTATGTAAATGATAGCGATCGCAGTAGCCGCTTTAGCATATATCACGATATGTACATTATTGCTTTTCTTTCCATGCATCAAGAAGTGTCAAAAGTGAGGTGAATGTTTTTATTTCACACTATGTACGTGCCACGTCACGACATTCACCCCCTCTGAACCTACACATCCTCCGACATGTGCCAACATTTTCCATATAAAGGTTTAATCTTCATTAAGATCCAAAAATATTTGGATGTCATTTTCATTTTCTGCAAAGTCTAGAAAATCATCCTCTGCTTCTTCATCCTCATCTGTAGCAATTTCATTAGGTTCTTCATCATCATCTTGTTGTGAATCAAAAGGATCATTATCATGTCTCCTCTTGAACAACTTGATTCTTTTGCCTGCTATGGGAATTTTAAGCTCTGCTCCATCGAGCTCCCTCAAAGTATATGTAGCATTTCCATGCACATGTTTGATAACATAGGGACCAAACCACCCTTTTGCAAGTTTTCTTTGTGTGGTGTGTTGGTTGTCAAGGCTATTGTCATACATTAGGACCAAATCACCCTCTTCAATAGGCTTTGGTCGAAGCCTATGTCTTTTATCAAACCTATCTTTATTCTTTAGTCTTGCATCCTTCAATCAAGCTTTAGCAATGTCTATGTATTCCTGTCTTCTTTCCAATTGCCTTATGCGCAAAGCAAGTAGACTTTCCCTACTTACACCATCTTCCCAAGGTAACATGTTCCAAGTAGCAACTAGATCCTCAATTGGCATGTCTGGCTTCTGACCATACATCAATTTAGTAGGCATGTAGCCAGTCACGCTGAGCTATGAGTTGTACGATCAGCCCACAAAGCATATGGTAGCAACCTTGGCCACTCACACATTCCCGAAGGTTCGTTAAAAACCATGCTAATATTGTTGTTCCCATGACAGATCAACTGAAAGGCAAAGGAAAATCTTTCCAATGGGGGCCCGCTCAACAGCATAGTTTCGATACGCTCAATGATTCATTAGCTATAGCTCCCATACTAGCTATTGTAGATCCTTTGAAACCTTTCGTTTTGGAAACGGATGCCAGTGACCGTGCTATTGGAGCAGTCCTGTTACAAAACGGACGGCCAATTGCATTTGAATGCAAGAAGCTTGATACAGCACATCAGAACTACTCTGCTTATGAGCGCGAACTCTATGGAATAGTGTCTGCCTTAAAAACATGGCGGCATTATTTGCATGGTGCTCAGTTTGAGATTGTGTTTGACCATGAAAGCATGAAATGGTTTACACAACAAAATGATTTGAAGGGCTGGAAAGCCAGGTGGACCGAGATTCCTCAGGGATATGATGCCAAGCTCCGGTATCGTAAAGGAGGATACAATGTGGTGGCTGATGCTCTAAGTCATATGCTAGAGATCAATTCTCTCTTGGTCACGGAACTTCGTAGTGAATTTTTGGATTCTCTAAAGGACAAATATGAGCATGATGACGCATATTCTAAAGTGTGGAGCCATGTTCAAATGAGGGATCCTTCTCACTCCAATGATGGTAGTGTAGCGTTAAGATCCACACATAGTTCTCCTCTGTCGAGTGATGAGCTACAACGATGGAAGCATTTCACCATCGACAATGGGTACCTACTCCATAAGAGGAGAGTTTGTGTACCAGCGGACACAGACATTCGGCGCCAAATTCTTTATGAATGTCATGATAGTCCAAGTGCAGGGCACCCAGGTATTAGAAATACTTATGCTCTCGTATGACAGTTTTACTGGCCAGGTTTACATGGCTTTGTCCAAGCTTATGTCTTGCGTTGCCAAAAATTCAAGTTAACAAAGCAGAGCGCCTGAAAGTAGGAGGACTCATACATTATTTGGAGATTCCCAATGGTAAATGGGAAAGTATCTCTATGGACTTTATTGTGGGTTTACCAACCACTGTACAAGGTCATGACTTGGTATGGGTGGTCATAGACCGGCTGACTAAACTATGTAAGTTTATTCCAACCAAATCAAGGATTAAGACTCTAGAACTAGCCAAGTTATTTGTGGACAATCTATACAAGTTGTATGGCTTTCCAAGTAACATTGTCAATGATCATGATCCCAAGTTTAACACGCATTTTTGGAGGGCTGTGTTCAAAAGATTGGGTACACAACTAAAACTCAGTACAGACGATCATCCAGAAACAGATGGTCAGATTGAACGAGTTAACCAAGTGCTAGAGGATATGTTAAGAGCATACATTAGCAAGAAACAGCCAGACTGGGAAGAATATTTACCTATTCTCAAGTTTGCCTACAATAGTGCTAAGCATGTCACAACTGGATTTAGTCCTTTCATGCTC
Source organism: Adiantum capillus-veneris (assembly GCF_014529385.1). Lineage (NCBI taxonomy): Eukaryota > Viridiplantae > Streptophyta > Polypodiopsida > Polypodiales > Pteridaceae > Adiantum > Adiantum capillus-veneris. Next base: position 143,636,361 of record NC_140931.1, on the reverse strand, counting down.
ATGTATGGTTTTCAACCTATGTCATGTGTTACGGTGGCGTTGGAAACCAAAAAGCTCCAACAGGTTAAGGATTTTTTCCAAGACCACATGGATATGCTGAAACTCGCTCATCAGAATGTCTGGCAAGCGCAGCATTGGTATAAGAAGTACGCTGATGAGAAACGTCGGCAAGTTACCTTTAAGGAAGGGGAGGAAGTATTTTTACGTGTACCAGAACATTCAGAAAGTCTGAAAATTGGGCCAACACCTAAACTATCTCCATGATATTGTGGTCCTTTCAAAATACTCAAGCGAGTAGGTGATCGTGCCTACAAATTATTTTTACCTACACATTCTCGTATTAATCGGGTGCTTCATGTAAGCCGTTTACGTAAGCGGCTACATGGGGACGACAATGTCATTGACCAGCAGATTTGGGTTGATTTCATTGAACCTCCTACCTTACCGCATGAACTTGAATGCATTCTCAACTATCATGATTTACGTACACGCCATCGTGTACGTCAACAAGCCTTAATCAAGTGGAAAGATCGATGTGAAGAAGGCGACACTTGGCAAAACATTATTTTTCTTAAGAAGAAGTTTCCCACTTTTTTTTTCGAGGAAGAAAACTCTTCTTTAAGGGGGGAGTAATGTCAGGACAAAGGCAAGGCTGGACTAGACAGGGGCAAGGCCGGGCTTGGCAGTGTGGAAAGGGAGTCCAACTAGGGAAAAGGGCTAGGAACCATGCTATATAGTGGGAGGTTGGGAGGTGGACTCCGAGGCTCTAGTTCCCCTTGCCTCTCACATCATATATATGAGAATCCACCCACACTTGTAGATCAAGATGAGCATCTCATTCCTGATCAAATAGTTGACCATGAGACCACCACCACACGCATTGATACAATTTACAATCATTATCTTTTGACTTTTAAAGGCCATCCTCCTTAGAGAAGATGCTAAGTGGATGTCATTATTTTTTTTCTTAATTACCAAATATTCTCCACAGTTTCCATCACCCACGTTCTAGTTGATTCTCTACAGGATAGTCTCTAGTCCTCGTGGGAGGGATGCAATGCATAATGACCTCATGAAACAACTCCATGGAATAATAATCATCTCAATGATAAAGGATTATTATAAATTACTTCTAACATATCATGAAATTATGAAAGAAATTATACTCTTTATCAGTACGAACAACTTTTAATCATCATGGAAGCACATCATGAAATCAAGCAAAATCTCCATGGAAGAATAATCATCTCAATGAGAAAGAATCAATATGAACAATATTTAATCATCAAGAAAATTTATCATGTAATCATGGAGAAACTCTATAAACCAACAATCATGTCAATAATCCACGATTAGTACAAAAAAATTCTAATAACCATGGAAAGTATCATGACATCACAAAATAGCTCCATAGAAGAAAAATCATATCAATAAAATGAACGATCAATACAAACACTTTCTAATCATCATGGCATTAGGGAACAACAACTCCATGGAATAATAACTTTATCAATAAAATGAACGATCAGTACGAATAATTTATAATCATCATGGAAACACATCATGGGAACATGGAACCACTCCAAAAAATAATAACCATATAAAAAATAGAACGACTGTCTTAGTGTCGAATGATCAGTACGAACAACTTTTAATCATCATGGAAACTCATCATGGCATCATGGAACAACTCCACGGAAGAACCATCTCAATAGTATACAATCAATACGAAGGACTTTTAATTATCAAAAAAACATATCATCGCATCATGAAACAACTCTATGGAAGGATAACCATATCAATAAAATGAACGATCAGTAGGAACAACTTTTCATCATCATGGGATTGCATCATGATATCATGGAACAAATGCATGGAATAATAACAAACAATCAATATGAAAAACTTGTAATCATCATGGAAACGTATCATGACATCATAAAATATCTCCATGGAATAATGACCATCTCAATAAAATGAACGATCAATACGAATGCCTTGTCATCATCATGAAAATGCATCATGGTATCGTGGAACAACTCCATCAAATAATAGCCATATCAATAATAGAATGATTAGTACGAACGACTTGTGATCATCACATGGAAACGCATCATGGCATCATGGAATAACTGTATGAAATAATAACCATCTCAATTAACAAATGATCAATACAAATGATTTTTGATCATTATGAGAACACATCATGTCATCATGCAAAAGCTCCATGGAATACTAATCATCTCATAAAAAATAATAAAAATGAACAGCTTGTATTCATCATAAAAACGCATCATGGAACAACTTCATGGAGTAATAACCATCTCAACAATGAAGTATCAGTAGGAATGACTCCTAATCATCAAATGAAAACATAAATCTCAATAAGAAATGATCATAAGAACTTATGAGTAGTAAAAACCATATTTTTTAAATATTTTGCTTGAAAATAAATTGTTAAAATATATCTCTTTGATAAATGATAAAAAATTATAACTCTTTAACATTTTTATGTAAAGAATTGACATAAATAAATAAATTCTAACGATTGGACATGAGTTATCAATGATGTCAAATCATTAAGATTATACCTCTTTGATTTTTCCAATCAAAAGAAAAAAAGTCATTAAAAAAAAACTCTTTGATAGATCATCAAAATATAACTCTTTGTTAAATCATAAAAAACGTAATCATTGACATTCACAAAGAAGAGAAATAATGTGAATTATCAAAGTATAAGTATCAATATTGACTGAAGATTATAAAATAAATCATCAAAATTGTAAGTATTTGCGATGTAACTACATAAATCATTGAAACATAACACTTTAATAACCATACGAAAAGATTAAAAATAATTATCTAGACATAATTTTTTAACATAAATCTTCAAATATAACACAAATTATCAAGATTGTATAACTCTCAGTAATTTTAATAATATATATATATATGTATGTATATATATATATGTATATGTATATGTATATATATATATATATTTTTTTAACATTGGATTCTCTATAGTATCCAATGTTGAAAGAATCCAAGGTGTGTCTACAGCCTATAAAAGAGTCTTGCAAAGCCTTGAGTGATAATAAGATATTAGTGTGTGTATTGACTAATAAGAGATTATTGTGTTTATGATTAGTGTGACCGATTGCGCGATCACTTGGACGGCCATTGGGACCTAATACGTCACCTACGACTTAATCATGGAGGTATGTTTATGTTTTTGTGTTGATTATTGTTTAATTTAACATAATTAGTGTTGGCTTGTGTAATTGGCTTGTGCACACACTAATTAGTGTGTGTTAACATACACTAATTAGTGTGTGCATTGGGTTGGGTAATTGGCTTGTGCACACACTAATTAGTGTGTGTTAACACTAGGTTGGTAACCTGACAGGACATAAAAGTGTCCTTTCAGGGTTTTGAAAAAAACCTCCAAAACCATAGTAGATTCACTCATTTTGTAAAATCCTTTCATGAGGTTATAGTTCAAGGCCTACTACACATGGAAAAAAATAAGAGACTTGTAAAATTTCTCATCTTTTGGTCACACCAAGCCTCCAAAGTTGATGGACCAGTACATTTTCATCAAAACAGTCATTTCTTACGGTTTTTTGTATAAAAATAAGATTAGGGATTTTTGTAGGACTTGAGATTAATTCCCTTGTTAACTTCAATGGGTTGGTGATCAGAACATATGATTGCTTCTCACTCACTATTTTTTGTTTTGCCAAAAGAAATAGGTACAAAAAAGTTGAATTTTTACCATTCTGCAAACCTATCATCAAAGTTTCTATAGCCACGCTGAATACAAATAATATATGCATGTTTTCTTAGTTCCCTATTGTCCTTTAGGTTCATAAGGAGCCATGGAGCATGTCAAAAGAATAATACATCTCTTACCAAGGGGAACCTTGGGGACAAAGATGAAGTGCTAAATACAACAAACATGAAAAAACTGGGTTCAACATTATGAGTTGTAGAATCCCATAGAAACTATTGAATATCTAGCCAAATTTGATCCTTATGATTAGATATAGTTACTACCTACAAAATGCATATAGTTTTCACAAGAAACTAGCAATATTGAAAAAACTATACTTGATATACTAGAATGTTTTGTTTTCTTCTATAATAGAAAAAACCAACCATCGTTGTGTACTATGCAAAATAGGGTATTAGGTGCCCAAAAACTCAAGGAATATTAGCTTTATGTTACAATATGGGACATAGAAAATCAAAACTACATTTGGATATCATGAAAGCCACCAAAAAAAATCATAGAAGAGCTAAAATTGGCTAAAAAACAGGATTTGACAATTTTTATAATTTGGTCATAACTTACAACTTTAACATTTATTTCTCCCTAGAAGCATCAGGACATGTTGAGGACTACTAAAGATAGTTCTCTAGGATTATAGACCTCACAAACATGAATTCTAGAGTGGTATAGTTGCAAAAAGTTGAAAAAAGCCAAAAACAGGACCCGTTTTTTCACACAGTTTAGGTTGTGAAATGTTGTGCAAGGACAAGGTTAAAGATGGAATTGATATTCCAAAAAAATGTCAAGTTTTTTTCAGCTCATGAGACAACTTTTTAGATAGATAGCACCTCAAAATCCATTTTGAAACTCTTGACATAATTCAAGGAAAATGGTCACTTAACAGGACATAAAATTGTCCCATTACCAACCTAGTGTTAATTAACATACACTAATTAGTGTGTGTTAACACACACTAATTAGTGTATGTTAACAAACTTTGATTGCATGTTAACACACACTAATAACAAACTAATTAGTGTGTGCATTGACAAATCACATTGGCCAATGCACACACTAATCCCAAACTAATTAGTGTGTGCATTGACCAATCACATTGGCCAATGCACACACTAATACACATTAATTAGTGTGTGTTAACACACACTAATTAGTGTGTGCATGGCCAAACCCAAATTTAACATATTAGGTTTTGCAAGTAATAAATTTAACAAATTTGACAAATTTAACAAGTTTAAATTTTGCAAGTAACTAATAATTAACAAATTTAGGTTTTGGTGTGTCTTTACTTACACTAATTAGTGTGTGTAAAGAACACATGCACTAATTAGTGTGTAAAGAACACATGCACTGATTAGTGTGTGTATGCATGTGTGTGCATGCGTGTGTATGAGTGTATGCATGTGTGTGTATGAGTGAATGCGTGTGTGTGTATGCGTGTGAAAAAATCAAAAAACATAACAACAAAACTTACATGGAATTGAAGAGCTTGTTGGGAGAGGGTAGGAGAGTGGAAGAGTAGAGATGGTGGAGAGTAGAAGAGTAGAGATGGAGGTAGAGCTCAAGGTTGTGAGGTTCGTGCTCTCGGCTTCTGTGGAGAAGACGATGAAATTTCGAATTTTAGGGCTTTGAACTTCACGGGGCACGTGGGTGCCTCTATTTATAAAAAACATTGAAAATTTAATTTCCGCGCATATTACCGCGAGTTCTACCGCCTGCATTACCGCGTGCATTACCGCAAATACTACCTCGGTGCAATTTCGGCCCATCCACACAGATGGCCACGTCCTGACATTATTACTATTGATCCTCAAAATCTATTGGTACTATGTTTTTTATAAAATATATATAAAATGAAAGTATTCTTAGTACTTTGAAAATGACATTTTTACCTAAAAGTTTAATTTTTACTTTTTACTGATATTTTATTAACATTTTTTGGTAATTTGATTTTAATTAGTGTATGTAATTTATTAATGTAGGTTGCTTGGGATGAGTTTGGACCGTCCAACCGAACCAGATAGATCACGGTGGTTGGCCGAGCGATTACCATGCCCATGCGTGCGGTGCAAATGCGCCATTGCTCGACTTCGACGGATATTCTTGAGCCATGTAGAAGATTATGGACTATGGGATGATCCTCGCAAGCGTGCATAGATGGAAACAAACGATCCGCAAATTTTAGCGGCTATTGACGTCACCCCTCATTGGCGTGTGGTTGGTGGAGAAGGGGAAAGGAGGGTGGAAGAGCGCATGCGCCAGGAATCCATTAGAGAGGGAGGAAGCACATCAAATCAGCCAACTGCTGCTCCCTCTACGAGTGACCACATCCCATCTCCTTACGTGAATGCAGAAGACGACCATTTGCATAGAATGGTTGAAGATCTCCTTCCACGCAAGGAGGAGCATGAACCAGAGTGTGCATACGAAGAAGCTTCCGAAAGAACGAGGAGTGAGCTACTCGATTCGGCACACACCGCACTATATGATAAATGCTCTTACTCCATTTTAAGGGCATCTCTCGAAGTCCTTAGCCTTCAGGCGATGTTTGGATGGAGCAATGCTAGTGTCGACGCACTTTTGAGGTATGCATACAGATTGTGAAGGATGCTTGTGGAGTGCATAAATTAGCTTCTTATGTACTTTCTTCTTGTGATAGTTTGCTAGGAAAGATGCTGCCATAGCTGACAATCACATGCCAGAGAATAGACGAAAAGCACGCGAAGTGGTGACTGCATTAGGGATGGATTATCATCGCATTCATGCTTGAGTGAACGATTGTGTGCTCTTTCGTAATGAGCATGCCGATTGTGATACATGTCCATCGTGCGGGGAGCCTAGGTTCAAAGAAGGAATGCAGAGCAACAGAATTCCACGTAAAGTTTTGAGGCATTTTCCACTCATCCCTCGCATCCAACACATGTTTAGATCGAAGGGTACGAGAGAGCTTTTGAGTTGGCATGCAAAAAATCGCTCCACAGATGGTATTATGAGAGTGCTAGCTGACTCACCAGCCTGGAAGCACATAGAGGACACATGGCCGGAGTTCAGGGATGAGCCTCGTCACTTGAGGATTGGGTTAGCTAGTGATGGAGTGAATCCATTTGGGCACCGCTCTACTTCATGGAGCACTTGGCCGGTGGTGGTTGTAAACTACAATATTCCTCCTTGGGAGGCAACAAAAAAGGGAAACATTTTACTATCACTTCTCATTCTAGGAAAGCACAAGGTAAAAAACATGGATGTATATCTGCAGCCTCTTATTGATGAGCTTCAAGAACTATGGAGAGGCATAGATTTCATTGACATTTCACGCCCACCACAAGACCGCAAAGCCGTCATCAAGTGCATCCTCATGTGGACCATGCATGATTACCCAGGATTTGGAGAGGTATCTGGTAAGTATCCACATGTTAATTGTACTCTTTGCTTTAGGTTTATCATCTCACGTGTAACGTTTGTTTACCTCTTGGCAGGATTGGCAACATCTGGACATAGTGCGTGTCCCACTTGTGGCCCTTCCCTTGTGACAGAGAGACCTCCTCTTCTTGGGAAGGTGATCTATCCCAACAACCATCGCTTCCTACTTCCTTCACATCATAGATATGCTCCCCCTTATCAATGGAGTGCAGCCGTTCCATTGGAACATGGCTGATTGGGCGAAGCATTGGGAGGAGCATCATGGTACCTCACCACCTCCCAATGGGTTGCCAAAGGGTATGTCGAGGTACTCAATCTTCTTGTCGCTCCCCTATTGGGCTTCGTTGAAAATTCAGCACTTATTAGACCCTATGCATGTATTCAAAAATGTTGGGCAAGCTGTATGGGATTACATAATTGGCAAGAAGGATTCATTGGGTGCTAGGGAATATTTAAGAGCCATGAGATGTCTCCCCCCCCCTTCAGCCACGCCCCGCATGGGGGAGCGGGGAAAGATGATTCTCCCAAAAGCACCGTGGATAATGTCAAAGGTAGACCAAGAGAGGACAAAGCAAGTTATTGCATCCATCAGAACTCCAACGGGATATATGCGGTCACTCAAAGGTGCTTTCACAAAAACCAAAAAGGGTGGCTCCACTCAATTGTATGGATTGAAATCCCATGATTGGCATAAAATCTTTCAGGTAAGAGTAGAACAGTTTGTGGTGTCTATGTGTCCTTATATATAGGTTGACATTCACTAAGATGTTTTATTGTTTGTAGTTTGTACTTCCCATATTTATTAGTGGTTATGGGGACACTAAGGTCAAGGCTGCAATATTCATAGTGGGTGAGATTGTGAGGTAATGGGTTTTTTTCAAGTACTATATCATGTTGTGCATGCATGAACAATGGAATTTTTTTTTATCTACTATATTATTTGTGCACTGTAGATTTGTGAGCTCCAAGGAGATAGAAGTAGAAGCCATACCAGTAGCCCATCACCTAGCAGTAGAGACAGTGTGTGCTATTGAGGATGCATTACCACGTACAATCCTTGTTAGCCAAATACACCTATTGCTTCACCTTGTTGAGGAGATTGCCATTGTGGGGTGGTTCACTCTAGATGGATGTTCTTCTTGGAGAGATTCTTGAAGACTTTAAAGGATTTTGTTAGATTGAGGTCACAACTGGAGGTATGCAAAATCAATACAATATAGATAGCATTTATACGCTATGGAGTTACTAATAAAAATATGTGGTTTTAATGTTTTCAGGTGAGCATGGCAGAAGGTTGGGTGGTGCAAGAGGCATTTGTGTATGTCTCACAGTATGTCATCACAGTGGATCCATCATTGCCTCGTCTGTGGAGTGAAGAAGAGGATCCTAGGAAGCACTCAACCATTCCCAGTGGAAAAGGCTCACTCTTGGTCATGGATAGAGAGTTTCATGTCATAGTCAACAACTACTCTTTACTCAATGCCACTATCATGACCAAATGGGTCAATATGTACTTGGAAGCCCGCGCAGCTACAGAAAGGGATAGAGATGCATGGAAGAGGTCCCATGGAGGTAGACGTGCACCTCTTTTTCCTAAAGATCTTGCAAAATATCCTGATTTGATTCAAGTAGAGTGGATCCATAATGCCATGACCAATGGCAAAGCACAAGGAGAACAAATAAGCCCTAAAGAATAAGAGTATGCGTGAGGATGCTTGCGCAAGGTGAGTGTGTATATGTTATGTATGCATGTATGCAAATCACTTAATGAAATGCGATGTAACCTCTTATGCATTGTGATTGTAGGGTCTCATTTTCAACTCCATTTGGTCCGAAGGCCGACATTTTTGCACCCGCAAGATAGATGAGTGTCGGACCACTAATGATTGTGGTGTGATGGGAAACTTTGACACAACAACAAATGAGGTCAGATATTGTGGTACTACAGAGAGAATAATCAAAGTGGATTTCAGATCTTTTCACAAATTCCTCTTTGAGTGCCGATGATTTGCGGGTGAGGTCAAAAGACATGAAAATGGGCTCATTATGGTGGATTCCACCCAATTCCATCGGGGAAAAACTGACAACTTGGTGTATCCTAGTAGTTGCGAGCAAGTAATTTAGGCTATGTGCAATTAACTTAAGTTAAAAATTTAATATATGTATATCATCTTATTCTTTGTGTGCGACGTACAGGTCTTTTATGTGCCATGTATATATCAAAGAAGACTTTGGTATGTCATTCCAGTCACGCCGCGGGGTAGATCTATCTTTGCAGAGACGGACATTGAGCCAGTAATTGATCCCATCATACCATCACCACAAGATGCAGAGGAAGATGTAGTAGAAGTTGAAGAAGGTCAGCCAAGCCTTGCAAATAGTCATCTTGAGGAGGAGGAAGAGGGAGAAAGCGATGATGATTCTACGGGAGGTGATGGAGAGGAGGAAGAATCTCTAAACTTGTTTATTGATTTGAATACTATGGGTCTAAATATGGATCCTAGTGCTTGTAGAGATCTTATACAAGATGAGAATTATTAAAACTCTCCGTTCTTTCACTTGGTGTAGTATATGATTAATTTGCAAATGTTTCGTTATGTGCTTATGAATAGTATTTGTAATGGTTTTGTTGTGAGTTCAATGATTTATGTATAGAATTTTTAGAGTGAAAGAGAGATTAAGTGAAGTGAGCAAGCATTCTGGAGAGTGTAGGAGTTGTAGTGTGTAAATACATTTTGAGTTGTATTGGATTTAAATGGAAACCCACGGGAGAGGGAGGGGGGTCTATGGCCTTAGCGGTAATGAACGCTGCAATATTCGCGAAAATGCACGCGGTAATACCTGCGGTAAAATCCCGCTTGAACATCAAAAGGGTTTCTCTCTCCTTATTTTGAATTCCTCTCTCTTGTTTTGCACTAATGGCCCGCGGTAAACACCACAATCTCTCATAGTGCAACCACAATCTGAAACCAAGTTGAGAAGACAAAGAAAGAACAAAGAGATGATACGCAAAGAGTGAAATCCCAAAAAGTGTAGAATACGCACACAAGATAATATATATATATATATATATATATATATATATATATATATATATATATAGGGAACCCGGGGCTATATTTAGAGTAGCTTCATATATAAGCTTAACAAGTGTTGCTAGCCTCTACCAGATGTGCTTCAACTGATCCTTGCCACTGGCGGCCAATTTGCTATCAGGCCCCACCACCCGGACTGGACATTTTCTCGTGACTTGCGGCGAGCTGTATGTATATGTTCTTTTTGGCAGTTGTCGACCCCACCGATTTGTAGTGCACATTATCCTTGAGGCTTGTGAATTTTGCAGAGTACTCTTAAGATTTAAACTCAAGTGGTTTTTGAAGACAACTGCCAGAGCCCATTCTCCAACTACTTACCTCACATATTCACCTTAGTAGTCTTTCGTGGAGCCTCAAAGACCTCGGCCCTATTTGGCGGTCCTTCTTGCAGCAAAATTTTTTCTATACCAAGTTAATGAAGGCGACTAAAGCATTTATACAAAAGAACAAAGTCCATCAGTTTATTTCAAAGGGGTAGTTACCACTGCCATAAGATTTTGAAATCTCCTTCAAGCATCAAAATTGGCAAATTCCAAAGAGCTCCACAAAGCAAAGCAAAGGGCACTACCTCCTTGTGAAGAGGGGATTCACTCCGGTGAAGAGGAGCTTCAAAAAACCAAAATAATTTTCTCTTTCTATATATCTCTCTCTCTCATTTAACACCAAAAACTTTGCAGTCAAGCACATTTTTTGCAATGTATATCACTACATCCATCATATTAAGGAGGATAATGTCATTGTGCTATTGTACGGAGTCCAGACACTCGCCTTAGAGAGTCTCCAAGTGCAAAGATTGCTCCAACGCACCATGAAAAAATTTCAAAATTCACTTTGAGGGCAGGAAAAACTAGCAACAACATCATTAGCGTCTGCATTAGCAATTCCTTTACATTAGTTATATATTTTCATTTCAATAGAGCTTGATTTCATAACAAAAAGGAAAAAACAAGCACTTGTTTGAGGGGAGGATCTCGGGGGGTTCACTATGTGTAAATCTACCATATCACGTGCGTTCAAGACATGTTTGTAAAACCCCTTATCTGTGAATTTTGTTGGGAATATAATGTACCCTTTTCTTTTAAAATCTGTAAGTTTTTTTCAAATTTGAAAAAGTAATGCCCTTTTGTAGGTTTCAAGAATTTTAAATACCCTTCTGTTGAACTCACGTGGTAGGTTACATTTTTATTAGGTGACCTCCCCGGGGGGAGGATACAAAGACAAAGACCATGAAGCAATTGAAGGAAAAGCATTGAAGAAGACAAAGATTCTCTTACATTCGAGCGAAGAAAACATTTTTTGCTCTTGGATTAGAGCATGGTTTTTGGATCCTAGATCAGAGTGTTATGCTATTTGTCTTTTAGATTGGGGATGTATGTTGTTTGTGCTCCTAGATTGGAATGTTCTCTTTCTTCATCAAGTTGTAGTCCAAAATTCAAGGGAAGCCTCTTGTATTGACATCCTTAGTGAATACCATGTGTCATCCTTAGTGGATAAAGAACCTTCATTGTATTGTCCTAGTCTAAACCTCAAGGGGATGATTGTAAGGTGTGAGCTTTTTCCTAGAGTACTAGAGTATGAGTCAGGGAGAGAAAAAGTGGAATTATCCCACATGCAGTGGTGCAATGTTGTAGAGCTACTTAAAGATCATTTCATAAATAAGAAAATTGATTCTATTTTGCATAACATCTTTCTTATTTAAGGTGACCTTGTGATGGCTTATCAATTACTCTAGATAGTGTTTATGAGTCCAAGTTAATTCATTTTGGAACCTAATTCTCTTGAGTGATAATCTAGCCACACTCACTCACTTGTGTGCATGACATTTCTCTTTCATCCACCCTAGCTAGCACAATCTCATTCCCTTCCCTAGCTACATTGTTTCAAGTGACCATAGCACCTCACTCAAGCAGGTACATTGTAAATTGTTTGAATCGGGTTCCCTCTTTATGACATATGTCAAAAACAAGAAGAAAAGTGATCCAAGTAGAAGCACATATATATGGTCTGTTTCTGCAATCAACTATACAAGCATTGTAAAGATACTCAGCTTAGACTTTGTGCAACAAAAAGTGAATACTTGCCTATTTTGCAAGAAGCACATTTGGGTCAAGCTAAAAGTACAAAGAAAGTTTTTTGTATGGTTTTGACCAAGATTTTGAATGGTAATAGGTCAGATTGGGACCAAAAGTTGCACTCTATAGTTTGGGCCTATAGAGTTGCATAGAAAACAATCTTCAGGACAACACCATATAACATTGTGTTTGGGCTTAATTGTTGACAAACAACGCACGAGAGAGAGAGAGAGAGAGAGAGAGAGAGAGAGAGAGAGAGAGAGAGAGAGAGAGAGAGAGAGAGAGAGAGAGAGAGAGAGAGAGAGAGAGACAACACCACAATTGCAAGGCCCAAAAGTGTGTCAACAGATCACACAAGATGAGTTTATATAGAGGGCACCAAGGTGCTATACATAAAGATACTATATATAGCTCAACACCTCCACTCAAATGAAGGTCCCTACTGACGAGAGCAAAGCGAACCCCGAACCCCGACGGCCTCTAAAACACCGGGGACCGAATGGCACGCCTCGAGCCTATCATGGTAAAGCAAACAGGGGGCACCACCTAGCTTCAGCGGCTAGGACGCAAACAATACACCATCATAACAAAGTTTTCATCCAAGAGAGATGGATGCTTGGGAGTAATGATGAAGAGTAAAGGGAATGAGATCAAGTGAGAGAGAGAGAGAGAGAGAGAGAGAGAGAGAGAGAGAGAGAGAGAGAGAGAGAGTGAGGGAGGGGGTATAGCGGCTTAGTACTTAGGCACCACAAAAGGATGGCGAATCCGCACACCCTTCACACATACACAAGCTCAATCCAAACACAAGACTAGGTGGCGATTCCTCACACCTCACATGGGCAAAACATTGCAAGAAAACATACTCACAAAACCTCAAGCTTTATTTAGAGAATAAGGCGATGAAATGGGGAGCATAGGGTAGGGGAATGAGAAGGGAGAGCGTGGTAGAGCACATGGCGGATAGGTGGGAGTTGATGGCGAAGACTCTCACGAGGGTTATGGCCATCATCCTTCATTTAGTTTCCCTTCATCTTCCATAGCCCAAGGGTGTAGAGGTCATGCTCAAGACGATCATGGTGATTGCGGTGATGGTGATGGTGTGGGTGTGTGTGTGTGTGCACAAGGCACACACAGTGCATAGTGTACTCTTTGGTGATGGTGTGTGTGTCTTTAGTGTGATGGTGACCCCTCTTTATATAGGGGAGGAGGGGGGAGAAATTCTAGAATTTAGAAAGGAAGAAATCATTATCTACATAGGCCATGTGACTGTGGGCCCCACTTGTCTGGCTGTGTGTATATGTGCCAGAACAGCAGTCTCATGAGAGAGAGACTAAGAGAGAGAGATGGGTTGATGAAAAAAAGTGAGAGGTGACATGGAGAATAAAGTAATTACAAGAGGGGAGAGAGGGGAGTGTGTTCAGAGGTGAATCCGTGTGCAGATGTGTGTGAACACAAGAAAAATCAGGTAACCACCGGGTAGGGATGGGTCTGTGGGCACCTTTTTCAGTGAAACTGAGTGTGTGTGAGTGTGGGGGAGGTTATTTAGCTACAAGACAAGAGACATGGCGCCCTTTAGAGAGAGAGGGGGGTATTTGGGTCATGGGATATGATAGGAGAGAGAAAGGGGGGGTGGGGTATACTATTTTGGAAGATAGGGTAAGTTGCATGTGAGTTAGGGTACATTATTGGTGAGTTATAATGCATTATTGGTGAGAGGTGGGGTAGCTTGAGGGGAGAGATAAAGGAGAAAGGACAAGGGGAAGAGAGAGGGGGTTGACCTTTTGAGTGGAGGAGAGGAAAAGGGACACACGGCGGGGCAACAATGAAGGAAAAGGAGGCAAGGTGGGGATGGGTTGCCCCGCAGGCATGAGGTTGCCTATTTTACCTTTCTCATATATTTACATAATCATACTTTATTTTTTTCTTATTTTTTCCAATGCCTTTTATCATTCCCTCGCTAAGAGGGGGTTTTCATGGGGTGGGGACGAGAGAAGAGGGGTATGGGAGCTTGGCTTGTGAAAAGCTCCCATCATTAGCCCTCCCCTTTTGGCTAGAGGCAGTCATGTCTCTAGCTCATCTGTTTGATCATTATCGTCAGAGGTGGCGGCTGATGGTGTGTCCTCATCTAGAATGTCAATAGGTAGAGCCTGGTCAAATCGAAGAAAATAATGTTTAAGTCGCCAACCATTTACCTTGGTTTTATGAAGTTTTCCATCAGCCTCCATAAGCTGGTAGCTTCCATTGGCATACTTTTTCCTGATGATGAAAGGGCCTTCCCATCGGAGCAGGAGTTTCTTATCCTTGCGCGTGTCGAAGCGATTGTTGTAGCAGAGCACCAACATTCCTTTCTTCAATTCTTTTTTCCGGAGATGCTTGTTAAAGCTAAGCCGTCTATGCTCTGCTTGTGCTGCATAATAATTTATTGCTTCTTCTCTGTAGTCTTTCCAAGTTGATGATGTGATCTCTCAAATGCATGTTGGGTTGTTGAAGTTGGCTTGCCATTACTCTCAGACTTTGTAGTTGCACTTCAATGGGCAAGATTGCTTTCTTACCAAATACTAGATGATACGGTGTGAATCCCAAGGATGTACGAAATGAAGTTCTGTAGGCCCATAAAGCTGGTAGTAGATACTTATCCCAGTCTCCGGGATGATTGTTTACCTGCTTGGTAATAATTTTAGAAACCATTACATTTACCTTTTCAACTAGGCCATTACATTGAGGGTAATATGGTGAAGAGTTTCTCCTTGTAATGCCCAGTTTCTGCATTAATTCTCCTACCAAGTCTGCTCTGAAACCTGGCCCTCTATCAGAGACGATCTCTAAAGGTGTGCCAAACCTACAACATATGTGCTCATAGATAAATTTAGCTACCTCTATCGCTGTGATTCTAGTGGTGGTTGTAGCCTCTGTCCATCTAGTTATGTAGTCGACCCCCATGATAATGTAGAATTTTCCTGAGTTGGCCCTAGGTAATGGCCCAATGGCATCGATACCCCATTTTTCAAATGGGCCATATGAGAGAATAGGTGTCTGTGGTTCAAGCATAAGTGACCTAGTGCCGGCCTTTTGACACAACTTACACGTTTTGCACCAATGGTGTACATCACGGTTGAGGCTAGGCCATATGAAACTTGCCTGCAAGATTTTCCTACTTGTTATGTCTAGGGAAAAGTGACCACCACAAACCCCGTCGTGACAACTAGCAATTACTCCCGTGATTTCGTGAGAGAGAGGGACCTTCTTGAGTATTTGGTCCTTACCCTTACAGTACAAACCATCATTGATGAGTCGATACCTTGTGGCCTTCCGCGTCAGCCATTGCTTCTGTCCCTTTGTTAAATTTGATGGGCATTCCCCTGTTTCCAAAAAATGCATGATGTCAGGCAAGGCATCACTGCCTTGAAATAGAGGGAGCTTTAGTTTTATTGCTCCAACCACCACTTCCTGTAGTCTTTCACTTGCTAGGGCATGTGCTTCTTGGTTTTGAGCCCTTGGGATATGGTGTATTTGAACTTCTTCAAACCTACCCAACAAGGTTTTTACACCACTTAAGTGAGTCCTTAAACTAGGATTCTTGCATGTCCATGCTCCATTTACTTGCCTTACCAGAAGTAGAGCATCCCCAAATACATTAAGGCGTTGTACACCTTGCGAGATGCACCATTGTAGACCCTTGGTTAGTGCCGCATACTCAGCTTCATTGTTAGAATGTGAATCTAACAACTGGCCCAACAAAAATACCTTTGTCCCTTTGTCATCAAAGACCACTATGCCTACAGCTGCTTTGTCGGACGCTCGCTTGTAGGCTCCATCAAAGTAGAGAGAGTATGCTCCTTCTACCATCGGTGGTACTGGAGGTAATCGGACTTCTCCTTCCTTAGATTGCTTCTCCTTCATTTCAAAGACTTGGTAGGTCATGAGTTCCCCCAAACTTGCCCTTGTCGTGCTTTCTACATGTACCGTGTAGTCAAACTCTTGCAGATGAACTAGCCATTTAGTAATTCTAGCAGACACATCCATGTGTTGTACAACATAGGGAAATATTTCATCCGTGGTTAGAATTACAAATTGCTTAGGCAACAAATATGACCTAAACTTTGTAGTTGCAAATATAAGAGCTAGGACTAAGTGTTCCACATGGGTGAAACCTTTCTCTCCTGCTGTCATCATTCGACTAGAGAAGTAGATTGGCCTCATGAAAGATGTCGCCGTATCCTTTTGGAGTAGCACAACCCCCAATGAGTCATCACCAACACTTGAGGTGACATAGAATTTTTTCATCCCACTTAGGTGGTGAGATAGTTGGCAGAGTGGCTAAGACCTCCTTTACCTTGTTGTAGTGATGTTCGCTTTCCTCGTCCCAAGTGAAAGTTGATCTTTGAGTGAGTTGTTGCAGTGGTAGAACAAGTTGTGATAGTAGATGTATGAATCTACTTAAGTACCTCACCTTCTGTAGAAAAGAGACCAGTTGACGTGCGATCATTGGTGAAGGTAGGGCTATGAGTGCGGACACCTTACTTGGGTCGGCGTTGATACCTATTGCTGAAATTTCATGGCCTAGTAGAATGACTTTACTCTCCCCAATGTGGCATTTATCCACATTTAATTGCCCACCTAGGCTCTGCAACCTGGCCAAACCTTCAGTTACCTTTTCTAAATGTGAAATACGGGAGCTATATATACAAAAATCATCAATGAACACTCTTATGGATGTTCCAAAGAACGGTTGAAAAACATATGTGACATATCTTTGGAATGTGGCAAGTGCATTTGTGAGACCAAATGGCATAACCCTGTATGCAAAACAACCCCATGGCGTGATAAAAGTGGTTTTTAGCTGATCTTCCAAGGCTATGCGTATTTGAAAGTATCCAGAATAACCATCACCGACGGTATAGCATTCAAAACCCGCTACTTCATTCAGAATTTCATCCAAGAAAGGGAGAGGAAAATGGTCTCTCTTTGTAGCTGCATTTAGTGGTTTGTAGTCAACACAGACCCTCCACTTACCATTCTTTTTAGGCGTCACCACTACGAGTGACACCCATTCTGAGTTTTCTACAGGATAGATGAATCCCGCCTCAGCAGTTTCCTTACCTCGGTCAAGAGTGCCTTTTCTTGTATAACCCCCAGTCGTCGTAGCTTTTGCACAACTGGTTTTACCCCTTCCTTCAGCTTAATATGATGTTCCACCACTGTAATGCCTGTGATTCTTTCATAGTTGTCAATGAACAGGTTAGGAAATCCCATCAACATTTGAAAAAAACTATCTTTCTCCTCAAGTGTTAATTCCGTAGACAACATACCCTTCAACCTACTTCCTCCTAGGCCAGGTGATTTGCTCTCCTCTTCATTGGGTTGCCCTTTTGGTGATGGATCACCAGTTGTGCTTACCCTTTGTGGATCCTTCATAATGATACCCATCACATCAATAGAACTGTCACTTTCGTCGATGGATGTGGTCTCCTCCTCAGAACAGGAAGATTCGCTAGTGGTTTCATCTGCTGATGTTTCCAGATTCATTTGCTTCTGCTTGCCAATCCTCATGTCGTAGTAGATTGTCTCCCCTTTCTTACCGGTCATGCGTAGAAGGCCAGTACCCCAGTCCTGTTTTGCCTTCATGGACATCAACCATGGCCTTCCCAAAATTAGTGGATAGCCCTCCCCCTTAGTAGGCATTACAAAAACATCTACCTCTACCTGAGTGTTGAAAGCTTTTATTTTCATGGCACTTACCACACCCACACACTTTACTTTTGCGTTGTTTGCCATCTTTGCCTTGCATGGAGAAGGCCTGTCAACCTCGAGCCCTAATCGAAGCATCATAGCTTCGCTCATTACACAGATTTGTGCACCTCCATCAATGTAGGTGTTTCCAACCCTCTTTCCTTTTATGTTTACATCGACAATTGGAAGGATGTCATCCATGTTGCATCCCGAAATTCCTCCGGCTACCTTTGTTTTGGAGCGTCTTGTACTTACCATTTTAGACCATTGTCGCCTTACTTTTGGTGCAAGATGTAGCAGCTGTGGCCATGTAATCTTCGGTCCTTGCTCTGCCATATCCAATGTTAGATCATAGGGCTTAGAACTTTCCCCTAGCTGGAAGTCGGTGATGCCCAATTTTCGTCGTGGCCTAGATAGCCTCTTGCTAGTTTCTCCTCTCATGCTTCTCTCATCATCTGATTGTGTAGCTTTCTCCCTCCTAGCTCTTTTCACAGTTATGGCCTCAAGTGGTTCTAAAAAGGTTACCTTCTCCTTACCCTTGTCCCTCTCCTTTGCTCTGGGTGGATCCACTACTACGGATTTTCCTTTCTCTTCTAGCCTTATGATGTTTATAGGGTGATCAGGTGGTGGGGCTGGTGGAAGAGGTGGAATGGATGCTTGTAGTGGTGTCTGGGGTGGACGTAGAATTTGTGTTGGTGGGGTTGGTGCTCGGGGTGGGGGTGTTCTTTCTCTAGGGGGTGACAATTGGTTCCTCCTACCTCATCTATTATAGTTTTGTCGTGGTTTGGGACAGTAGTACATACCGTGACCGTCTTCTCCGCAATTGTAGCAATGATACTCCCTGTTTTGTCGTCGTGCTCTTCCACGGTCTTGATCTCTTTCTTGACTCCTCCCTTGTTGTATTAAGTGGATAGACAAATTCTGCAGTTGGTCAGTAATATGGGCCAACATATCTTGTTGGTCATCTCTTACCCCAAGAGCCGGTGGTGGTGGTGGAATGGTGGTTGTCGTAGTTGCTGGTCGACGCGATGTTCCTGCTTCTGTTGACTCGGTTTCTTTGGCTTTCATTCACAGCTTCTTGTCCTTAAGGCGAGCAATCTCAACGGCTAACTCGTACGTAGCCAGGAATCTACCTTTCACCTTCTCCTTGAGAAGCGGCCATAAGCCATGCGTGAACCGATCTTTTTTTAGGAAATCGGGTACAGCTTTCTCCCTTGCCAGTGACTCAACCCACCGTTCCCACAAATCCACAAATTTGGACTCATAGGTGGCATATTCTAAAAGACCCTCCTGCTTCAAGTCTCTCAACTTGTCCCACAACTTTTCTGAAGTGGTACCTCCTCCAAAGCGCCTCTTAAAAGCGGTTTTTAAGGGTTCCCAGTCATCCTTGGTTGCTTGTGGAAGTGCATTGTACCATGATCTAGCTTCTAGCTTCATGAGATGCTTAAAGATTCTAACCCGGGATTCATCCGTATCTTTGTTTCTCACTACACATGCTACTTCAAAGTCATCTAGGAAGTCTGTTACCAAATCCTCCCCCTTCTTTCCTTTAAATGTTGGAAATGCCACACTTGCCATGATTACTGAGAGAGAGCTAGAAAGACACACTTCTTAACTTGCAAAAGTTTTTTTCTTCTTTACAAGGAGGCATGTATACCCTCTTATACTAGGACATAGATTAAAACTTCAAACGGTACATTGCCTTGTACCAAAGGTAAGACAAATGACTGATCTGATGCGAGAACCTCAAAAACCCGCTCCCCACCCAGCATGGTGTCAATGACGTGCTGGTAGCGAGCCTTCAAATCCAGTATTACCTTGATTGAGCTTACACGTGTTGGTATGTGTGATCTGTCTTGAGGTAGGTTGTACTGATTCATGTGAAGCTTAGAGGTGCTTAGTCACTGTCCAAGATTGTGGGAGAGGGTGGTGTTCTTTCCTGAAACAAACTCAGTAGATCCCTAGTTTCTCTAGTGAGAGTGTGAGCCAATGATTCCGTTATCTGTGCTGCAGCATCAGGTGCGACTTGAAAACTGACTGTGATAATTACCTCGGTGACTTGAGTTACCCGATTCTCAAAGTAGAATAGTGTTGATTCTCTATTGTGTAGAGCTCCTTCCATTTTGTTGTTGTGGGTTGGTTGTAGGTTGCGGACATGGTTTCGACCTTCTCCTTCTTCTTCTTGGGACTTAGCCTATGTATATCCACTGGGTTTGGCGTGTTGGTTGACTCTCCCACTGCAAATCGATTACCGTTACACCTGGCACTCGAGATTCGATGGAGATGCGGAGTTCGTCTAGTTGTGCTTGGAGCTCTTCTTCTTCTGTCGTCCAATTAGCAAATCCTGCTAGCCATTCATCCATTCACAATAGTTTAGGGGTTTCAGTCTTGTAAACTGAAGGGTTTCATGAAAAGATCCTCAGTGGGGGCACCAAATGACGAGAGCAAAGCGAACCCCGAGCCCCGATGGCCTCTAAAACACCGGGGACCGAATGACGCACCACCTAGCTTCAACGGCTAGGACGCAAACAACACACCATCATAACAAAGTTTTCATCCAAGAGAGATGAATGCTTGGGAGTAATGATGAAGAGGAAA
The DNA here is from genome assembly GCF_014529385.1 of Adiantum capillus-veneris. NCBI lineage: Eukaryota > Viridiplantae > Streptophyta > Polypodiopsida > Polypodiales > Pteridaceae > Adiantum > Adiantum capillus-veneris. The sequence goes on along the minus strand of NC_140931.1, from coordinate 143,615,653 downwards.
GGGAATGAGATCAAGTGTGTGTGTGTGTGTGTGTGAGAGAGAGAGAGAGAGAGAGAGAGAGAGAGAGAGAGAGAGAGAGAGAGAGAGAGTGAGGGAGGGGGTATAGCGGCTTAGTACTTAGGCACCGCAAAAGGATGGCGAATCCGCACACCCTTCACACATACACAAGCTCACTCCAAACACAAGACTAGGTGGCGATTTCGCACACTTCACATGGGCACAACATTGCAAGAAAACATACTCACAAAACCTCAAGCTTTATTTAGAGAATAAGGCGATGAAATGGGGAGCATAGGGTAGGGGAATGAGAAGGGAGAGCGCGGTAGAGCACATGGCGGATAGGTGGGAGTTGATGGCAAAGACTCGCACGAGGGTTATGGCCATCATCCTTCATTTAGTTTCCCTTCATCTTCCATAGCCCAAGGGTGTAGAGGTCATGCTCAAGATGAGCATGGTGATTGCGGTGATGGTGATGGTGTGGGTGTGTGTGTGTGCACTAGGCACACACAGTGCATAGTGTACTCTTTGGTGATGGTGTGTGTGTCTTTAGTGTGATGGTGATCCCTCTTTATATAGGGGAGGAGGGGGGAGAAATTCTAGAATTTAGAAATGAAGAAATCATTATCTACATAGGCCATGTGACTGTGGGCCCCACTTGTCTGGCTGTGTGTATATGTGCCAGAACAGCAGTCTCATGAGAGAGAGACTAAGAGAGAGAGATGGGTTGATGAAAAAAAGTGAGAGGTGACATGGAGAATAAAGTAATTACAAGAGGGGAGAGAGGGGAGTGTGTTCAGAGGTGAATCTGTGTGCAGATGTGTGTGAACACAAGAAAAATCAGGTAATCACCGAGCGGGGATGGGTCTGTGGGCACCTTTTTCAGTGAAACTGAGTGTGTGTGAGTGTGGGGGAGGTTATTTAGCTACAAGACAAGAGCCATGGTGCCCTTTAGAGAGAGAGGGGGGTATTTGGGTCATGGGATATGATAGGAGAGAGAAAGGGGGGGTGGGGTATACTATTTTGAAAGATATGGTAAGTTGCATGTGAGTTAGGGTGCATTATTGGTGAGTTATAATGCATTATTGGTGAGAGGTGGGGTAGCTTGAGGGGAGAGAGAAAGGTGAAAAGACAAGGGGAAGAGAGAGGGGGTTGACCTTTTGAGTGGAGGAGAGGAAAAGGGACACACGGCGGGCCAATAGTGAAGAAAAAGGAGGAAAGGTGGGGATGGGCTGCCCCACAGGCATGAGGTGGCCTATTTTACCTTTCTCATATATTTACATAATCATACTTTATTTTTTTCTTATTTTTTCCAATGCCTTTTATCACTCCCTCCCTAAGAGGGGGTTTTCATGGGGTGGGGACGAGAGAAGAGGGGTATGGGAGCTTGGCTTGTGAAAAGCCCCCATCACTACCTGTGGATGGAAAAACCCTTGGGGGACAGGGAAAAAACCCATAGCTCTATATACACCCACTGTTATATTAAAATATCTTAAATATACATTTACAATATTCAAAGGAGCTACATCACTCCTCTTTTACAATGTGTCCTTTCAAGCCTATATATATGCAATTGAGCTACTGTAAATGCTTCGGTAGAGTAGCTTTGGCATCGTTGATCCCTCATTACATATGCTACTTGATGTGATTTTAATCCTGTAAACAATGGCAACTCAAGAAACATATTAAGACGTGAAGGTTAGAAATGACCACATCACATTGCCCTTAGAACGGTTCGTGACACCGCTCTAGAGACGACATAGAAACAAACATAAAATTGATGCAATGAGAAACAAACATAAAACTGATGCAACCACATGTACACTTATAAACATAGGTATGACAAAATCTTTTCATGGCCCCATTGACGTAGACGAGTGTGAAGTATGGCCATTGATGTACACAAGTATGATAAAATTACTTCATGGACCCATTGATGTAGACGATTATGAAGTATGGCCATTGATGTACACAAGTATGATGAAATCACTTCATGGCCATTTTCATAGACAATTGTGATGTATGTCCATTGATGTACACAAGTATGACAAAATCACTTCATGGCCATTGACATTGACAAGTAAATGGCTTGTCCAAAACTAAATCAATTAAAACATGTAAAATGTCGTAAATCATCATGTTAAAAACAATAATGTCATACTTACACAAAGATGTGATGAGACAATATTCTTGAAAAATAATTTTGAATATTAGAATCATGATATGAAACCATGTGAGCGACACAGTACCATCATATTTGTCTCATTGATGGCAAAGACGAGGCACCCACCATGCTATCTTTGGCGCCTTATAAAACCCTTGCTTGATCTCAAAGCCAGTACCCATGAAAACCGCACTATATTCAAGATTTTTCTAGAAAAACTATACATAAAGACAACGTGATGGTGCAGATTTGATTGTAGGGCAAACAAGCAATAACGTGGCATGTGTGCCTGATGACTCTAAGTTCAAATCTTGGGTCTCCCTTTATTTAGAAAAGTTCCAGCCACACATAAACCTAAAAGCTGCATGACTGCGACTAAGGCCACAAGAGAAAAATATAGCAACAGATAGCAAGCAGCATTCATGATCTTTTGACGTGATTTAGAAAATGCTGCCCGACTATGGACACATGACTAAAATATTTAGCAATAAAGCTAAAAGTTGAACAATTTTTGCAAAAGATAAATATTATATTCACGGTGGTACGAAGCACAGTACCACCAAATATCCCTAATTGACGTGTTTTGGCAACGCTGGTCTCTGCAGTTGCAACAAACTCATGCCCACAACAAAGGTAGAACCTCGCAGCCTCCTGCCATTTGCAGCCAAATCATGCCAACAACAGAGGTAGCACTGCGCAAAGCATCAGCATATACAACCAAAAGAAACTCTGAATCGGCACCACCAAAGCTCTGTGTAGTTGCTGCTAGCGTTGTGTTTATGTGCCTTGCATCCAAAAGCAACCTGAACCCTGCATGAGTTACGTGCGCCCTTATCTGTGGATGTTCTTTGATGCAGTTACACATGCTTCAATGTTTTTAGTAAAGTGAGAATGCAACCTGACGTAGCGCAGATGGTGAGCTCTCTATGCTCTTTCCCGAATTCCCGAGTCCATCCACCTCTTTCTTGAGCATCAATATTGTATGCAAGAAATTTTATTTGTGGCGGCCAAGCTATTATCAGCGTTGGCTCTGAAACATTGCTGCTCCTATTTGCCTAGCCACATCTCCACCCTTGGCTTCTCCGGTTATACCTTGCCCCTAACGCGGGTGGTGCCTACGGTCGATGAAGGGTCATGCTCGATAGCTAAAGACAGGAAGGCCAGGGCTTTACAAAGAGGATGTTGTGCAAGAGAAGCATTAATATAAATGAGCCAAGACAAGCAGTATGCGATGGCGGTTGTTTGGACAAGCACGAGTTGGTGAGGAGCCATGCTTGGTAGGAAGATGATCTGAACCTCAGTCAAGTCGCAGTTTGTAGCATGCAACAAGGTGTAGTTGAATAAGCGAGCAGAGCTGCAATAAGTTTAAGCCATCAGGCCTCTACTTTAAGCCACACATCTCTATTAGAAAAAACATCTCTTCTAAAATAAAGTGCTCCAAAAAAGCTACGTCTCTTCACACAAACTACTGCCAGATCAATGTAGCATGCATCTCTGTCATAAGTTGTTTTCTCTCTGCTAAACACCAAACGCTACTCCTTGGTCTAAATCACCACTCTCCTAGGCTTGGCACATGCGTGCCCGTTTAGTAGGGCGTTCAACCACTCTTCGGCATTAGTAGACTTAAATTAAACGGGAAAAGATATGCAATTGTAAAATCAAAAGAACCAACGACTTAGCTTCTTCTATTAATGCCTCCATATACTTCCAATCCTGCTCTGATACCATGTTGCAAACAACGCACGAGAGAGATTAGAGAAAGACAACACCACAATTGCAAGACCCAAAAGTGTGTCAATAGATCACACAAGATGAGTTTATATAGAGGGGACCTATAGCTCAACATTAATTCTATTTCACCCATAAAATTTTTTACTCTAATTTTGTGAGTAGAAAACAACTTGATTGCATTGGACATGAATGGTCTAACCATTTGGATGACCTAGAAAAATTCGATGAGACTAGGTTGAGAGCAACATGAGCAATATATGCTCAAAAGTGATGCAAAAAAGAGTTTCATGAAAAGCATGTGAAATCTAAAGGGTTTGCATGAGGAGATTATATGCTTCTTTTTACTCTTAAACAAACGACAAAGGAACTGAGAAAGCAAGGTATGGGACCATTTGTGATTCATTGTATATAGCAAAGTGGGGCCATTAAACTTGATACATTGTATGTACACAAAATGCCCAATTGGATTAGTGGTTGTAAATTAAAAAAAATATCAAGCATGAAAAGGTTGTTCAACAAGCACAATAGGAAGCCAAAGAATGATACACAAAGAGAAAAAACATGCTGGAGCACTTCAAAAAGCACAAAGATATTCAAACTTACAAGCTAACCAACATAGAGGAGGACAAAGAAAGTTTAGAAGCTTACATTTCTATGGAGGTTGGAGCCAAAAATTTACCTGTTCATGTGCTCGTCAGTTCTAGTGTGCACTTGAATACAATTAGTTGGGATCTATATTAACACTAAGTTGGTAATGGGACATTTTTATGTCGTGAGACACTTTATGTCTTGTTAAGTCACCGTTTTTCTTGAATTATTTGAAGAGATTTAAAATAAATTTTCACGTGCCATATATCCACAAAGTTGTATTATCATCTAAAAAAACTTGACATTTTTTTGGAATATTGATCTCACCATTTACCTTACTCTTGCACAACATTTTCCAACCTAAACTATGTGAAAAACGGTCTTGTTTTGGGCCTTTTTCCAAAGTTTTGCAACTATACCACTCTAAAATTCATTTTTGTGAGGTTTAGATTGCTAAAGGATTAGATTTAGTAATTCTCAACATGTTTCGATACTTCTAGGTAGAATTAAGGATTAAAGTTTAAAGTTATGACCAAATCACAAGAATTGTGTGATCCTATTTTTTGGCCAAATTTAGCACTTTCATAAAAATTTTGGTGTCTTTCTTGATGTCCAAATGCAATTTTGATTGTGTAAGTGGTGTGTATAACATAAAGCTAATCTTCCTTGAGTTTTGGGGCACCTAATACCCTATATATCATACTATACATTGATGGTTGAGTTTTTCAATTGAAGAAGAATACGAGACATTCTAGTGTAGCAAGTATAACTTTCTCAATATTTCTAGTTTCTTAGACCAATTCTGTGCATTTTGTAGGTAAGCAACCACATCTAATCATAAACTTCAAATTTGGCTAGATATTGAGTAGTTTCTATGGGATTCTGAAGGTCATAATGCTAAACCCAATTTTTTCATGTTTGCAGTATTGTCAATTCTCCATTGTCCCCAAGATTATATTTGGTAAGAGATATATTATTCTTTTCACATGCTCCATTTCTCCTTTTTAATCCAAAGAACAAAAGGGAATTAAGAAAACATGTACATAGTATCTGTATCGAGCGTGACTATATAAACTTTACTGATAGGTCTACAGAATGGCAAACTGCAACTTTTTGTATCTAATTCTTTTGCCAAAGAACAAAATAGTGAGGCAAAAGAAACAATATTTTTCTATCAGCAACCCATTGAGGCTAACGAGAAAATTTATATCATGTCCTACAAAATCCCCCAATATTATTTATATGCAATCAACCTTAAGAAAGTGTTGTTTTGGGCAAATAAACTGGTCGATTAACTTTGGAGGCTTGTTGTGATCAAGAATTGAGAAATTTTACAAGTTTCTCATTTTTACCATATGTAGTAGTCCTTGAATTGTGAGATAATGAAAACATTTTCCAAAATGAGTGGATCTACTATGGTTTTGGAACTTTTTTTCAAAACCTTGAAAGGACACTTTTATGTCTTTATATCTTACCAACATAGTGCTAAAAAGTATGAGAGTTGGTCCTACAACCGTTGAAAAGGATATTCATAGGATTCAATGAGACTGCAAATATTTCCCCATGTTCTATGGAATGCTATACATGAAAGGATTACCCTATCGCCAGAAGTTATTTTTACTACCTCGAGACTCTCCTGATAATCATACGATATTGTGTACACCATGGTAATGTAAATACAAACGGTATATACATTGGGAAGAAAGGCAAGTGTATTTTATAGAAAAATCTTGGGTACAATAGGTCACATTTTCTTCGATGGACGATACTAGGTATCTCTTTGATAATGGTGACAAAGAAATCAAAGAGTTGATTGATAACTTCAATGCAATATACACACTACAAAACATTGCAATTGTTATACCAAAAATGACACCTACAGGATCTACTGATAGACGTAAATGTGTATCTATAGTTGATTATCTCCCTTTGCTACTTGTTACAAATTTGGCAACAACAACTACAGGCTCCAAAGCATAAAAATAGCTCACTCAAGTCAATCATCCCAAGAAAATGTGGGTACAAAAATGAACACAGACCAAGATCAAACCCAAATAGCCCCAATAACCTTCTAAACAACAACTTTGAATACCTAAAGATACATTGATAATTGAGGGGAACTTCATTTGGATGCTAAAATCCCAACTACAAAGTTTATCTCAGCATAGCCAAAGTCAACCACGAGATTCATCCATATCTACAAAACAAAGATGACCTTAGAAAAGCATCATCTACCACCCCATCATCTAGACTACAAGGGTTAAAAAACCAAGAATAGTTAGATATAAATTGATATGGATACCTAAGAAATTTGTTACTGCTTAGATTCTATAACAAAAAATTTCAATTCATTCAATGACAACAACAATCCATGGAAGTGCATAAACAACCTCACCACACTTTCCAAACTCGGCACCCACTACAATGGCATGGCATCGTAACTTCAGCCACAGATTCAAGCCAAGAAATGGTTTCAACCTTCATCAATTTAGAAGTGCACGATAGACTTAGAATGCTTGTTACATGATACATACTCATTAATACAAGCATAGGTAAACCTCATCTTAAGCACTTTGCTTAAGGCCCACACAACATAAATTTTTCTATGCATTGACTTAGTATACATCCATAGGGACACATTACATGCTCTTGCATTAGGCGGTGTTTTGATGCCCATGCACAATATAATACCCCGATAGCTCATTATCATTGAACATAACTCCAACTAAGAGGTGTTGAGAGAGAAAGAGAGAGCACAGAAATAGAACCCCAAAGTGTGTAGAATACACACATGAGATGATGTATATATAGAGGGGACCTGGGTGCCATATATAGAGAAGCCATATATTGAGTAGCTTCACATATAAGCTCAACACCCCCGCTCAAATAAGGGTCCCTAACTGTGGATGAAAAAACCCTTGTGGGATCAAGGGAAAAACCCACAGCTCTATATACACCCACTGTTATATTATAAAAATCATTGAATATACAAATGTTCATGAGGAGCTACATCACTCCTTTTACAATGAATATTTTATGAGGAGCTACATCACTCCTTTTACAATGAATGTTTTATGAGGAGTTACATTACTCCTATCCTATCAAATACAATAATGAATACAAAGGTCGAATAAAGAGGTGTAAAGGCTATTGATTAGCTCGTAATCAGAAGTGTCTCCATGAATCTGCTATGTAGCTTGTCATCACTATCGTATCACCAAACATATCTTCATGTTGTCATCAATATGACATCACCAAACATATCTTCATAAATCTTTTATTGTCACCAAGTTTGTCTTCATAAAATCAATTCTTTGATGAATCCTACATAGATCATAGACTCAAAAAAACATAGTCATGAAAATTAATTATTAGCATCTTTAGTGAAATAATTTACGTTCACAATGCCATAAGAGATGGTTCGCGACGTCACTCTTTTGATGACATATATACGCACGAAAACATATGGTACATAGAGTATGAACGTAAAAGTACAAGATGCGTGATTACGTGATGCAAATGATATGTGTATATACTACATAAAACAACATTTATCAACGTAGTGATCAATAATATCATCAAAGTATTAACAAAACATCATCATTGTATCAATAAAAATGAATAAATCATCATGGTATCAACAAAAAGCATCATGATATTACTGAAAATAATCATTGTATCAACGAAACAACATCCTGGCATCATCGAGAATAACCATGGTATCAACGAAACAACATCATGGTATCACCGAGAATAACCATGGTATCAACGAAACAACATCATGGTATCACCGAGAATAACCATGGTATCAATGAAATAGCATCATGGTATCAACAAAAATCACCATGGAATTAACGAAAAATCATCATGGAATCACCGAGAATAACCATGGTATCAACGAAACATCATCATGGCATCACCGAAAATAACCATGGTATCAATGAAATATCATCATGGTATCAACAAAAATCACCATGACCAAAGTACTAACAAAACATCATCATGGTACCATCAAAATCACTATGGTATCAACGAGAAGTTATCAATAAAACGACGAAACTATATCTCTTAAAGAATAATTATACGAGAATCAATGAACAAGTATATCATACAACAAAAGATCATGTACCAACAATAGCTCGATAGAATTTGGACGATCATCAACTGCTCGACTGAATCGGAACGATATGTAACTGGCTTCTGTAGCAAAGTTACGTCAGTAACAAATATATGATTGATGAAGAATAAATATAATTGAGAAGTTTTCAATTATGAGAAAAATCAAAAGCAAAAAGTAAAATTTTGCTTTTCAAACATATTCGCAGTCCAAGACGATAACCCAAAATTGGTGCAGAATTTAGAGAAACTTTCTTCTGCAAGTTATAGACCACATCGATTACGATGGCTTAAGCAAATAGTTTCTCATCGATTCCGATGCCTCCAGTGGCTAGTTCCTTCTAGAAAGTTGTAGACCACATCGATTCCGGTCCCTTGCACGGGTAGTTTCTGCAAAATCGTTTTCAATTAGTAGAAAAATCAAAAACATAAAAAGAAACTTGCTTTTCGGACATGTACGCAGTCCGTGAACGATAACTCAAAATTGGTGCAAAATTTGAAAAAACTTCCTTCTTCAAAGTTGTATACCACATTGATTCCAGTTCCTCGCTTGGGTAGTTTTTGCAAAATCGTTTTCAATCAGGAGAAAACTCAAAAACAGAAAGCGGAAGTTGCTTTTCAGGTATGTACGTAGTCCGCGAACGATAACTCAAAATCGGTGCAGAATTTGAAAAAACTTTCTTCTGCAAAGTTGTAGCCCACATCGATTCCGGTCGCCAACATAGATAGTTTCTACAAAATTGTTTTCAATTAGTAGACAAATAAAAAACAAAAAGCGAAAGTTGCTTTTCAGGTATGTATGCAGACCGTGAACGATAACTCAAAATTAGTGCAGAATTTGAAAAAACCTTCATCTGCAAAGTTGTAGATCACATCGATTCTGATCTCTCACGGGTAGTTTCTGCAAAATCATTTTCAATTAGCAGAGAAATAAAAAACAGAAAGCGGAAGTTGCTTTTCGGGTATGTACGTAGTCCACGAACGATAACTCAAAATCGGTGCAGAATTTGAAAAAACTTTCTTCTGCAAAGTTGTAGACCACATTGATTTCCGTACCTCTCTCAAATAGTTTCTACAAATCCATTTTCAGTTAGCAGAAAAATCAAAAACAAAAAGCGGAAGTTGCTTTTCAGGCATGTACGCTGTCCGCGAACGATAACTCAAAATCGGTGAAGAATTTGAAAAAAACTTCCTTCTGTAAAGTTGTAGACCAAATCAATTTCGGTGCTTCTCGAGAGTAATTTCTGCAGAATCTTTTTTGATCAGGAGAAAAATAAAAAACAAAAACGTACTGCTCTGATACCACGTTGAGAGAGAAAGAGAGAGCACAGAAATAGAACCCCAAAGTGTGTAAAATACACACATGAGATGATGTATATAGAGGGGACATGGGTGCCATATATAGAGAAGCCATATATTGAGTAGCTTCACATATAAGCTCAACACCCCCGCTCAAATAAGGGTCCCTAACTGTGGATGAAAAAACCCTTGTGGGATCAAGGGAAAAACCCACAACTCTATATACACCCACTGTTATATTATAAAAATCATTGAATATACAAATGTTCATGAGGAGCTACATCACTCTTTTTACAATGAATATTTTATGAGGAGCTACATCACTCCTTTTACAATGAATGTTTTATGAGGAGTTACATTACTCCTATCCTATCAAATACAATAATGAATACAAAGGTTGAATAAAGAGGTGTAAAGGCTATCGATTAGCTCGTAATCAGAAGTGTCTCCATGAATCTGCTATGTAGCTTGTCATCACTGTCGTATCACCAAATATATCTTCATGTTGTCATCAATATGACATCACCAAACATATCTTCATAAATCTTTTATTTTCACCAAGTTTGTCTTCATAAAATCAATTCTTTGATGTATCCTACATAGATCATAGACTCAGAAAAACATAGTCATGAAAATTATTAGCATCGTTAGTGAAATAATTCACGTTCACAATGCCATAAGAGATGGTTCGCGACGCCACTCTTTTGATGACATATATACGCACGAAAACATAGGAGTGGGGAGAACATTGTAAATTTGAACCTATTGTCCAAATGAGAAAAGGACATTATTTTATTCATTTTTGTGCTATAAGTTTTCCTTGATTTAATTTTTGATATTTTTTATCTTTTATGTCTTGAAAAAATGAAGTGTATCAAAAGTAAGGAACAAACGCCAGGTATGAGTCCTTAAGTGTGTATAATTATGTACATAATAGTGCCTTTTGCTAAGAATATCAGTAAATAGTGAAGCAATCCATAAAAAATAATAACAAATAATTAAAAAAGTTCTTTTGAAATCAGCTTTTCATAATTTTAACATATTTTTTAGAATTTTTTATTTTATTTTACTCTTTTTCTCTATTTTTGGTGTTCTTTTTGTTTTTTAAACAAGAAAATTATTAAAAAGACAAGATTTTTTTATAAAAAAAGTAGAATATAGAGACAAACAATCTAGGAAGTGATAGGAACTTCTAGAAGCCAATTCGGAGAATGTTTGATAAAGATACGGCAATGATTAAATTGTAGAAGGCATCAAAAAAGTTGAAAAGCCTAGGTTTGGCAAAATGATGGAAATTGACCTTGGGGTTTCTATTTTTAGAGTTTTATGATCTGATGGTCATAGCACATATGAGGTAGGACTAACCATGAAGTCTTGTTAAAAGGTGCGTCGGCATCTCGGGGTTTGTATAGACTAATTTCCCTCCCCTTAGAAGCTTCATTTCTACTTTGTGAGAATGTGTGAAAGAGAGAGAGAGAGAGAGAGAGAGAGAGAGAGAGAGAGAGAGAGAGAGAGAGAGAGAGAGAGAGAGAGAGAGAGAGCAAGTTTTTGGAGCTTCATTTGCACACTCCATTCTCCAGACACACATCAAGTTCTACCACCAACCATGAAAGCAATAATGCCTACCCATTGCATTATTGTTCTATCAGGCTGCATGTCTGGACAACATGTAGAAACCCTAGTGGGGCCTTTGTCTACAAAATGCCAACCATGTTGTAACTCTTACCACAATTTACCAAATCCTACCAAAATTCATCAAGAGGTTTCTATTGAGCTAGCTCCTAATTAAACCCTTACTTTAGAATCACCATTGGCCCCCAAAAAAAACCTGCTTAAAAAAGCGTGTTTTTCTCCCTTGAGCTAGATGAGTACTAAACTTTACCAGCTGTTCGCATGTATGGAGACTACCAAACTTTGTGAAGGGATATCAATAATAACATGGTAAGTCATAAACTAATAGTGAGGGAGCTTCCTAGCCAAAGAAAGCATCAAATCATCGTAAATCATACAAATGACATCAAAATGGGGTGATACTTCATATTTGGCTTCCATAGGTCAACTACCACATGTCCCTTGTGTTGCATTGCGTCAAGCAATAGATTATGGTTTAGTTTAGACATTGAAGAATCTTTCAAAGGGTAAAATTTCCCAAAAGTAGGATTTTCCACCTACCTATTGAGTTGACACCTCAAATGTTTCCACTTAGCTATTGAGTTGACACATGATTGAAAAATTTCATTTTTGTTCTAGGTAGGAAAAAACACACTTTTTTCCCTCCCCATGTCATCTAAGAGCACACTAAATTTTGATGGTAACCAAGTTGTTCATCACAATGAAAAATCACTTTCCAATAAGATGCACATGCATTGGATTGCTATTTTCCATACTTTGAATTATTACCTTATCTCAAGAGTCAAAAATTATCTTAAATCTTACATGAAGTCTCACAATCAAGGTAGAAGTGATTCAATATCCTTGTTGCACTTCAAAACTTGGATAAATGTATAACGATTTTGTGTTCAAACTAAAGGTTTTGAGATTTATACCTAGAGCTTCTCATATGGCCAGTGGCTGGCTTATACGGCTCTTTGGGTTCAAGACAAAAGAAATACATTTCTAAGTATACAATCTGCAGCTCAAAAATAATAATATCTCTTTAATACAAGGCTATTTGGGGGGGAAATATGAATTACATAAAAACTTTGGGAATTTGAGGTGGTGTGTCTAGCTAGGAGTGTCCTTGTCAGGTGTATCTGCCAGACATTTCCCCCTTCCTAGCCTTCACACATCCTCATGCAATTTTTTTCCTTCGGTCTTCAATAGTCAAACTACCACTGCTCTAGTGTCTTTGTAATGTGTGTAAACTTGGAAGCTCAAGCAGCTATATCTGCTTGTATTGAGAGGTCTTTGAATGGGTTGTTGAGGACATCGCTCTCGTACGTGATTCTTCTTGCTCGAAGATCTTTTCTGAGAGGATTAAAGATGGTAGAATCCATGTCAAAAAATCCTAACATGAACTCCTCCTCAAAAGCTTTCATAAAGTGTGAGGGGAGGAACATAATTTTGGCATACATTCCCATAAGTATACTACGGCTAGGGACTTCATTCTATAGGTTCCGTGTTATGCCTTCAATCCCTTCAAGAAACACCTGCCATTGGTGCTCTGCTACCTCAATGTCTTAAAAATATTTATTACATGTGAGTATCATCTTTGTTATCTTTTTCATCATTTTGAAATTCAAGCCTGGCACATCTCTTATCTAAGTAATTATTGCTTGCATAGTGTGCACCAAATAGGACTTTGTTAGCTTGTAGTTGTCGATGGAATTTGATAGCATTGGGTAGTTCAAAGCTGATGGTCTACAACTCTTTGGCATATGAAATAGCTATGCTTGGATTTTTGTGGAGGAATTACACAATATACAGGGTCATTTTGAGATGCTATGGTGCATTTATGTAGTTTGTTTCATCCTGTGGTCACTTTTCAAACCATTTCTTCCTCCACAAGGGTTGACTTTCTAAGATTGGTAGTACTTGATTTGCAATGACTAGCACATTTTCATAGTCCCCTTTGGCATTTGGTTTGAGTGAAGGTAAAAGATTCTTTTTCCATAAGACTGCTTTTGGCTGCTTCATCAATGGGAGTGGAATCATTTCATGGAAAAATGTTTTGACTACTTCATCTGGCTTTAACATGAGCAAGGTGTTACCCTACATATGTGGTAGTGACGTGCGTGAACACACTTAGGAGAGATGGGGCATTTTTCGCTCACTAGGAGGTTTTTTCTCCCGTGCATTATATATACATCTTTTTCTAGCGATAACTTATCTTTCCATTGCACACTAAGTAATACTACTCTTTGATGTTGCCTTGAGATTCTTCGTCTTCTCCAAGCTGTGTGTGTTCCCCTGCAACCCTATTTCCAAAAATTGATACCAAAGTAGGTTGCATCCTTTTGGGCTTAGGCTTAGTCACCAGCATTGGCACATGCCTGCTCGCTTTCTCACATTCTTGTGATCTTTAATGAGCATCACCAAGTCAACAATTACTTCAAAATTTCCATGGGATCATTTTGGCCTCCGTTTCCACTACAGACAGTACCACATAGGAAAATTTTATCCTTTTGTACAAAACTGTTTTTAGTTTCATTTTCTACATAACAAGTCCCTTATAATATTCTTTAGGTTGTGCTATGTAGTACATGTTGGTCTTGCCTCATTTCTACTCTCTTTGGAAAATTTTCACATCAAGTTCATGCACTCACCATGTCTGAAAACAACATAGATGTGTTCAAGATGTTTGCTGCTAAGGATAAATTTGATGGGGACAATTACCCAAATGTGGGCTTACATGCAATGATGAGGATGTTGCATGTTTTGGTGGCAGGGTTATTGTTGCTTCCAGGGCTCTTTTGCCTATACTTGAGAAATCTTGTTGGGATATTAGAGATGTGTAGGCTCATGCATTGATTGCATTATTTGTGAAGTGCACTATTACTCCTCACATTTTTTCAACTAAATTTGTAAAATAGGCTTGGGACATTTTGGTTGGTCTTTATGCATGCTAAATTTGCATTTCTATGTAAAGTGCTAAAGTCAAAGATTATGCATAGGGAAGATAAAATGGACAGTTTCCTTGCTGGTATCGATGATACTAATGAGAAACTTATTTTAGCATGAAAAGTCATTTTTATAGTTCCCTTGTGTAGTTCGTTCTTGATGCTTTGCTAGATAGACTTTTGCTAGTACTTCGAGACTTGTGACCCAAGGAAATCATGACGTTGTCAAGATTGATGCATTATGCACATTCTTGTTGCAAGAATCACTATCAAGAAAAAATAGGACTAAATAGTGTGGAGATGAATAGGCCTTTATTACTGCTTAAAGGAAAAGTGGTAGCAAAAATGTAGCCACTTCTCATGGTTCTTCTACGAGTGGTAGATCATCTATTCCTGGTTCTTCTACTGGCAACACTTCATTGGAAATTCTAGTGAAAAAATCAAGAAGGAGATGTGTTTCCATTATTGTAAAGCTAGTGGTCACTAATCAAGCATTGTCTAAAATTGAAGGCAAAAGAGGCTAAGAAGAAAGAGGCTATTTCCACTACAAATGCAGCAATTGTAGAATATTTTGTGAAAAAATATTGTGATGCTGATGTAGATGCAGAATGGGCATTTAGTGAAAAATGCACTTATGATCCTTCTATCTGTGATGTGTGTATGTCAATTGCTATAGATTCACATGTGTGGTACTTTGATAGGGGCGCTACAAAAACAAATTATCTCTCATCGTGACTTGTTTACCTCTCTTGAGGATGTTCCTCATGGGAATACAATCACTTGTGCTAACAATGGCTCTTATATTGTGTTAACTGAGCCGATGTCAGTTAACAAAAGCTGCTAAATATTGCAACCTTATAAATGCACATCAAAGATGAATATGAGGGTAAAAGCATGATTTGGTGGTACAAAAAGGATTGTCCTTGATAGCACCCTTGATAAATCTTTGAGTTACAATTTCTACATGTCACATGAAAAACTACCTATCATACTATATATCAGTGGATAGTTCTTCCAAAGAACAATCTAAAAACACAAGGTCCGAAAAGTTTTGACCTAAACTACAAAAATTTTACCAAGCCCCACTTTTTCATTGGTAGAAGTAAAATAGGTCCTTTTTTTGTACCACCAAACCACACTTTCACCCATGAAGAAGCAGTGAAGATTGGAGCTACACACTTTTCACATTTTTCCAAAATGGCCATGTGGTGTAATTTCCCAATTTATTTATCCATTGTGATAATGGTAACATATTACAAGCTCATTAAGAGTTCTAAAATGTAAAGAATAAGTCAATTAGTGTACCTAGGTTGCATATACAACAAGTTGTGGAGCCTCAAAGGTCTTGGGTGCCAGACATTACACATTTTAGACCTTGGCTAAGGTATAAAAGCTAATTTTGTAAAGTTTTGATTGCATTTTTAGATACAATATACAGAGTGTGAGCTAATGGTGCTACTTCTCTCCTTCTCATGCTTCCTTCTCATTGCAGTGCAGTCTGTTGTGTTGCAACCACAGTTAAGAGCTCTACGCATTGACCTAAAAATATCATGGTAAAGTGTAGCTTTCAGTGTTGCCAGTGTTGAGATGTGGAGAGAAAAAGAGAGAGACGAGACACACCATGTACGCTCCCAAAGACTGATTCATATTGAGGACAAGATACAAATATATAGGTGAGACCAAGTTGAGTAGAGTGAGCCATATATAGCTCCAACACCCCCACTCAAAAAAAGGTCTCTAGCTTTGGATGAAAAATCCCTTGGGGAGTTCAAGGGAAAAACCCAAGCCCCTACACAATGTGAAAATATGAACCAGCGATGATGATGTGAAAGTGAGTTGTGTATCTATGTACAAATATACAAGTGACTTAGAGATCACAATGTGCAAATGTTGAGTTTGAATAGTGCATGGTACCTAAAGGATTACAATGTCATATGTACAAAGCTACCACAATAGCAGAGAAGCTAATATATAAAGAGTCAGGTCGAAGCAACTCCAAGCTCCGAGCACAAGAGGATGAAACGTGACTCATTGAGGCCTTTGGTAAGAATTTATGCAATCATCTGGTCACTTGGGTAGTGTTCAACCATAATGGTTCCTTTGCGTACTTCATACCTGACATAACGATAATGGACAGCAATGTGCTTTGACTTATTATGTTGAACGTAGTCTTTTGCAAGACTAATAGCACTTTGGTTGTCACACTGCAAGGGTGTGCTAGAAAGAGGAGAGTGACCAATATCAACCAGCATTTCTCGAAGCCAGATCAACTCACAAGCTACAAGTGATGCCGCGATATATTTTGACTCAGTTGTAGAAACTGCAACACATCGTTGTTTCTTGTTGGTCCAAGAAACAAGACAACCATTTATAAAGAATCAATTTCCACTAGTAGATTGCATGGATAAATGTGAGCTTTCCTAGTCTGCATCTGTGTAACCCAAAAGAGAAAGAGATTGCATGGAATCCGATGTGAGTTGTGGACGATAAACCAAACCAAAATCTGTAGTGCCTTTCAAGTATTTCAGTACATGCTTTGCTGCACACCACTGCTTAAGAGAAGGACGTGCGAGATGCTGTCTAAGATAATTAGCAACAAACAGAATATCAGGATGAGTACTCATGCCAAGAAACTGAAGACATCCAAACAAGTTAGCATAAGGTTGATTCGTGACAAGTTGACCGCCATTGTCACACGTAGAGCTCACAAGACAAGGTGTGTTGGACGAATGTGCAGATTTCATACCAGATTTTTGAATAATATGTGCAGTAAACTTTGACTGTCGAGAAGGAATAAAATACCTTTTGTACGGTTTCGTTGGAGCTAAATGCCAAGACACGAGTGAATAGAGCTCTCAAGATCCACCATATCAAATGCAGAAGACAATAACTTTTTCACTTGCTGAAGAAATCTCAAATCATTGGAAACAAGGATGGTATCATCCACATAAAGAGCAAGAATCACAAAGCTTCTACCTTGGCGTCTTATGTATAAGTTGGGGTCTGAAGAGCAAGAGATGAATCCTTTAGAGGTGAGAAAAAGATCGAATTTTGTATACAAGGCTCGCGAAGCTTGTTTGAGACCGCTGAGCAACAAGGTCTTCTTTACCTGGAATAACAAACCCTTCTGGTTGTTTCATATAAATTTCCTCTTCCAAGTCACCATTAAGGAAAACAAGTCGCACATCCATTTGATGAGCTTCTAAATCAAATTTAACAGTAAATGCCAATAAAACTCGAACATTTGTAATGCGAACAACTGGTGAAAAGGTCTCTTGATAATCAACACCAACTACTTTGGAGTAACCTTTTGCAACTAGACATACCTTAAACTTGTCAAAAGATACATATTCTTTTGCTTTTGTCTTATACACCCACTTACACTTAATAGTTATACGACCAGGAGGTAGTTCAATTAGTATCCATGTACCTTTAGAGATAACAGAATCATACTCTGCTTCCATAGTCTCTTGCGATTGATCCTTTTGTGGTGAAGAGATAGCTTCATCATAAGTATCGGGATCTTCAGAAGTAGAGAAAGCATTATCAACAATATCGTCATCATAAACATGACATGAGCCATGTTCAAAATCAATAGGCAGATCAACAAAAATATCAATATCATCATTGGAAACATTCGAAATGGATGGTTGTCAAGAGGGAAGCTTCTCTATAGGAAGAGTTTCATCATCTGAAAGAAACGGAAAAGCCTGAAGCAATAATTTAGTATCATCAAAATCGTCCATGGACCATGAGCCTCCCATAAGTTGTTCGTTAAAAGTGGCATCACGATTCACAATTACTTTCTTGGAGGAAGGGTCATAGAAATTGTAGCCTTTGGAAGTATCAGAATATCCAATAAAAATAACTTTAAGACTAGAAGCACTAAGCTTTGTTCGTGTTTCTTTAGGAATATGAATATAAGCAATGCATCCAAAGGTTCAAAAATGAGATACAGAAGGAATTTCACCTGTCCATGATGTGATGGGTATCTTACCAGAGGGTGCAGTAGTAGGAAGATGATTCTAAATAAATACTGCCGTCAAAGTAGCTTCAGCCCAGAAAACATGAGATAAACCAGAATGAATCAACATACATCTTACAACATTGAGAATAGTGTGATTCTTTTGTTCAGAAATGCCGTTCTGTTAAGGTGAATATGGAATAGTGTGTTCATGATGAATTCCATTGTCAGCGCAGTAACTCACAAACTCTCGAGAAACATATTTGCCTCCATTGTCACTACAAAGCTTCTTAAGGCGACGACCGGTTTGAAGTTTTGCAGCCTTGTGAAATTGTTTGAAAACAGATAAGGCCTCAGATTTTTTTCTAAGAAGAAATATAGTCGTATACCGTGAGAAATCATCAATGAAAGTAATGAAGTAGCGATATTGTGATCTCGAATAAAGTAGAGGTCCGCATATATCACTATGAACAAGATCCAATACGTCATGAGAATGAGTTGTATTTGAAAGAGGAAAGGGTGTTTCTCAAGAGCACAAAACTCACAAATTCCCATATGGGGATGGACTTTAAGATCCATGCCATGAACAAGATCACGACGTTGAAGATCAAGGAGTTTTGAGAAATCAGCATGAACAAAATGATGATGCCATACTTTGCAATCATGATCACCTAGAGCAGTGACAACATTTGCTACAACATCATTGAGAGAGAGTTCAAACAAATTAGCGTTTCAAGGATCAGTGGCTATAGTCTATCCATCTTTCTTAAATTTGGCATTTGGTATGATCAAATCCAACAAACAAACCAAGATCAACAAGTCTAGCAATTGAAAGAAGATTACGTTGAAGATCTGGTGCATGTAATACTCCTCGCAAAATTCGAGTGAAAGAAGATAATGTACCAAGATATAAGTCTCCAATACCCTTTACTTGAAAAATAGTATCATCAGCAAGATAAAAAACACATTGAACTGGTAGTGGATGATAGTTATGGAGCCACTTAGACTGATATGTCATATTCCCTGTAGCACTAAAATCGATAGTAAAAAGTGATCCATCACGTACATGAAGTATTCTATCTGGAGCAATTGAACATAGAACGTAGCTTGTTTCTGGTACAATATTGTTTTGATATTCAGTAGCATATGATCTATTATGATCTATGTCGAATTGACGCTTATAGCACATATGAGTGGGATGATCAGATCGTCCATAATATTCACAAGAAGAAGAAGACGAGTCTCTAGATAAACATGGTTGTTTCGTGATAATATTGTGTTCTTCGTCATATTGACGTGCCCAACAATCATCTTCAGTATGGCCATTTCTGTTGCAGTAAGAACATTGCTTATTGGGAAATTTGAGACGAGAGAAAACATTACCACGACGGCCACCTCTACGGTTTCCTCGTTTAAATGGATGCCTTCGAGCATAAAAAGCACATTCCATTTGTTGTGACTCAGTCTCCTCTTGTGAAATCATAGCTGTATCATGACCAGCATTACGACGTTCTTGACGTTGAGAGTATTCAATTAAAGACATGCGGGCTTGGTCGAAATCCAGACCATCTTTATTGGAGAGAATAGTAACAATGTTATCATAAGAGGAGTCCTTCACTATTAACCTACGATGGTTAACGACACTTTACCATAAAGATCTATGCCATATTTACTGCTTTTAGTAAGTGATGGTGATACCAGGATGTGGAAATGATGCTAAAGATGCAGATGAAGTGAAGATCATTGGAAGATGTGGAGAAGAGAAGGATCGGATGCAACAAAAGGAGTTACGGTCATCAATGATGGCCACTTTTGTGTTATGAAATTTCCCGTCAAAAAGCCGCAAGAGAGGATTGTAATTATGTATTGGACTCTACAGGAGTTCCAACTGGTAATATTGGTGCTAATCATAGAAGCCTAGGCAGTGTAGACATCAGATAAGTGATTCTGGCCATTTGGGCGCCCGGCCACTTCTAAAATTCCTAGGAAGTATATATGTCAAATGCACCAATGTGAAGGGCACTTTTCAAAGTCACAACTAAGAGAGATCTACTTTAGAGAGAGCAAGCTCTTGGCTATGGAGTTGTGAAGAAGGAGATGGCTATGGAGTCAACTTCTCTACACGCGTAGCTTGGCGTATTCGGCGTCAGCACTAGCTAAACTCTAACCCCTTCTCTCTCACCTACGCATTGATGTAATCCGTGCTTAATTAATACATGATTCGTGGCTGATTTAGTGTGTTAATTAATCTCTTTTAATCAAGTTCCCTCTCTTGTCAAGCATGCTTATGTGTGTGTAGATCGATGTAGTCCGTGTGTGTCCGTGTGGGGCTTGGCTATGCTTGTTTATGTGCGTGTATGTGCTTGATTAGTGAAAGGTTAGTGATTGATTAGTGAGCTGTGAGCATGATTAAGCTCTTCTGTGTGCGAGATTAGACCGAATGGTAGAGAAGTAGTGTGCTAGATCGTAGTTCTCCTTGTCATTAGCTCCCTAATTAGCTAGATTTCTCATCCTAATCCTCTACGTGGCACGCACAAGCGTCTGTTGTGTGTTTCCATGCCCTACCCGGGTCATACTCTTCTCGGTTTGACAAATTATGTTGGTGCAATCCACTATACTATGGCGCATGCCAACATTGGCGTTGTTGCCGGTGACGAATGCCTAAGCTCGAGGTGCCATTGGAGTGATTAGAGGAGGTTAATCCCTCTTAATTCCTCACTAATTTCTTGATTTTGGGTTATGTGTGTCGCTAATTGGAGGCAAATTAGTAAGTGTGTGACTTAAATTTGCAAAGATTGAGGCTTGCATTATACAAAACAATCCCCACACATTGATTTCCATCACTAATTTCACCTCTCAAAATCACTAATTTTTGCTAATTTTCACTAACTTTGAGGTTAATTTCCCGTTGGTTGGTTAATGTTTTTTGTGCTACGCACAAGTAGGAAGCTAGTTGGGGGTGTTGACAACATTCTTATGCAGTCCACACACTCTAATTACACTCCAAATGCCTGCAATGAGTGGCCGAAATCATTGACTAATCACTAATTTTTGCTAACTTCAATCACTAATTTCTCATAAATTAGTTGTTTTTTTTTGTGCTACACACAAGTGGAAATCTAATTGGAGAGGTGGGCAACACTCTTACGTGGTGCACACACTCTAATTGCATTTCAATTGATCGCAAGGAGTAGCCAAAATTCACCAATTAGTTACTAATTTTCACTAACTTCCAAAACAAAAATTAATTGGGCATTTTGATGGGAGTTGATTCTAGTCATCAATTGGATGTTTTCTCATTGCAAGGGTGTGTTTAATTTTTTGCAAATTGATGCTACACATTGATTTTTATGACTTAAGTTTGTAGATAACTGGTGGTGCGGTTGCCTACATACACACAAAGGTGTAATCATCAATTGGAGCTAGGAATTCGACGCAATTCGATGTGCAAAGTGAGTGCTTTTGAGCATTCTAATCGCTGAAATTTGCAGGTTTTTTGTGAAGATTTTGTGCACACATTTGGTGCAAGATTTATGTGCAGGTTTATGCCCGTCTATGTGTAGACGGCGGTGCTAGTGTTGCACACAAATTGATGCGAATTGGTGGCAATTTTGATGCCAAATTGCTGATGTAAAACCATTGTTGGTTTATGATTTTGGTGTTTTATGGTTATGGTTTTTTGATTGCCAAAATAGCGCCGTTATGCTGCCGAAAATTGGGCAAAATTTGATGTGTATGCACTATGTGTAGAATTTGATGCAAAGAGTGTGTTTGTGGTTGATCGATTGTGATTGATTGGAGGTTTGTTGAAATCAAAACGCTGATTTGAATGTATTCCATTGATGTGCAGAAGTTGCTAATTTTTAGGTTGATTGTGGGTAGAAAACGCTATTTTTAAGTGCCCGTTCTATTTGATGCAATACCGGATTATGAATTGATGATTTGATGCATGTGTTTGCATGATCACGCAGCTCAAGAAGTGCAGAAAATTATTGGAAATTTTCAAAAAAAAAAAAGGCTAATTTTTGATAATTTTTGGTAATTTTTTGCTAATTATTTGCCTAAAATTTGCTTAAAATTAGTTAAAAATTTAAAATTAGGAAGAATTTGTGTGTCGTATTTGCGCCTGTGATTTTTTTGGCTATTTTTAGCAATTTTTATGGTATTTTTAGGCCTTGTGGCTAATTTTTACCGTCGGCTCGCAATTGTCGTCTCGCACGCACACACACGCACATACCCGTACCGCTCACATTCGTTCAGGTCATCACGGCCACGTTATCGCCTTGTCTAGTGGTTTTTCCCGCCTGCCTATGTCCCCGCACGCCTCCACGCTTGCTCCTGCTGAAAAACCGCGTGTGAAAGCCTCTTTTGTATTTTTTTGATTTTTTCCTTTTGCATTTATATTTTTTATTTTATATGATTTATTATATATATATTTTTATATATTAAATTAAATTATTTATTTTTTTATTTGGCTATATATATTAAAAACAAAAAACAAACAAACAACAAAAAAAACAAAAAAACAAAAACAAAAACGTGCCGCCTTAACTCTCTCTTGCCGCCCCGAAGTTCTCGCCGCAATTTGCGCCTCCAGTTCCTACACGCTATCACGTGCCCTACTCTGAACAGCTTGGCGGCAAGTCTTCACGCGCTGCGGGTAACACTTTATATGCGCTCCGGGCCAGGTCTCATACATCATCGGCAGACTTTATACGTATTATACGCGCTTGGCGGGCAAGATCCACTTTAGGGCAGATTCGCTGCTGCAGCCACGGGCCCTCTCCAATTCACGCCACACTGCCAAGTAGACTTTATACGCTACGCCTTGGGCCAGACTCCTTATACGCGCTGATAGGCAGTCTTAATACGCGCTGGTCACGGTCCTGCTTGATACGCGCTATAGACAAGTCTTTGTACGCCTAGGTGGCAACAACACTTTATACGCTGTGTTGACGGTAGGTAGGCTCTATATGCTATCACGGCAAAGAACTTATATGCCTTCACTGCAAGACCTTATACGCCTTGACTGCTGCAAGACTTTATATGCCATCAGGCAAGTCTTCACATTGCGCGCCTTGATAGTAAGTCTTTATATTCTATCGCGGAGCTGAACCGGCCCTGCTTAGTACGCGCTGACCATGGCAAGACTCCCCGCGCTTTTTGAGTTGGTAGTAGTGGACCCCACATAGAAAACTACATTGAAGAAATCAAGCGACTAGAAGAGCACACACTACGAATGGGTGAGATAGAGCAAGTGAATGCACTGACGACACACCAGTAATCCAGGATCACTTAGAGAACTTCTTAGGGGATTTCAAAGCAGGCTATACCTAGAGCAATGAGCATTGACCTTGTAGGAGAACCCCTCTAGCTGACCACATAGTCACACCTTGTTGAATTGATTGGGAACCCACAATGACGACATTCATTGATGCTTTCCTACCAGTTTTGAGGCACAATTGACAGTGTTAGGAATGTGCTGTGAGCATAAGTGGGCATGTGACCATAATTGAGACAAATTGAGAGACCATATCTTGCAATTCCGTGACCTGCCACACAGAGCATACCCTCATCATACTTTTCAAGCTAGATATCCAATTTGAAGACATTATTTGGCACCAAGAGTCTCAGTCATACTGGCAAGCTGCTCTAGAATAGATCATCGACTCTGGTCATTTGGAATTTGCTCCAAGCAATTCATTGCATATCACTAGATTCTTTGCGAGCACTGTATAGAGGGTGTAAAGATATTGGAATATACACTGTGACAGAGAGTCAGCAATAGACATCCTCTTCCTTGCCGTTTAGGGCTACTTCAGTAAGCATTAAGGACCATTATTGATGCACTTAGTGTGCATATTTTTGGCCACTTACAGGAGCATTTTTGGTAGCACCGATTATACATATTGCATTGAGAGTTTCGACTCTATAAAATCGCTCATCTAGGCCGGGACAAGGGCACAACGCTTACCATG
Source organism: Adiantum capillus-veneris (assembly GCF_014529385.1). NCBI lineage: Eukaryota > Viridiplantae > Streptophyta > Polypodiopsida > Polypodiales > Pteridaceae > Adiantum > Adiantum capillus-veneris. The sequence continues at coordinate 143,591,257 of NC_140931.1, read as the reverse complement.
TAATAGGGTAGCACATCATATCCATCCTTATCACAAAATTTTTTTGTTGGACTGTCGGTAATGGTAGAGACATCCAATGTTGCTAGTATGTGTTCCCATTCTAGAGGTTCCAAGGCATCTTCAGGGAAAGGTTCCAAAATATACTCCTTGTCCTCAATTACTCTTTCTAAGACGCATTCCTCTTTTCTTAAGCTTCCACAATGTGAAGCTCCGCACATCCATAACTCTTTTGGTTGCCCTAACCATGCTAGTAGTTCCGATCCTGCTACTACTGTAGCGGAATCAAACTCTGCCACTGGTGTTTGGTTTACATCTTTGTAATTATGGTCTTTCAGGTGTATTCTAGTTGTTGTCTCGCCATGTCTGAGGTATATGTGGTCATAACCCCAATCTTGGACCATCTTCAGTTGTCGCATGAATGGTCATCCCAAGATTATCTCATAATTGTTCTTTTTGTCGAAATCGACTATTGCAAATGTATGCTCATACTCAATTCCGTACGAAGTGACAATCACTTTTTCTAAGAGTCCTAATGGCTTCTCCATGAACCCATCTGCCAATTGCAGTTTCATTCTGGTAGCCCTCAAAGCTGGTTTTCCCCATTTTTTCCAGATTTCCTTGGTGGCGATTGCAACCCCCGCTCCACTATCAAGAATAGCCTTGGAAACTACTCCTTGGAATTCTACCGGTAGCGTGGTGTTTACGTCTTCTCCCTCGCAATATTCTCCAACCTTATTCAATGGTACTAGCCTAGTGTTTATTTGAGGCCTGTTCAACTCTCTGATCCCTTCTTGTAGCTTCCAGGTGCGGTCTTTCACTCCAAATTTTTCTAGGCATTTTCCTACTGTGGTCCACATGTTTGGCCTTAACCTTAGGAGTTCTACTAACGTGATTGTGCATGCCACCGGAGTGGATAACAACTCAATCAATCCTTGCGAATCCATCACCTTGTTAGAAGAAAGTCTTTGAGATGGGATTGCTCTCACTTCCAACTTAGCTTCGTACTCTCCCAGGTAAGAGGGTAAAGTTCTCAAAGAGTCTGGTTGGTTGTGCCCCGAACTAATTGATCCTTGATCTCCCCCTTGTGAATGTATCTCAAAGTTCATATGAGGTCTTGCCTCAAATTCTTCAATAGGAGGTAAGATCACATTCTTTTCTTTTCTTGTTCTATTCATGTGGTTGCTCATCCTATTAGCCTCGTTGGAGTCACGGATTTGCTTCCACAATTCATCTAGACTGTTACAGTCCTTACCCATGTCTGCCAATATTTTAGGCTGGAACCCGTCACTTGCCCCATCGATGGTATTTGGCACTATGATAGGCTCTCCTCTGGACTCATAGGAATTAGTGAGTCGTTCCTTTGTTTCCACATGTTTCTCTAAAGTTGGTTTGATAGGGGTTGGAGCTGGTGCTTCATGACAATTTGCCGGTTTACCCAACGGGTCTTCCATCAATGATTGAGCCGTCTCGATCATCTTTTTACACATATCCAACCTCTGTTTTTCTATTTCTGCATATGGATAAGACATCCACCTTTGCTCCTGGGTTTGGTTCTTTTTAATGAAGGGGATCGGGGAGCACCACAGACGGAGAGTGAGAGAGAGAGAGAGAAGGAGACAGACACGATGTGGGTGGGGAGACTCCAAAGAGTGAGCAGCCCCCTATACACTTATGCTATGTATAAGGTATACAAGTCAGTGGGCGCCCAGACTCTGGGCGGCCGAGCAAGGCACAGGCGCCTATACCCCAACAACCTCCCACTTAAAGGCGAATGTGCCTTTAAGCAAGGGAACCTAGTCTAAAGACTAAAAAAGGTGAGAGAAAACCGCTCTCAACCGATGCCCACTGGCTGGCTGTGATCGTGTGCATCCGGCTGTCCTGCTCCCGTGTAAGTCCATACACCACCAGACGTACCGCACACGTACTGCAAGTATGTATGCAATACCTGCAAATCTCCCTCGTGCACTATGCCATCATCAGTCAACAAACGACTGACAACCCCAACTACATATGCTCCCACTGTAGCTGCGATATCCGGTCTCAAGATCAGCATCTCATACATGAGACCACCGAATGCCGATGCAATGCTAGCGGGCCCTGCTAGCTCTACGGAGCATGCATCAACATATATGTCCCTGGCAATAGGCATCTCTGACTGACAAGGCGTGTCAGCCACATGCATCTCCTGACTGTCCGCAAAAGACGCATCAACCTGTCGTGCAACCTCAGAGCAAACCAGCTACTCTAGGTGTCTGCTGGAAGACATATCCTGCACAACTATATCTCCATGCTCGCTGTCGAGCATAGAAAGAAATGACTGCATAATCGCTGACATCTCAGCCTCCTCTGCAATCATCCACTGCAAACATGACCACTCAATCTGCTGTGACTCACTAGAGCTCTCATGCTCTAACTTCGTATGCATAGACTCTTGCACAACGTCCTCCTGTCGTGACTCACTAGAGCAAGACCGCTCTACCTGTCTATCCTGCATAGAAGTATCTCGCACAACTAACTCTCTGCTTTGCTCAGTCACTAGCAAAGCATGCATGTCTGACTCTGTCACCTCTCTGTGTGACTGCTCAAGTCGTGCCTCAACTGTGTGCACAACGAGCTCACTACTCTGTACTCCATGCAAAGCATCCTGCAACCCACAAGCAAAAGAGACTCGCCTGCTCTCTCGCTGTGTACCTGGCTGCATGATCACAGAGACAACACCGTCTCTCGCGTGATCCACATGCAATGGGTAACCTGTACCACTCCTGGCACCTCTCGCAATCACTAGCGAACCCAAATGCATCACAAAATCTCGCTCTCGTAGCAAAATCTGACATCCACTATCCCGTAACTGTCTGACTGAGATCAAATCCCGTCTCAGATCTGGCACATAACGCACATGACGCAGGGTAAATCTCATACCACTGGGCAAGGACAAACATACATCTCCTGTACCCTCAATGTCATACATAGCACCATCAGCCATGTGCACACAACCAAGTCTCCCACTAGAAAACGTGCTAAACCACTCACGATACGACGTGACATGGAAAGTAGCATCTGAATCTAGTAACCAATGTGAAGACAATGTGCAATCCGATATGCAATCCATAGACATAAGATCGTTTGAAGACAAGCTAGATGTAAATGTGACATCGCCATCACAAGCATACTCAGTAACCACCGTACTGATCTCACTAGCATCTGTCATGCCCAAATCTGCATCACGCATCTGTCGCCTCCGTTGTCTCAAACGCCTGAAACATCGACGCCTAATGTGCCCTCTATGTCCACAATGCCAACATGTCAAGTCTCTATGCCGTCGAGACTTGCGTGTGGGATCAATCTCTCCCATGGACATAGAAGTGGGACTAGACTCCCCTGTAGACATGGATGTCGCGTACATAGCATGTAAACTCTGCCATAAAGCATGAGTTGTAGTCTCCCTCGAGACCTGCCAGTAAACAGACTCAACCAGATGCAAACGAATCGTAGACATTGCTAACTCATCAAGATCATGCCAATCATCATCACTCATAGACTTGGGCTTCGCCGATAAACCACGCAAGGGTTTATCCTGCCCCAAATCTGTCAATGCAACAAGCATATGTTCCTTCCAAGCAACAAAATCTGCACCATCAAACTGTGTCAGACCATAACGCTGGAAGTCAAATGAAAAATCAGCCATAATGCTTGCAAAAGAGCAACCAACAATGAGTAGCAAATGTCAACCAAATCAGCCCTAAACTGACTTGAATCGCATCAACAAAAGTCTGCAAATATGGCTGCAAATCAGCCCCAAAACAGCCCCAAAATTCAGCTATTAAACAACTGCATAAACAAGTCACAAACGTGTCCCAGATCAGCCTACAACTGAGTCATACATGGACACCTGCAAAGAGGACACAATGGCTGAAAATTCAGCGCCCAAATAAGCCCTCAAACCTGCCTGTAAACTTGTAAACCTGTAGCTGAAACCTGCTGAAAAACCTCAAGCCATTAGTGCTCGAATCCGGCTACCTAGCTCGTAGCCACACAAGCATACATCACAATACTCACTCCTGTGAGTGTGCCAAGATAACTGTACGCCTGTCAAACCCGTGAGCTAATCACCAAGCCCACACTGTGCGGTATCGATGCATACACACGCACAAATCTCCCACCTGCAGAGAACACCGCACGCAAATGTTGAGTGCAACCCGCAATCTCTACCTAGATCGCATAAATGATGCGCATAAAACTCCTGGGAAAATTTCGTCAGAGTTTCGTCAGTAAAACGGCCACAAAACTAGTAACCAAATTGACTGCACGCTCAAAACCATGAGCAACCAAAGCGCATCAAACCGCACTCCAAATGCATGCACCAATCTCCACACTTTGCATAAATCATTGCAAACACCTGCAAATCTAGTACACAAATATCTGCTCTACCTGTGACTGCCAAAAAAACATGCTCGAGGCATACATTGCCGAGCTCAAAATGCAATCACATTAGTCTCCCTGAGCATCAAACCACATAAGGCATACATCGTATCCTCCCACCTGTGAGGAAACTTGCAGCAAATATCACTCTCACATCTGAGAGCAAACCATGTGTGGAATCCTCGACACACAATAAACAACTGCTGCTGCAGAAAATTCAGCGTTCAGAATTTTAAAATTCTGATATGACGAGCGCGTCCGGAGCGTGCCAAAACCCCAAGGTAGACTCCTGGATCATATGTATCCGAGTCCGGGTGTGAAAGCTATGCCAAAAACAGTGTTTTTGGGACCCGAGAGTGCACAAATAAACTTGCTGCTGTACCTGCTGTAATTCAAAGCATAATTTCAGCAAATAGACATCACCATCGCGTTCGGAGTGTGCCAAAACCCTGACCTAGACTCCTAGATTATGTAGATCTGACTCTGTATGACGGAGCTACGCAAAAAACTGCGTTTTAGAGCCCGAAAATGGCAAAAACGAGCTGCACACAGTCTTGAACCTGCTCCTGCTCCACTCTGCGTGATGTAATGTCCTCTCAATGCAAGCTCCAACACAAGAGCTCTGCCACAACAGCATCCAAGCACTCGAATGTCAAGCTCTCCTCCGCCGAGCACTTCTCTAACGAGCTCCACTGAGCTCAAAAGCTCCTCTCACCAAGGAAGCCGCAACCGCCTCCTCGACCAAGCTTGACCACACCAAGCTCCTAAGCTCCAAAGACAATGCTCCTCAAGCTAAAATCGCTCTCCGTGAAACTCCGCGATCGAACTCCACCGTCGAGAGCGAGCGAGCTATCGCCTCGAAGCTCTCAAAGCCGTCGTGCTCTCCGCGGTCACCATAGCTCTGATACCAATTGAAGGGGATCGGGGAGCACCACAGACGGAGAGTGAGAGAGAGAGAGAAGGAGACAGACACGATGTGGGTGGGGAGACTCCAAAGAGTGAGCAGCCCCCTATACACTTATGCTATGTATAAGGTATACAAGTCAGTGGGCGCCCAGACTCTGGGTGGCCGAGCAAGGCACAGGCGCCTATACCCCAACATTTAAGTCGAGATTCATAAGTTTTTAGAAGCGCATCCAACTGCTCGTTTACCTTGTCTGCCAGTACAGATCCTCCTGATCCTGCACTTTTGGGCTCTGCTATTTCCTTGGGTGCTACGGCTGTGGTGTGTGAGCTTAAGCTAGCTAGATCCTCTAACTGCTCCAATCGGTCCTTGGTATGTTTCAACTCCTCGGATAGGGTTGTTTGCTCTTATTCTTTCCTGGCTTTCCTACGCGCCTTTCTAGCTTTCCAAGTGCTTCTCTGCTTTTTCGTTTCTGAACTTTGGGCATCGATTTTTGGTTCTTCAACTATGGGTTCCTTCGTCTTTCTTTGGGCTTGGGCTCGTGCTACCGCCTGAATAGGTATGATTGTTTCATTTTCCGATACTCCACTGGAAGGTACTGTTTCCAATAGGTTCAAGGTGGTTTTTGCTCATTTGCTCGGGTTTTTAGGGCAGTCGGGAATCAAATGAGTAATTCCACATTCTGGGCAATACGCATTGACTCTAATGATTTCATCATGAGGACAGTCTCTCAGGCAATGGTCTCCGCCACACTTGTAACAGGGGCCCTTGGGTTGTTGAGGTGCTCCTTGAGCCCCTCGTTGCTGGTAAGCCTATCTCTGCCCGCCCATGCCTCCATTGGCTATGAACAACAATGTTCGTTCATCTAAGCTATATCTTCCTTCTCCTGATGCCTGTGCAGCAGTTGGAGGCCCTTGATTCCCTATTATGCTCTATGGTTCTGGTGTCGCGGGTTCTTCCGGTGGATAATAGACAGGGTTTGCCGCATATCCGTTGGGATCTTCATAATATGCATGCATAGGCACCAAAGCCTTTTCTTCTGATTCAATTACTGTTGGTGTGTATCTTGTACCAACTGGTTGTAATCCTGGTAGGGTTGGTTGTTGTCCCAACACTGGTTGTGGTCTTTCTACACCTACAAGTCCTGGTAAGTTGCTTGCTTGATATCTAGGCATCCGTGGAACTTGAGGGGAAGCTACTGGAGCTTGGGGAGCGTAAGGTCTCTCTCTCACATATCCCTTGTTATAATAACATTCCTCGGTCCCATGGTTTGTCCATTTTTGTTCAATAGCACACCACTTGGGCTGTTTAGCCTGGGGTTTGGTGTACAAGTTGATCTTTTTTAGCACTTCATCTACGAGCTGCTCCTGGTTTACCGCTACTTCTCCTTTTGGTACTGTCTTAGAAGTGTTAAGTATGGAGCTTGATTTACCCTTGTAATTTTCTGTGGTAAAAGCGCACATTTGTAAGGCCCCCATTATGAGGAGAAGCCATCGTGCGTGAAGGAAAATCACTCACCGGAAACCAAAATTTTCACAGACAAGAATCAGGGGCAACTTAAAAGGCCTCGGGGGCGGAGGCCCTTGAGACTTTTTTTTCGCCGGAATATTATGGCCGGACGGCGGCCGAAAAGTGGTCGGAAAACAACCGGTCGGTTGGCCGGTGGCCGGTAGTCAATGGCCGATGGCCGGTGGCTGGTGGCCGAATTCAATGGCCGGTGGCCGAATTCAAAAGCGGACATGTCTTCTCAAGGGCGGCCACACATGGGCAGATTGGAGGGTCCGATTTGGACTTATTCGCACAAGGGCGGCTACACATGGCTGTCTCTCATAAGAGAGGGCAACCCTTTTGGCCTATAAAAGGAGGCCATTTCTACACACATTTCATAGTGTGAAGTTGATGCAACAAGGTGAGTGTGAGGTGGTGAGAGTGAAGCAAGGTGGGAGCTCCATTAAGGGTATAATCCCTTTGTAAACTACTTCTTGTTTTGAAGTACTAAAGCCATTGAGTGACTGCTTTCCTATGGACGTATCCCACATTGGGTGAACCACGTATATCGTGTGTACTCTCTCTCTCTCTCTCTCTCTACTCTATAATCTCGTGTATATAAATCTGTCTCTCTCCATTAAGTAATCTACTCAATTATCTATTTAGCTACGTCTTATTTCCTAACAACTGGTATCAGAGCAAGGTTTGCTCGTAGCTAAATTATCTCAAGGAAAGGATTCCTTGAATTGAGTGGGAGTTATGGCGGAGGAAGGGAAGCTCAAGATTGAGAAGTTCAACGGCAAAAACTACCAACATTGGAAGATGCAGATTGAAGACTATCTCTACCAGAAAGACCTCTATTTGCCACTAGGTGGTCTTGCGAAGAAGCCCGTAACAATGGCAGATGAAGCATGGATTGTCCTTGATCGAAAGGCACTGGGAACAATCCGGTTAAGCTTGGCGTCAATGGTGGCCTTCAATGTTTCGGAGATGAAGACCACGGAGGACTTGATGAAGTCACTTGACGACTTCTACGAGAAACCATCGGCATCCAATAAGGTATTTCTTATGAAGCGCTTGTTCAATCTAAAGATGGCAGAGAATGGTTCAGTTACAGAACACCTAAATGACTTTAACACAAACATAAGACAACTTCGATCAGTGAAAATCAATTTCGATGACGAAGTGCGAGCTCTCCTTATACTATCATCTCTACCGGATAGTTGGGACATCCTTGTGATGGTTGTAAGTAATTCTATCTCTGGCACAAATACTCTTAAGTTTGATGATGTTGTGGGTGTTCTCCTAAGCGAGGAAATCCGAAGGAGAAGCACAGGAGAATCATCAAGTGCTGCACTATCAGTGGAAACAAGAGGAAGGCTTAAGGAGAGGTTCAAAAACCAAAAGGGTCGTGATCCCTCAAGGCGGAGCAAGTCACGCACAAAGTCAGTTCTTGAATGTTGGAACTGCGGCAAGAAGGGCCACGTCAAGAAGGATTGCTGGTCCAAGAAGAAGAAGGAGACAGAGTCTCAAGACAACAAGCCAACATCGAAGGCCAATGTGGCAGGTAAAGTAGAGCATGTTAAGTATGGAGCCTGATTTACCCTTGTAATTTTCTGTGGTAAAAGCGCACATTTGTAAGGCCCCCATTATGAGGAGAAGCCATCGTGCGTGAAGGAAAATCACTCACGGGAAACCAAAATTTTCACGGGCAAGAATCAGGGGCAACTTTAAAGGCCTCGGGGGCGGAGGCCTTTGGGACTTTTTTTTTTCGTCGGAATATTCTTTTTCGCCAGAATATTATGGCCGGCCGGCGGCCGAAAAGTGGTCGAAAAACAACCGGTCCGTTGGCCGGTGGCCAGTAGTCAACGGCCGATGGCCGGTGGTCGGAAGTCAAAGGCCTGTGGCCAGTGGTCGGAAGTCTATAGTCGGTGGCCGGTGGCCGAATTCAAAAGCGGACTTGTCTTCTCAAGGGCGACCACACATGGGCGGATTGGAGGGTCCGATTTGGACTTATTCGCACAAGGGCGGCTTCACATGGCTGTCTCTCATAAGAGAGGGCAACCCTTTTGGACTATAAAAGGAGGCCATTTCTACACACATTGCATAGTGTGAAGTTGATGCAACAAGGTGAGTGTGAGGTGGTGAGAGTGAAGCAAGGCGGGAGCTCCATTAAGTGTATAATCCCTTTGTAAACTACTTCTTGTTTTGAAGTACTAAAGCCATTGAGTGACTGCTTTCCCGTGGACGTATCCCACATTGGGTGAACCACGTATATCGTGTGTACTCTCTCTCTCTCTCTCTCTCTCTCTACTCTATAATCTCGTGTATATAAATCTGTCTCTTTCCATTAAGTAATCTACTCAATTATCTATTTAGCTACGTCTTATTTCCTAACAACTGGTATCAGAGCAAGGTTTGCTCGTAGCTAAATTATCTCAAGGAAAGGATTCCTTGAATTGAGTGGGAGTTATGGCAGAGGAAGGGAAGCTCAAGATTGAGAAGTTCAACGGCAAAAACTACCAACATTGGAAGATGCAGATTGAAGACTATCTCTACCAGAAAGACCTCTATTTGCCACTAGGTGGTCTTGCGAAGAAGCCCGCAACAATGGCAGATGAAGCATGGATTGTCCTTGATCGAAAGGCACTGGGAACAATCCGGTTAAGCTTGGCGTCAACGGTGGCCTTCAATGTTTCAGAGATGAAGACCACGGAGGACTTGATGAAGTCACTTGACGACTTCTACGAGAAACCATCGGCATCCAATAAGGTATTTCTTATGAAGCGCTTGTTCAATCTAAAGATGGCAGAGAATGGTTTAGTTGCAGAACACCTAAATGACTTTAACACAAACATAAGTCAACTTCGATCAGTGAAAATCAATTTCGATGACGAAGTGCGAGCTCTCCTTATACTATCATCTCTACCGGATAGTTGGGACAGCCTTGTGATGGTTGTAAGTAATTCTATCTCTGGCACAAATACTCTTAAGTTTGATGATGTTGTGGGTGTTCTCCTAAGCGAGGAAATCCGAAGGAGAAGCACAGGAGAATCATCAAGTGCTGCACTATCAGTGGAAACAAGAGGAAGGCTTAAGGAGAGGTTCAAAAACCAAAAGGGTCGTGATCGCTCAAGGAGGAGCAAGTCACGCACAAAGTCAGTTCTTGAATGTTGGAACTGCGGCAAGAAGGGCCACATCAAGAAGGATTACTGGTCCAAGAAGAAGAAGGAGACAGAGTCTCAAGACAACAAGCCAACATCGGAGGCCAATGTGGCAGGTAAAGTAGAGCAAGATGCTCTAATTCTCTCATTAGACAATGTGTCTAATTCGTGGATAGTAGATTCCGGGGCTTCATTCCATGCGACACCACACAAGCAACATTTCCAAGACTACACCAAAGGTAATTTTGGGTATGTATACTTGGGAGATGATGAAGCTTGTGAGATTGTCGGCAAAGGTACAGTTTCTTTCAAAACTGCTAACGGAAATGAATGGAAGCTTAAAGATGTTAGGCATGTTCCTTCTCTTCGCAAAAATTTGATCTCTACAGAACAATTGGACGATGAAGGTCACAACATTGCATTCGGAAACAAACGGTGGAAGATCTCAAAGGGATCTTTGGTGGTTGCCAAGGGTGAAAAAGTCGGTACACTTTACTTGTGTACTTTTAGCACGCAACCTTCAGCTTATGCAACAACTACAGAAGTTGACAGTGCGGTGTGGCACTACCGACTTGGGCATATGAGTGGCAAAGGAATGCAAATCCTTCAAAGAAAGAAGCTTCTACCAGGTTTGAAAGAAGTGGACTTAGAGTTCTGTGAAGATTGTGTTTATGGTAAACAAAAGAGGGTAAAATTTCAAAAATCAGGAAATGAAAGAAAAAATAAAAAACTTGAGTTGGTTCATTCTGATGTTTGGGGTCCTGCAAGTACACCATCACTTGGTGGCTCATTGTACTATGTAACATTCATAGATGATGCGACTAGAAAAACATGGGTTTATGTCATGAAGAATAAATCCGATGTATTTTCCATATTTCAAAGGTGGAAAGCCTTTGTGGAGAATGAAACAGGTACCAAGGTTAAATGCCTCAGATCCGACAATGGAGGCAAATATTGCAGCCAAGCTTTTGAAATCTTTTGTGCTAGCAATGGCATTCGGAGGCAAAGGACAACCCCAAGGACACCTCAACAAAATGGGATTTCGGAAAGGATGAACAGGACAATCATGGAACGAGCACGAAGCATGCGGCTACATGTAGGCCTACCGCTTGAGCTTTGGGCGGAAGCTGTAAGTACGTCTGTGTACTTAATCAATCAGTCACCCTCAACGGCATTGGATGGGGGAGTTCTAGAAGAGGCACGGACAGGTAAACCGGTGAATTATGCATTTCTCAAAGTGTTTGGGTGTGAGGCTTTCATGCACATAGATAGAAGCCTAAGATCAAAGTTAGATGCAAAGTCCAAAAAGTGTTTCTTCATTGGCTATGGAGAAGGAGACTTTGGGTATCGCCTATGGAATCCAGAAGATGGTAAAACCTTAAGGAGTAGGGATGTAATTTTTAACGAACAAAATATGTACAAAGATTACTTGGAAAGAAAACAAACAAAAGAAACAGGTGATGAGTACATGGAGCTTGAGGACGGTGAAGACTCAAGGACTACAAACGGTGACAATGTGCAACAACGTCAACCAAATGAGGAGCCTCAACCTATTCCCCAAAGATCTACAAGAGCAAGTAGACCTCCAAAAAGTTTTGTTACTTCCTTCAACCATCTCTTGATCTCAGATTCTGGAGAGCCGGAATCATACGAAGAAGCTATGCAACATGAATCCAAAGAAGAATGGACGAAGAGCATGCAAGTGGAGATGGACTCACTACATCGCAACCAAACATGGGAGTTGGTTGAGTTGCCTAAAGGTAAGCGGGCACTTCAAAACAAATGGGTGTACAAGCTAAAGGAAGAAGAAGGTGGGAAGAAAAGGTACAAGTCTAGGCTTGTGGTAAAAGGTTTTTCTCAAAAGAAAGGTATTGACTTCAATGAAATATTTTCTCCTGTTGTAAAAATGAACTCAATTAAGCTTGTCTTAAGCCTTGTGGCTGCTCATGATCTAAATTTCGAGCAAATGGATGTAAATACGGCATTCCCTCACGGTGACTTAGAGGAGGAAATCTACATGCTTCAACCAAAGGGGTATGAAGTAAAAGGTAAGGAGAAAATGGTTTGCAGATTAAAGAAGAGATTGTATGGTTTAAAGCAAGCATCAAGACAATGGTACTTGAAGTTTGATCGATGGATGTTGGATCATGGATTCACAAGATGCAACTCGGATCACTGCGTCTACACGGAGAATTTGGGAGATGGGAAATTCATCATCCTAATGTTGTATGTTGATGACATGTTGATTGCAAGTGCTAACATGCAGGACATCAAAGACCTAAAAGAGGAGCTGTCAAAATCTTTCTCAATGAAAGATTTAGGTGCTGCAAAGAGGATACTTGGTATGAAAATATCAAGGGACATGACGAAGAAGACAATAAATCTATCTCAAGAAGATTACATCAAGAAGGTACTAGAAAGGTTTGCAATGCAAAATGCAAAACCAGTTTCTACACCTTTGGCTGGTCATTTTAAACTAACGAAGGATACGTGTCCAAAGACACAAGAGGAGATAGCCTATATGTCTAAAGTTCCATATGCTGCAGCGGTAGGTTCTCTAATGTATGCTATGGTCTGGACAAGGCCAGACATTGCACATGCAGTGGGAGTTGTGAGTAGGTTCATGGACAACCCAGGTAAAGAGCATTGGCAAGCTGTGAAGTGGATACTTAGGTATCTAAAAGGGACAACAACAAATGCTTTGTATTTTGGAGGAACTGATATTTTTCTAGAAGGGTATGTTGATGCAGATATGGTAGGTGACAAAGATACTCGAAGGAGCACTACTGGCTATGTGTTCACCGTTGGAGGCACAACAGTAAGCTGGGCTTCAAAGCTGCAGAAAGTGGTTTCACTTTCTACCACGGAAGCAGAGTATGTAGCAATGACGGAGGCAAGCAAAGAAATTATGTGGCTTCACAGATTCTTAGAAGAGCTTGGATTCAAACAAGACAATTTTGTCTTGTACAGTGATAGCCAAAGCGCTATCCATCTTGCAAAGAACTCAGCCTTTCATTCAAGGACAAATCACATTGAGGTGAGATATCACTTCATACGCACTCTTTTGGAAGAGGGACAACTAAAGCTAGGAAAGGTGCATACAAGTGAAAATCCTGCAGACATGTTTACAAAGGTGGTCAACAAGGAGAAGTTGAGCTTTTGCTCATCTTCAATCGGCATTCAAGGATAAGAAGCCAGAATGGAAAGCAGTCACAGGTTTGGTTTGGAGATCAGTCTCCAAGTGGGAGATTGTTAAGTATGGAGCCTGATTTATCCTTGTAATTTTCAGTGGTAAAAGAGCACATTTGTAAGGCCCCCATTATGAGGAGAAGCCATCGTGCGTGAAGGAAAATCACTCACCGGAAACCAAAATTTTCACGGACAAGAATCAGGGGCAACTTTAAAGGCCTCGGGGGCGGAGGCCCCCGAGACTATTTTTTCGCCGGAATATTCTTATTCGCCTGAATATTATGGCCGGCCGGCGGCCGTAACGTGGTCGGAAAACAACCGGTCGGTTGGCCGGTGGCCGGTAGTCAATGGCCAATGGCCGGTGGTCGGAGGTCAATGGCCGGTGGCCGGTGGTCGAAGTCAATGGCTGGTGGCCGAATTCAAAAGCGGACATGTCTTCTCAAGGGCGACCACACATGGGCGGATTGGAGGGTCCGATTTGGACTTATTCGCACAAGGGCGGCTACACATGGCTATCTCTCATAAGAGAGGGCAACCCTTTTGGCCTATAAATGGAGGCCATTTCTACACACATTTCATAGTGTGAAGTTGATGCAACAAGGTGAGTGTGAGGTGGTGAGAGTGAAGCAAGGTGGGAGCTCCATTAAGGCTATAATCCCTTTGTAAACTACTTCTTGTTTTGAAGTACTAAAGCCATTGAGTGGCTGCTTTCCCGTGGACGTAGCCCACATTGGGTGAACCACGTATATCGTGTGTACTCTCTCTCTCTACTCTATAATCTCATGTATATAAATATGTCTCTCTCCATTAAGTAATCTACTCAATTATCTATTTAGCTACGTCTTATTTCCTAACAAGAAGACTTGCTTCCACTTTTCTGTGAAGATGAATCGTCATCAAGGTCCTTGAACTCCCCTTCCTTGTAGACCGCATAATTGTCCACAAGGTACAGGGACTTCTTGGTCAACTCATTCAACGTCATGCTCCTCTTCATATGTAAGTCTTTCTAGAGATCTGTATTCCTTAGTTCTTGGATGAATATCAGCATAAGTCTGGACTAAGTTGGCAGTTCTTCAACATGAAAGAACTTAACATATCTTTTTAGTCTTAGGGCTGCCTTTCGTACAGATTCTCCATCTTTCTGTTTGAATTTATGGATTTGTGAGACGGTATTATGAGCTATTCCCCTTTGAGAGAATTCTTCAATAAACTCCTCAAACACTTCCTCCATCGACTCAAAGTCTCTATGCTTTACAAAGTCAAACCAGGTGGTAGCATCTTCCTCTAGGGTTAGTCCAAACCCTGCAAATTGGGTGGCAAAATCTAACACCTCTTTCGCTCTAATTACACGCACAAAGGCTGCTACATGATCTCTTGGGTCTCTGCTTCCTGTGTATTTCTTGTTTATCCATTTTTGCACTTGAGACGGTCTAATTCTTCGATGGTCTACAAACCTCATCATTGGATCACCCCGTCCCAGGCCGATACACCTCCTCAGGCCTTCTGTAATAGGCTGGTTCCTCTCCCAATGGTGCTCCTAAGCCATAATTTCTAACGGTTCTTGCTGGACGTGGTTCTTCTCTTCGAACTCGTTCCATGGGTGGTCCTCCAGGCTCTGTTGATCCTTGAGTCTTTGGCTTACTCTTTTCCTGATACCTTGAATAGAGTGGTGGTTCTTGCAAATCCCTGAGCCCTCGTGCGGCTTGATAACCATCTCGGTTTTGGTCTAGTTTCATTGTTGCACTCTGTCGAAGCCATGCTTTCAATGATGGCTGGTTTTCTGGTTGGTCTTGGTTGTTGAATGCTTGCCGTTGGGTGGAATGTGAAGTAGTATCATACTCATCTGAAAAGGGATTCGTTGACTTGCTTGGGGTGTGGGCGGCTCTTAGCACTTCCTCAGGGGCATATGCTGATGCTCCCGAGCCTATTGCTCTCTTTACTTCCTCTGGGAGAATACGTTGGTATTCTCGCTTGTATCTATCAACAAAAACTATGCCCTTCCCTGTAGGGTGGAAGCATGTTAACCTATCGCACTTTTTGTGCTAGTTAGCAGTTTCAAGTTAGCACATCTTCGAAAAGTTGGGCGTCCGGTAAAATTTTTACAAATAATAGCAAAATTTTTCTGAGGTTGTACATTTGGATTCCTTGTTTCAAGTGCTTTCTATTGATATATCATATGTCATAGATCTTGGAGATGTAGCTCAAGTTACTGTACTAGTTAGCATATGTCAAAATTGTGCTAGTTAGCACTGTCCGGGACATGAAAAAGCATGACAGGTTAACATGCTTTCACCCCGTAGCAGTTTCATAAGAAAATAAGTAAAGAACCTTGTCTTTGCTTACTTCGTTTACGCATGGTTCTTTGCTGCGAAAGTAAGAGACTATACCCTCGCTCTCATGTTTGTAGATTCCCACATTCTCGTTATAAGTTGGAACCCTGATTGTTTTCTTATCATACATAAATATAGCTCTGGGACGATCAATGTTTGGTGGCGGTTCTTGAGTTTCTGAAACCATTTTTCCTTTCGCCACGTTATCTCCATATCTGTTGTAATCTTCAAGGTTACTAACTATTAAATAGTGGTTCCCCTTTTCGTCTCGGAACCTATCTCCATCATCATACACTCGGATTATCTCCAATATTTGAGCTGGCCTCTCTTCGATACAAATGCACTTGCAGCCTCGATAGTCTGAATAGACTAGGGCTCCTCTCGAGTTTTTTCCCTCCAAGAAGATCTCCGTGAGCCTGGAATCATTCAAAGGATTTTGGGAGGTGCTTCCTCCTCGCATAGGTCCAACATAGGTGAAACCTCCTGGCTGTTGACTACCCATCATGAAGAAAGATTTGTCTGACGAATTGTCAGTATCACTACCTTCCTCAATAATCGGTGCAAGCGGATCTAGCCTTGCCTGAGTTACACTCTCTTATGTGGACACTAAGCTACCTTGGTCATCTGCCACTTTCTGGTCTCTAACAATGTATCTTCCTGATCTTAAATTCATCAAACTTATCAATGCAATTTATCACAAATTCAACCACTCACTTGGCAATGGGTCAGTTTCTGCACAACTTCTTGCTCTGTTGCTGAATATACCTGTTCACAAGCATTTTAATTTTGGCAATCAAATCAAAGCATTTATCTGCTAGAGGTTATCTTAGTAATGATTGGTATAACTGGAGAGTTAATCTCAATCACTACTGTATTTTATACACTGCTGATGTTCTGGATTAGGTTTGCTAATCTAAAACTGTACTACCTTCCGTTGTTGGTCAATTTACGCGAAAAAGTATAAATTCAGTCTTTTGATTCGTCAAATGGGCAAACAAAGTCCAAATTCACTTCTGAAAGAAGTTCTAGAACCCTTAAGCCAAATGGGACCTCATTGTCTATGCCAGGTCAAATTTTCTTTGCAGTATGCCTCAATAGACATCCTACGCGTAGGATGTCTCCTACTGTGTTTCGCTTGGATTTTTGCACTGTTGTTTCCTCTTGTTGTGCTGAGCTTACAGCTACTTTTACTTTTTGATTTGGACACCTATTAGCTAGTCAAACTCATTATGGCTTCAAACTCAAAGCCCAGACTCCCCTTGAGTTGCTGATCACTTTGGTATACTCAGAATTCAGTTTGGAGTCCCAAATCACTCAAAAGACATACTATGCGTAGGATGTCTTTTTGTCCTGTTTGACCCCAGATTTGTCCCACAGCTTCCCCTTGATGTCAGTAAGCCAGTGGTATGCTTAGATTTTGTTTTGGATGTCAAAAGTCCTAAATTTTAGCTGTTTTTGCTTTTTTAGTCAAAAGTGCCAAAGTCTGCTTTGAACCCAATTTTCTTACCCAAATAAGGTGAAACCCCTTTCAGTCACTCAATATATCATGCAAGACATGCTCATGCAACCATCTTATGGTTTTGGTCCCAAAATAATGTTTTGGCACTATTTGGGTAAGATGTCTAGCAATTTCAGTCAATCTGGCCTTATCCTATCAAGATATGGCAAAATTTCCACTTTCCAGTTGAAATTAGGGTAAACCCTACCTTTTGAACACACTGGTCAACTCAAAATCCTAAAATTCCTCCCAGATTAGCCTGTAGACATCCTACGCGTAGGATGTCTCCTGCTTAAAATTAAAGTTTTTTTCTGACAAGAATGCTCCTGATGCTCTGTAGATCTATCCGAAACACTCACAGTAACTTTTGGACTTCAATTAGGCTTTCAAACACACTTTTGCGTCTTTTACAAACTTGTAATGATTCTACCAAGCAAGTGTACATGCATGAAATGCTCTAGATCTTGAATCATGATGTCCTACTTACTCTACTCCTACCTATCGTGTGAAATGGTGATAATGGTGTTTTTGGTTACTTTTTGGCCTCTCCGGACTCTCAAGCTCTCCTCTCACCGCTTCTACCACTCCAACTCCTACTCTAGGAATCGACTACTACCTAAAACTACCTAAGTCAACCTCGTCTACCTAAGTTGAAGGATCTAGGCCAGACACACGCTTCCTAGACTCCGTCTAAGATCTAGAGAGTCCTCCACCCTCTGATCCTATCTAAATGTAAAGCGAGACTCTTGGCAAGCCAAAGATCCCAATCCTCAAGGATTAGTCTCAGTCACATACCTAAGGTTTTTGTCCCTGGCAGCGGCGCCAATGTTGGACGGATATGCCGCGACGGACGTCAGCACAGCAAGAACTCACCTAACATGTAATGTGAGCTAAGGACGAAGCTCGACCCGCAGGAGCGTGGAAGCAAGTATAAGGTGTCAACCTACACTCGACCGACTCCTAACGAATTCCTACAGAGGTCTCTACCAATTGTCTAAGTCACAGCCTTCAAGAGTGCATAAGAGGAAACTTCCTACAACGCTTTCTAGAGCCGAACACCCATCAAACAATCTCGAAACACCATAGAACTTGAAGGAGACCCTACTAATACCAATAGGTCACTCTCCCTAAGGTCTATGAACCAAAATCCCGACTCAAAACACCTGGCGCAGGTCTTCGTTTTCGAAATCTAAAGTGCATAATGTGTAGTTCTACTCAATGTGAATGCGTGGATATGCTGCAATGCAAAATCGGACAACGTATTCTCACCCAAACAACCGATGAAGCTCGTAGAAGGAGCTCGCAAAGCCGGACCGTACGCGTGCAATGCTGGTATTGGTGCGTAGCTCTAGTCGGGGACAACACGCTGCACTTCTCCGCACTTGATTTTGACCACGGAAGCACACGTAGCGTCAAGACGAAGCTCACACTCTCTCTCTCTCTCGTACACAGTACGCTCACTCATAGACTTCCAACTTGTTTTTAAAATGACAAAAGGTTTTTTATTAAGGTCAAAAAGTGGTATATATACCTTACAACTTCTCAAACCCTAAAGTTACAAAATCAACCATCTACTCTATCTAATGTTAGAAGCTGGACACACCCCACAACATCTAACTACTCGGCGGACTATTATTTTCTATAATTATTCATTCGTTAAAAAAAACCCGATTTTCACCTTGTAAATATTAGAACTTACAGAAGTTTTCAACTTGTATCCCAGTTTTGATAGTTAGATGGAGTAGATGGTTGATTGTGGAACTTTAGGGTTTGACAAGTTGTAAGGTATATATACCACTTTTTGACCTTAATGAAAAACCTCTTGTCATTTTAAACAAGTTTTAAGTCTGTGAGTGAGCGTGCTGTGTACGTGAGAGAGAGAGAGTGTGATCTTCATCTCGATGCTACGTGTGCTACGGTGGTCGGAATCAAGTGCAGAGAAGTGCAGCGTGTTGCCCCCGAATAGAGCTACAAGACGATACCAACATTGCACGCGTACGGTCCGGCTTTGGGAGCTCCTTCTACGAGCTTCATCGGTTGTTTGGGTGAGCATATGTTATCTGATTTCGTATTGCATCATATCCACACGTTCACATTGAGTAGAGCTACACATTGGGCACTTCAGATTTCGAAAACGAAGACCTGCAAATTTCGACCAAACATCATACGTGTTTCTGCACCGGGTGTTTTGGGTCGTGATTTTGGTTCATAGACCTTAGGGAGAGCGGCCTATAGGTATTAGTAGGGTCTCCTTCAAGTTCTATGGTGTTTCGAAAGTGTTTGATGGGTGTTCGGCTCTAGCAAGCGTTGTAGGAAGAATCCTCTTCTGCACTTTTGAAGACTGTGACTTAGACAAGTGGTAGGGACCTCTGTAGGAATTAGTTAGGAGTCGGTCGAGTGTAGGTTGACACCTTATTCTTGCTTCCACGCGCCTGCGGGTCGAGCTTCGTCCTTAGCTGACATTTCTTGTTAGGTGAGTTCTCGCTGCGCTGACGTCCGTCGCGGTGTACCCGTCCAACATTAGCGCCGCTGTCGGGGACGAAAACCTTAGGTAGGTGACCGAGACTTATCCTTGAGGATTGGGATTTTTTGCTTGCCAAGAGTCTCGCTTTACATTTAGATAGGATCAGAGGGTGGAGGACTCTTTAGGTCTTAGAGGATGTCTAGGAAGCGTGTGTCTGGCCTAGATCCTTCGACTTAGGTAGAGGAGGTAGACTTAGGTAGTTTTAGGTAGTAGTCGAGTTCTAGAGTAGGAGTGGGAGTGGTAGAAGCTGTAAGAGGAGAGCTTGAGAGTCTGGAGAGGCCAAAAAGAAACCAAAAACACCATTATCACCATTTCTTCATGATAGGTAGGAGTAGAGTAAGTAGAACATCATGATTCAGATCTAGAGCATTTCATGCATGTACACTTGCTTGGTAGAATCATTACCAGTTTGTAAAAGACGCAAAAAGACGCAAAAGTGTGGTTGAAAGCCTAATTGAAGTCCAAAAGTTACTGTGAGTGTTTCTGATAGGTCTACAGAGCATCAGGAGCATTCCTGTCAGAAAAAATTATTATGTTAAGCCAGGAGACATCCTACGCGTAGGATGTCTACAGGCCAATCTGGGAGGAATTTTGGGATTTTGAGTTGACTGTTGTGTTCTGAAGGTAGGGTTTACCCTAATTTCAACTGGAAAGTGGAAATTTGGCCATTTCTTGACAGGATAAGGCTAGAAAGACTGAAATTGCTAGACATCCTACCCAATTAGTGCCAAAACATTAACTTGAAACCAAAACCATAAGAGGGCTGCATGAGTGTGTCTTGCATGATATATTGAGTGACTGAAAGGGGTTTCACCTCATTCACGTAAGAAAATTGGGTTCAAAGTGGACTTTAGCACTTTAACAGCTGAAGTTTGGGACCTTTTACATCCAAATCAAAATCTAAGCATACCACTGGGATACTGACATCAAAGGGAAGCTGTGGAACCAATCTGGGGTCAAACAAGCCAAAAACACATCCTACGTGTAGGATGTCTTCTGAGTGATTTGGGACTCCAAACTGAAATCTGAGTATACCAAGGTGATCAGCAGCTCAAGGAGAACTTAAGTCTTGAGTTTAAAGCCATTCTAATGAAAAACACATCCTACGCGTAGGATGTCTAATGCAAGCAAATAAAGCCAGAATTTGACTTTGAGCAGTGTAAGGTGTTATATAGCCTAAGGCAAGCCTGCTAGACAATTTTGGTCCAATTTGGAGTTGATTAGAATGATCAATAGCATCAACAGGCAGTCGGAACAGATTTCTGACTCATTGACAAGTTTATAGAAGTCCAAATCAAAAAGTAAAAGCAGCTGTAAGCTCAGCACAGCAAGGGGAAACAGCAGTGCAAAAAATCCAGGCAAAATATAGCAGGAGACATCCTACGCGTAGGATGTCTATTGGGCCATACTGCAGAGAAAATTTGACCTGGCCTAAACAGTGAGGTTCCATTTGGCTTAAGGGTTCCAGAACTTCTTTCAGAAGTGAATTTGGACCTTGGTTGCCCATTTGACAAAGCAAAGACTGAATTCACACTTTTTCGCGTAAACTGGCCAATATGAGAGAAAAGTACTGTTTCAGATTAGCAACCTAATCAGGAACATCAGCAATGTATAAAATACAGTCGTGGTTGAGATTAACTCGACTGAATTCAGACTTTTTCACGTAAATTGGCCAATATCAGAGAAAAGTACTGTTTCAGATTAGCAAACTAATCAGGAACATCAACAATGTATAAAATACAGTCGTGGTTGAGATTAACTCTCCAGTTATACCAATCATTACTAAGATAACCTCTAGCAGATAAATGCTTTGATTCAATTACCGAAATTAAAACTCTTGTGTACAGGTATATTCAGCAACAAAGCAAGAAGTTGTGCAGAAACTAACCCATTGCCAAGTGAGTGGTTGGAATTGTGCTAAATTTCATTGATAAGTTTGATGAATTTAAGATCAGGAAGATACATTGTTAGAGACCAAAAGGTGGCAGGTGACTAGGGTAGCTTAGTGTCCACCGAAGAGAGTGTAACTCAGGCAAGGTTAGATCCGCTAGCACCGATTATTGAGGAAGGTAGTGATACTGACACTTCGTCAGACAAATCCTTCTTCATGATGGATAGTCAACAGCCAGGAGGTTTCACCTATGATGGACCTATGCAAGGAGGAAGCACCTCCCAAAATCCTTTGAATGATTCCAGGCTTACTGTGATCTTCTTAGAGGGAACAAACTCAAGAGGAGCCCTAGTCTATTCTGACTATCGAGGCCGCAAGTGCATTTGTATCGAAGAGAGGCCAACACAAAGATTGGAGATAATCAGCGTGTATGATGATGGAGATAGATTCCGAGACGAAAAGGGGAACCACTATTTAATAGTTAGAAACCCTGAAGATTACAATAGATATGGAGATAACGTGGCTAAAGGAAAAATGGTTTCAGAAACTCAAAAGCTTCCACCAAACATTGATCGACACGGAGCTATTTTTATGTACGATAAGAGAACAATCAGGATTCCAACTTATAACGAGAATGTGGGAATCTACAAACACAAAAGCGAGGGTATTGTCTCTTACTTTCGCAGCAAAGAACCATACGTAAACGAACTAAGCAAAGACAAGGTTCTTTACTTATTCTCTTATGAAACTGCTATGGGGAAGGGCATAGTTTTTGTTGATAGATACAAGAGAGAATACCAACGTATTCTCCCAGAGGAAGTAGAAAGAGCAATAGGTTCAGGAGCATCAACATATGCCCCTGAGGAAATGCCGAGATCCGTCCACACCCCAAGCAAGTCAACGAATCCATTTTCAGATTAGTATGACACTACATCACATTCCACCAGACAACAAGTATTCAACAACCAAGACCAACCAGCAAACCAACCATCATTGCAGGCATGGCTTCGACAGAGCGCAACAATGGAACCAGACTGAAACCGAGATGGTTATCAAGCCACACGAGGGCTCAGGGATTTGCAAGAACCACCACACTATTCAAGGTATCAAGGAGAGAGTAAGCCAAAGACACAAGGGTTGACCCAGATTGGAGGACCACCCATGGAACGATTTAGAAGAGAAGAACCACCTCTAGTGAGAACCGTTAGGAATTATGGCTTAGGAGCACCGTTGGGCGAGGAACCAGCCTATTACAGAAGGCGTGAGGAGGTGTATAGACTTGAACGGGGTGATCCAATGATGAGGTTTGTAGACCATCGCAGAATTAGACCTTCACATGTGCAAAAATGGGTAAACAAGAAATACACAGGAAATAGAGACCCAAGAGATCATGTAGCAGCCTTTGTGCGTGTAATAAGAGCCGAAGAGGTGTTAGAGTTTCCTACCCAATTTGCAGGGTTTGGACTAACCCTAGAGGATGATGCTGCAACTTGGTTTGACTCTGTGGAGCGTAGAGACTTCGAGTCAATGGAGAAAGTGTTTGACGAGTTTATTGAGGAATTCTCTCAAAGGGGAATAGCTCATAATATTGTCTCACAAATCCATAAATTCAAACAAAAAGATGGAGAATCTGTACGAAAGGCAGCCCTAAGATTAAAAAGCTATGTTAAGTTCTATCATGTCGAAGAAATGCCAACTCAGTCCAGACTTATGCTGATATTCATCCAAGGACTAAGGAATGCAGATCTCCAGAAAGACTTACATATGAAGAGGAGCACGACGTTGAATGAGTTGACCAAGGAGGCTCTGTACCTTGTGGACAATTGTGCGGTCTACAAAGAAGGGGAGTTCAAGGACCTTGATGACGATTCAACTTCACAGCAAAGTGGGAGCAAGTCTTCCAAGAGAACACTGAAAGGAGAAATAGCGGTAAACCAGGAGCAGCTCGTAGATGAAGTATTAAAAAAGATCAACTTGTACGCCAAACCCCAGGCTAAACAACCCAA
Organism: Adiantum capillus-veneris; assembly: GCF_014529385.1. NCBI lineage: Eukaryota > Viridiplantae > Streptophyta > Polypodiopsida > Polypodiales > Pteridaceae > Adiantum > Adiantum capillus-veneris. The sequence goes on along the minus strand of NC_140931.1, from coordinate 143,567,844 downwards.
GTGGTGTGCTAATGAACAAGAATGGACAAACCATGGGACCGAGGAATGTTACTATAACAAGGGATATGTGAGGGAGAGACCTTACGCTCCCCAAGCTCCTGTAGCTTCCCCTCAAGTTCCACCGATGCCTAAATATCAAGCAGGCAACTTACCAGGACCTGTAGGTGTAGAAAGACCACAACCGGTGTTGGGGCAACAACCACCCCTACCAGGTTTACGACCAGTTGGTATAAGATACACATGGGTTAATTTTATTTGCGAGTTAATCAATTCGTGTTTTTTTGCTACAGGTGATGCTTTTTCGAGTTTATAGAAGCATGGATTCCAGTCATATGTATGCTCTCTAAGGTGGCGTTGTGGTATGTTAAATAAGTACCGAGGGAAGGAGAGAGAAGAAGGATTAGACGGAGAGAGAAAAACATACTTGTGAAATAGAGATAGGATCGGGGTGTGAGAGTACCGACAATGAGAAAGAGAGAGAGAGAGAGAGAGAGAGAGAGAGAGAGAGTGGGAGATGAGGGGGAGAGAGGAAAGATAGGTTCAAAATGAAAAAAGTCCAGCTAAAGTTTGGGCAAGAAGGTTCTCAAGCCGGTTCAAATTATTTCATTTAGTAACTTGGTATAGAATTGTTTATGTGTTGGTTTAATGTATATATTTTATAAATATCCTACATTTTAATTGAGATGAAAGTGGAGTTAAGTAAAAGTGGAGTTTTGTTGTGAAGAAGGAGGTTGTGTGCACGTTTTCTACTCACATGTGTGTGTGTGTGTGTGTGTGTGTGTGAGAGAGAGAGAGAGAGAGAGAGAGTGGGAGATGAGGGGGAGAGAGGAAAGATAGGTTCAAAATGAAAAAAGTCCGGCTCAAGTTTGGGCAAGAAGGTTCTCAAGCCGGTTCAAATTATTTCATTTAGTATCTTGGTATAGAATTGTTTATGTGTTGGTTTAATTTATATATTTTATAAATATCCCACATTTTAATTGAGATGAAAGTGGAGTTTTGTTGTGAAGAAGGAGGTTGTGTGCACGTTTTCTACTCACACGTGTGTGTGTGTGTGTGTGTGTGTGTGTGAGAGAGAGAGAGAGAGAGAGAGAGAGAGAGAGAGAGAGAGAGAGAGAGAGAGAGAGAGAGAGAGAGAGAGAGAGTTTTCCTGTTCATATGCGTGTGAAAAGGTTCCAAATCCGGGTCCACAAATAATGTTTTCCGAGCCCTTAGAGAGGCAGTTTGTGGTGGTTACTCATTGCACTATTATATGCCTATAGTATTCATAGAAGAATAATAATCATAGTGTTTCCCGAGCCCTTAGAGAGGCAGTTAGTGTTGTCTACTCATTGCACTTTTAGATGCTTATAAATCTTATAGGGGAATAATAATCGTAGTGACAAATCATGCATATTTTATTGCACACCCCACTTTAAAAGTTAGTGGTGGAGTAGTAGACGATTATAATATTCATATTGACAAATCATGCATATATTATTGCACGTTCCAATTTAGCAGTTAGCATATGCTGCGTAGGACCCCTCATGTCACTAACACATGCCACTCTTCCATCACTATCAATGCTTTTTGAGAGCATGGTGCTTTAGCCTATATATAAATGTTACAAGGCAAGCACCATATGCTGCACAAGTGAATCGAAGGTGCTAATCAAGAGAGATTTTTTCATTTTCCCTGTACTTATACAATGCCTATAGGATATGCTAGTACTGGTAATGAGGTAGTTGCAAAAATCCATGAAGAGCTTCACAAACTCCCTCCCAATGCACCCCTTGAAGAAAAGAGAACGTTTACACAAAGAGAGCGTGACACAAACAAGGCGATCCGGATGTTCAACCACCTTAATCGTGCTCGCAACACCGGAGACCAAGAACTCAATGATGGCTTTGAGACAATGCGAGAAGCTCTGGGTAAGTGGGAGACATGGGGGTACATAGATAGCTCTCGAAGGGCCGCTTTACAGGCGGAGATTGACCATTTGCTTGTCTGCAAACGCACAATCAACCTGGTCGACATCTCTGGCTCTAATGTGGTAGAAGATTGAGGCAAGATTTAAATAATTATGCACTAAATAATATAGTTAAATAAATATGCACTAGCACATGATAAATTGTACTAGTGTGATGCAAGTTGTACTCTGTGTGTGTGTGTGTGTGTGCAGGTTTGATTCCCTACGTAATCATGTAAACAACTTATTTTAATTATATGATGCTTATTTTAACTATATGATGGTGTTCCACTCTTCAGTGCCTTGGCGAGAATAATTCATATGTCTCTGTCTGACTTATTATTATTGAAGTAGCTGTGATACTTTTAATCGGCCTGGTCTACTAACACATCTTCAAGATCTGTCATAATTTAGGGTATTGTTGATATCTTGTAGCTAAACTAAACCATCAAATGTAACTACAAGCTGTTTGAAAGCCAAAATTGTAAAGAAAATCTATGTGAGTTTTTTATATAATGCAAGAAAAAGATGAGCATGTCTTTAGTATTTACCCTACTTTTAGTAGAATATACTTTCCTGTCCATGTAGGTGTTGTTGCAAACAAGGATGAATGCCTATTAAGCCAATTTGAAACTAGGAATCTAAAAAATATTGATGGTTGTACTTGTTTGGGCGAAGACCTCAAAGTAATGAAACACGCATAGACTCTTGCATATAAAATAGTAATTAAGAACACTTTACTGAGTTGAAGAACTGCATACATACATAAACACACACGTATAAATAACTATATATATTGTATAAACAAGTACTTAAAAACACTTTACCGAGTTGAAGATCTCCTTACGTACATAAACACACACATATAAATAAATAAATAAAAAGATATTATATATATAATATAAATATTATATATAAAACTATATATATTCTTAGACCGACAGTGTAAAGAAATACTGACAAGCAAATGAAATTTTGACAGCATAACAATGTGAAAAATAAAAATAAAACCATTCCATACTTGCTTCTGTGAAAGCTTGCCTAACTTTTGTTAAGCTTTCCTATTCTATACTTGCTTCCGTGAAGCTTGCCTAACTTTTGTGTATACATGAAACCATGATTATGTTTCTAAACATGAACAAAAAGCATGATTATATTCACAAGCAATCAAAATTTTGACAGCATAACGACGCGAAAATACAAACAACAAAATTTTCCATTCCATACTTGCTTCCGTGAAGCTTGACTAACTTTTCTGTATACGTGAAATCATGATTATGTTTTCAAACATGAACAAAAAGCATGATGATATTGATAAGCAATCAAAATTTCGGTAGCATAACGGTATGAAAATTCAAACTAAAAAAATTCCCATTCCATACTTGCTTCCGTGTAGCAAGAATGCTCACGGGAAGAAGAAATAACATAAGCAAAAAAGCATATGTTGGTAGATTACTTTGGTAAATCCAAAGCTCTCAACAAACTTCTATCTAGTATAATAAATATGAAATCATGGCTGAATTGATAAGAACGATCAACACCAATAACATGTCTTCAGTAATACCAAAAAAGTGGCACCCAAACACCATGGTCACACATCGTTCCATAAAAATCACAAACTAGAAAAAATGATAGATAATACCAATGTTGATGTCAATCAAGGGCAATGTGATCTGGGCTCATATTGTTGCCAATCAGTCTCCTCATCACTATCTGCATCAACTGCTGAAATAGCACGTACACATGGAGCCTTGAAGCGTGAAAGATGTTGATGGAAGACGTCTGGATATCTATCTATGCAGAAACAGTGTCTAGACAACTCAACGCAAACATTGCCCAAGCCACCACATCCAGAAAACATATCAACAATGTAGGTGTGCTCCGCAGTAAATGTCCGCACAAGCCAGCTAAAAAAAGCAAAAAATATGCGTATTTTTACTTTATGTAACATAGTCCAATAACGCATAGTAGGAAGCATATATTCTTACCGAAAGAAGTCAAGGCTACGCTCGGCGGCACCTCTAAGAGCGTGTCCTCCAATGTACTCTCCGTCGATGCGCTCCACCAGTATTCCAGACTTGGCATCGAAAGAGTTGTTGTCCACGCTCTCTCCATCTCGTCGATCGTAGATAGGACGTTGACCCTTATGATAAAACAATCCTAGCAATAGTGTTTCCACCTACAAATTACAACTAGAATGTGATCTAATTGAAGAAAACTACAAGCATGCTTTTCAATCAACAAATAAATTTACTTACTCTCTCAATCTCAATGGTCTTTCGCACATAACCATCGAGGATCAAAATAAGGATGGTGTGCATCATTTTGAATCCCATCTCGATGGCATGGCTAGACACAATGCCAAAGTGATCAGTGGAGCTTAGGGTGATGTACCACCCATTGTCTGCCACATACTTTGAAGCTATTACGGCCACTTTCTTACTTAATTTTCGAGAGAATTGATTCCATGGAGGGACGTGCATAATACGCATTGTTAATTTAATTAAAGTTCCAAAACTATCATAGACTGTCCATTGTGGTTTTGAAGGATGCATACCTCGTTCTCTGAAAAATTTTCAACTTTAAAGTTTGTTGGAAAATCCGCAAACAAAAGAGAGGCCACTTCATCGATCTTTTCCCCATCAACATGGGTTGAATGAAGAAAATCCAAGATCCTGCGTACGATCAAATAAATGTATTTCAAACATTCACAACACACACCACACATAGTTAGTCTTTCTTTTCACATGTGTTTACCATTTCTCATCATCGAGAGAAATTTTGTAAACATCTAGCATGTTCCCAATAACGTTCACATCACAATCTATGGAAGGCACTGCATAATCAGAAAATAAAATATTTCATCAAGAATTGTTGAGTAGAAAGAAAGTGACAGCTAGATATCTATACAAGCAAGTTTACCTGTGGAGCCTTGAGCACCTTTTTGGTTCTTTTTGGGAGACTTATTGGGCTTCTTGGATCTAACAAAATCCAATCATTTCTTTATAGAGGAGATTGTACTATTGTTTACTCTTTTCGAAGAGGTGGCTTTCTTGGAAGCTGAGCCAATCTCCTCAATACCATTTTCATTTCTTTCAAGAACGCGCTCTAAAGCAAACAAAAATATATTTCTCACAAACATAATCTAAATAGTATGAGCACTTTAACAATTTTGTAGTTTTTATAAATGCCAAAAATAACCTTTATATAAGTTCCCTTCATCACGTGGGTAGGTGCCTCGAGTGTAATCTAGCCACCAAGGGCAATACTCAATTTCCCAAGCAATCAAACCATAATCTCTCATCCATAGTGGATACATACACTCCTCACAAGAGAGGTCCCTCCAACTTTCAACGCTGGCAACTTCTCCAACAAAGTTTGATCGTAAAGCTGAATTAGCCATCTACATAAAATGCAGTTAACTTTATTTGAGCTCCTTTCCTAAGTGACTTATTTATTATACAAACTCTAAGTAAAAAATAGAATGACAACCATAAAGATATCAATTGTATTACCTGAATAATACTCTCCTTGAAGATTCCATAAGCTCTGGAATTTTTTCATCCGACTCTTTTGTGTTGAGCTTACTCCAAAGCTCCACAAAAGCTTTATCAATGTGGTCCCTCAATTGGTGATGAAACCATGCTTCAAAGCCCTCCGGAATTTCTTCAATCATTTTCCCTTTGATCCTCAAGCATTGCTTCAAGATACTTCCCCAATACCACTCTTTACGCAAGTATATTCTAAATTTCATTGCACTAATATAACGCTCAGAAGTAACATCATCTACACGGCAATGCATCAAAGAGTGCAATATTTCCTTTTTCCTATAGAGCAAACAATAAACAAACCATAAATGCATTGATTCATTTGATGATTTCATGTGTATTTTTTATCCAAAAATTATTACCTCTCTGGTGATATTTTAGAAGTTGCCAAAGAGTGGACTTTGTCTCTTGCCAAAGAGTGGACTTTGTCTCGAGGAAGAAAAAGTGGAGGCATGGAATCTCTAAAGAGGCCATGAAGAAATTGGAAGCATGTAATAGTATGACACTTATATTTTTGGATGAAGTGAAAAGGTCTCAAGAGCATGTAATTTTCCGAGTTCTCACTGAAAATAGTTATGAGATTCATATAAAACAGAGTCCAGCATGCACGTGTCCAGATTTTCAGAAGCGAGAGAATACCAACAAATCCTTTTTGGCATGCAAACATATGTACTATGTGTACACAAAAGTGCTCGGACTTGAACCTAAGGAGCACATGATTATTCATCAGCCAACCCTCTCACCAATGGACATCGCTTTTATTCTTGGACAACCAAGGATGATTTCTCCCTCCATTTAATTACAACTGGTTTGGTATGCTTCTTTCACTCAACTAGAATATTGATCTATGATATGGAAGTGTTTTTCTGTATTTATTTTGGTTTATTATACTTGTGATTATTTATCTTGAAAAAACATTGTTTATGCAGCAAAGGATTTCAAATTTCAAGCAAAAGATATGAAGCATCTTGCAAGCTATTTGGGAGCAAATTACTTGCCTTTTAGAGTGACCATTACATTTATGGCGACTATCCTTTTTTGTACTCTAATTTTGATCTTATCCTGTGGTAGTTTTGCGAATGTACTTACATCCTCAAACTTATGTTGTTTCAAAAAGCAATTGCTTGGGAAAAATAGTATTGTCTCTATCTGGCATTATTTTTTACTTCATCACATTTATATATGCTGTGGATTATATTTAACTCTGAAATTAGTGTTGTCTCTATTCTGCATGATTTTTTACTTTATCGCATGTTTATATGCTGTGGATTATTTGACTCTGATCACATGCGTTGCGAGCATATTTGACTCTAATGGCATGAGTTGTGAAATGGTGATTTTATTTGTTTACATTTTTTCCGTCGTTATGCCCTCTCGGTCTCTCTCTCTCTCTTTCTCTGCGTAGTGATATACAACTCTATGATTTTACTTTCTCTCTCTAGAAGAAAAGTCACTCTCTCTCTCTCTCAAGGATTTATGATCTCTTCTTCCAATGGTAACTCGCATAAATACTATCTCTCTAGAATTTATACTTTCTCTCTCCGTCAACCACACATATATGGAGTCTTATGACGATTGAAAATTACATTAAATAGATACTTTATGCTATGACACATATTTGGTTAAAAAAACTCTAAAGATTGCTAAAATTGTCAAAAAAACTTGAAATGAAAAACTCGCAAATGTTAAATCCCCCACATACATTGTGCACAAGGGAATTTTACCTTTACAGATAACTTGGGTAATGAAGCCTTAATTCAGGGGGAAAATGGGAGACCTAAGGCTACTCTAGTTAAGGCCAACAGACTTTTGAAGGGACTAAGGAAGGGTCAGCAAATATATGCAGTTAAACTCAATAAGGTGGACCAATCAGATATCTCACTTTGACCAGACTGGCTGAGGGAGTATGATGACGTATTCCCCGAGGACCTTACGAATCTTCCACCACACAGAGAGGTAGATCATGAGATTGAGACTATCCCTGGGTGTGAACCTATCTCAAAAAGACCTTATAAAATGTCACTTCCGGAGGCCATCGAACTCAAAGAACAACTTAGGCAACTCATTGAGCAAGGATTCATTCGACCCAGTACTTCTCCTTGGGGTGCTCCAGTTCTTTTCCAAAAGAAGAAGGATGGAACCTTAAGGCTATGCATAGACTATCGTGGATTGAACCAGGTAACTGTCAAGAACAAGTATCCAATTCCAAGGATTGACGAACTTTTGGACAGACTCCACGACGCCAAAATATTTACAAAGATAGATCTAAGGTCAGGATATTACCAAATCAGAATCAAGGAATCAGATATTCCGAAGACAGCTTTCAATACTAGGTATGGGCACTATGAATTCACAGTAATGTCTTTTGGTCTAACCAATGCTCCTGCAAGCTTCAACCGACTTATGCAGGATATTTTCAGACCTTACCTGGATGATTTTGTCTTGGTTTTCTTTGATGACATTCTGATCTATTCCAAAGACGAGGCAGATCACGAAGAACATGTTCGCAAAGTACTTGATCTCCTTCGAGAACACCAGCTTTACGCTAAAGAGAGCAAGTGCACTTTCTGCTCACCAAAGGTCAACTTCTTGGATTTGTCATTTTGGCTGAAGGGATTTCAGTAGACCCAGACAAAGTCAAGGACATCATTGACTGGCCTCAACCATCCACTGTCAGTGAAGTAAGAGGATTTCTTGGAATAACGGGATGGTACAGGATTTTTGTCAAGGATTATGCACGTATTGCTGCACCTTTGACGGGACTCCTGAAGAAAGGAACGAGGATCGATTGGGAGACCGAGCACGAGTCTAGCTTTGCTAAGCTAAAAGAGTTCTTGGTATCAGCTCCTATTTTAAAGCTTCCAGACTTCAGTAAAGAATTTGGAGTAGCGACAGATGCTAGCAACTTCGCTCTAGGTGGAGTTCTTACTCAAGAAGGAAGACCGGCGGCATATACTTCGCGAAAGCTGAGAGATCATGAGAAGAACTATCCTACTCATGATCTGGAACTTTTAGCAGTTATTCATGCACTAAAGTTATGGAGACATTATCTTCTTGGACGCAAGTTTCAGTTGGTTACAGATCACAAGAGTTTAAAGTGGATTTTTACCCAACCCATTCTCAATATGCGACAACGGCGATGGATAGAGCTATTACAGGAATATGACCTTGACATAAAGTATAGACCAGGGAAGGAAAACGCAGTTGCAGATGGTCTTAGCCAAAAATCGTTTCTCGGAGCTATCTCTATTCCAAATAACCCTATCTGGGATAGAATCAAAGATGCATCCCTCGAAGATCCAGAGTACCAACGTATGGCTTCATTAGTCCAGCAGAATAAGATGCCTGAAGCAAAAGATTACTCTCTTATGGGAGGATGTCTTTACTACAGACATAGACTCTGTGTACCCAGAGACCCAGTTTTAAAGAAGGCCATTCTATATGAAGCACACGATAGCCCTACATCCGGACACCCAGGTTATGCTAAAACTCTTCACGCCATCAGAAGGAGTTATTTCTGGTCTGGAATGAAAGGAGACATACTTCGCTATGTGAGACAATGTCTTTCTTGTCTACGGATAAAGGCCGCAAGGATCAAATTACCAGGGCAACTTCAACCTCTTGACATACCCCAGATGAAGTGGGAATGCATCAGTATGGATTTTGTTACAGGGTTACCTTCTACAGGAGGTTATGATTTTGTTTTCGTGGTTGTCGATATGCTCACAAAAGTGGCTCATCTAATACCCGTAAAGACAACCTTTACTGCTTCAGATATTAGTCGGATATTCATCAAGGAGATTTTTAGGTTACATGGTCTACCCAAGCGTATCGTCAGCGATAGAGATGCCAAGTTTACATCAAAATTTTGGACCTCTCTTTTCCAATCTATTGGGTCACAATTAGCCTTCAGCACAGCATATCATCCGCAGACTGATGGGCAAACCGAAAGAGTTAATCAAGTCATCGAGGACATTCTCAGAGCCTATTGTTCGCAAGAACCAAAGAAGTGGTTACAATATCTACCTTTGGTAGAATATGCTTATAACTCTTCCGAACACAGAAGCATTGGAATGTCACCTTTCAAAGCTCTTTATGGACAGGACTGTTTAGCACCACTGAACTTTTCAGATCCAACCATTAGAGTAGAAGATATGGAAGCCCAGACTAGAGCCATTCGCCAGGACATTCAGGCAGCTCAAGATAGACAGAAGCACTATGCAGATAAGAATCGTTCGGAAAGGACTTTCAAGGAAGGAGATAAGGTTTTTCTATGAATCCGACCTAAGAAAAGCAACTTATCACTAGGCAGATATAAGAAGCTTAGCCCAAGATATTGTGGACCATTTGAGATCGTTAAGGTTATAAGTGACCAAGCCTACAAGCTAAAGTTACCTGCAAACTTGAAGGTTCATGATGTATTCCATGTCAGCTTACTCAAACCCTATATTCCCAACCCTGATCAATTCTTGGACTCAGACCAGATAGTCATGCTAGCACAAGGAGTTCTCGAGCTCCAACCTGACTATGTACTCGAAACAAGAGAAAGGAAATTACGCAACAGAACTATCACAGAACATCTGGTAAAGTGGAAGGATTACCCTGAAGAAGATGCAACTTGGGAAGACGAGTCGACGCTCTTAAAAGATTACCCAAACTCATTCTTGAGATGAGGACATCTCAAATTTTTCACGTTGGGGAGGTTGTAAGGTCTCTGACCCGATCACAAGAGCACCCTTGTACCACGAAATGAATACAATGGAATAAGTTACTATTTTTAGCAGTTTTTCAGATTCTGTCAGTGCCATGATGTTTAGAATGTTATAAAGCTTAAAAATGTGAATTAAAATAATTTTTGTGAAAAATTTCCAAAAATAGTAAGTTTTTGGTCACCCGACGCGTCCAGTCTTGACCGTCTCGAAAATCTGCACCCGTACCCCGAATTTCAAAAAAATGCAATTTCGGACCTCGGGGGCTGCTAAATATGGCAGGTACTCGGGCCAGTATGCCTTAGTTAGAGCTTCGTATGGTAATTTACGGCATCAAAATCCGATTCGTATGACCCGTTTTAACCTAGAAACAAATTTCCAAAAAAATTGTCCGGGGAGGCATTGGGGGCCCGGGACTGTGTGGGAACAGGTCCCAGGCCACTCCAGATCAGCTTTAGCAGCTAGGGGGCGCCCTCTTGCTTTGTGGGAGTCTTGGGAAAGTTGCCAAGCCTGCAACTTAGTCTCAGAACCAGTTAACCAAGCCAACCTCACACTTGGTGGGCAGAGAACTGGACTTGCCATGCTTAACTGGAGAAGCTCCCAGATGCATTTAGCAACCCAGATCGATTTTCAGCCTGTAGGAGCCTATTTAAAGACCTGCATACACACACACACACTTATGATCACACACACTCACACAGTGCATACACACACACCCACATACATTGGGGAGGTGCTGCCGAATCACACACCTATTGAAGAAGAAGCTAGGAGGGAGGTGCTGCCGAATTTTCATCTCAAGAGGCTCGATTAGATCAGAAAATCGAGAAGATTACCAGCTCTTAATCACGGTAACGACAGTTTAATTAATGCCATCTGAAAATCCCCTTCTCTACCATCAAAAATTTCTCGTACATTATGTCTATCCCTAGCCGAAAATCTCTATGACTACTCTCTAAATTCTCCTTATTCGTACTCTATTATGTAATCATTATCCCATAGCTGAATTATCAGCCATTCTTCACTCTCGATTAATGATTAGAGCATAATTATCAGAATCTTCTCTCTCTAAATAGCATAGTAATTAATCGGTAAGCTAGTATTTGTGCAGATTGAAGAGAATCACTATTGTAATCACTCATTAACATTGTAGCTTAATTGAATTCATTTCTCTTATGCATTAAGACGTAATTAAGGAGAACTTAATCCGTCAATAAGTCTCTAAGAATTGGTTTTTCCTCACACATATGCATAGGGTAAATCTGCATCATCTAATTGCTAGGAAATAGTCTAATCATACTTAATCCAATTCTCTGGTAATTCCAATAATGAAATCCTAATTATTCTTGATCATGTAAGCCGAATAATTATCTTAGAGCCGGTTCCCATAGGATCATGTACCATCCTTAATGATTGCTTTATGAAAGAAATCTAGACTCTCATATAGGAGGGATTAATTGATGTCACTAATCTACCCATTGGACTGTTATGATGCTATGAACCTTAGCTCTTTCCCCAAGATAATCATTTAAAGTAGTGAGAAATGGCCCCAGTTAAGAAGACGCGCTTCGGTGGTGCCCATGATTGCGAAGCACGAACGAGCAATGTCAACGGAAAGGGGAAGGCTCCCATGGACGAGCAAATACCGGCCATCTCACGGGCCATCGATGAAGAAGTGGAAGAGGTAGATCATATTTTTTTTTCAAGTTGTTTAAATTAACATTGCATACGCTAGTTAGGAATGCTCATATCCCCAAACATGTTGGAGAAATCCGACGGAAACCTCGGCATTGAAATTATTATACATTAAGTTCTAAAGTAGGAAGGTAATGTTTGATGGGTATGCTGTTTGCAAGAGGAAAGAATGTCTGCTAGGAAAAATTTAGCTCGGCATGTTCATTTTATTTCCAATGTTGAATCAGTCCTGACCCCCCTACTGATCACAGGGGGTAGAGTTCCTCGTTAAGGGCTCTTGAATCCACGACATGCTTTCTATGCGGTGGATACCCACGACTTGCTTTCTATGCGGTGGGAACCCACGTCTTGCTTTCTATGCGGTGGGAGTGTCCATGACGTGCTTTCTATGCGGTGGACATACCTAGTTGTATGGGCAGCTAGGCGACAATGGGAGGAGTGAACTCTCGCTGGAGGGGGGATGTTGTACCTCCAGAACATTGGATTTTTTATGAATAAGTTTGAGTAGAATTTTTACTAGAATTCTCTCTTGGTGTTGTTTGCAATACGGGTTGAAGGGCTGTTTTAACGAACCATGTGATTCGGAATTAAACAAGGAATATTTATGTTGAACAACCTTTGTGGTAGTAATTAGGTCACACGATGAAGTGTGAGTGTGAGGGTGGAAAGTGGGGGCTTGGTTGGCTCGGGTTGCCAATGCCTACGAGATGGGTGGTCCCGATTGGTCGGGAACTCTCTGTCCCCATAGTGCTTACTCGATATTAGTAATGCTCATTGCCCCTAGAGCGGGGAATTCTCGAGAGTACGTGCCTCTGAAACATGGGGAAAAAGGCACTCGGGGTTTCTCTCCTCTTGGAAGGTGGGTCTTAGGATCGCTAGATAGTTAAGTACACTTCCCCTGCGAGGTGGAGCTAGATCTCGTTGCTAGTAGGCTCGAACTCGACTCACTTTGTGATGAGATATCGTCCGCTAGTTGAACCCTGAACCTTTTTGTTTGCTTCCGCTATAGATCTAGTGGCCACCAGGTTTACCATCAGATCCGTTGTTTGATACGACGGGGTGGGGACCTCACACTGAACAAGTATGATTGTTTCATTTTCCGATACTCCACTGGAAGGTACTGTTTCCAATAGGTTCAAGGTGGTTTTTGCTCATTTGCTCGGGTTTTTAGGGCAGTCGGGAATCAAATGAGTCATTCCACATTCTGGGCAATACGCATTGACTCTAATGATTTCATCATGAGGACAGTCTCTCAGCCAATGGTCTCCGCCACACTTGTAACAGGGGCCCTTGGGTTGTTGAGGTGCTCCTTGAGCCCCTCGTTTCTGGTAAGCCTGTCTCTGCCCACCCATGCCTCCATTGGCTATGAACAACAATGTTCGTTCATCTAAGCTATATCTTCCTTCTCCTGATGCCTGTGCAGCAGTTGGAGGCCCTTGATTCCCTATTATGCTCTATGGTTCTGGTGTCGCGGGTTCTTTCGGTGGATAATAGATAGGGTTTGCCGCATATCCATTGAGATCTTCATAATATGCATGCATAGGCACCAAAGCCTTTTCTTCTGATTCAGTTACCGTTGGTGTGTATCGGGGATTTAACATTTGCGAGTTTTTCATTTCAAGTTTTTTTGACAATTTTAGCAATCTTTAGAGTTTTTTAAACCAAATATGTGTCATAGCATAAAGTATCTATTTAATGTAATTTTCAATCGTCATAAGACTCCATATATGTGTGGTTGACGAAGAGAGAAAGTATAAATTCTAGAGAGATAGTATTTATGCGAGTTACCATTGGAAGAAGAGCTAGATCATAAATCCTTGAGAGAGAGAGAGAGTGACTTCTCTTCTAGAGAGAGAAAGTAAAATCATAGAGTTGTATATCACTACGCAGAGAAAGAGAGAGAGAGAGACCGAGAGGGCATAACGACGGAAAAAATGTAAATAAATAAAATCACCATTTCACAACTCATGCCATTAGAGTCAAATATGCTCGCAACGCATGTGATCAAAGTCAAATAATCCACAGCATATAAACATGCGATAAAGTAAAAAATCATGCAGAATAGAGACAACACTAATTTCAGAGTTAAATATAATCCACAGCATATATAAATGTGATGAAGTAAAAAATAATGCCAGATAGAGACAATACTATTTTTCCCAAGCAATTGCTTTTTGAAACAACATAAGTTTGAGGATGTAAGTACATTCGCAAAACTACCACAGGATAAGATCAAAATTAGAGTACAAAAAAGGATAGTCGCCATAAATGTAATGGTCACTCTAAAAGGCAAGTAATTTGCTCCCAAATAGCTTGCAAGATGCTTCATATCTTTTGCTTGAAATTTGAAATCCTTTGCTGCATAAACAATGTTTTTTCAAGATAAATAATCACAAGTATAATAAACCAAAATAAATACAGAAAAACACTTTCATATCATAGATCAATATTCTAGTTGAGTGAAAGAAGCATACCAAACTAGTTGTAATTAAATGGAGGGAGAAATCATCCTTGGTTGTCCAAGAATAAAAGCGATGTCCATTGGTGAGAGGGTTGGCTGATGAATAATCATGTGTTCCTTAGGTTCAAGTCCGAGCACTTTTGTGTACACATAGTACATATGTTTGCATGCCAAAAAGGATTTGTTGGTATTCTCTCGCTTCTGAAAATCTGGACACGTGCATGCTGGACTCTGTTTTATATGAATCTCATAACTATTTTCAGTGAGAACTTGGAAAATTACATGCTCTTGAGACCTTTTCACTTCATCCAAAAATATAATTGTCATACTATTACATGCTTCCAATTTCTTCATGGCCTCTTTAGAGATTCCATGCCTCCACTTTTTCTTCCTCGAGCTGCCACCACCTTCTTTGCAGTCGCCAGTAAGAGGTTGTGGATTTACCATTGAATTCTCTGTCCGAAATCCACTCTGATGCAGCGCGGCAAGTTCCTGTGTGGAGATATCTGTCCCTCTTGCTAGTGGCCAAACATTTGGAGCAGGAGGTAAATCTTTGACTTGTCTTTTGATTGATTGGGTATGCAAAATATCATGATTACAAAACCATAACCATTTCTCGATTGTTTTACCCTTGAACATTCTTTCGGACCACATACATGGAGCAACAAGACCAATTGAGCGACTATGCAAGATATTGTCACAATTTTTTCTCCCTACTGTTCCAAAACATTTTCTTTGACTTTGAATGGGCATTCTCCTGAGGGCCCACTGAGTGCGTGGCACATCACTCTCAAACACATTGTTTGTTTTAGATGACAAAGGTGTGGTTGTTTCTTTTTGAGATCCAATATCATCATCACTGTCACTAATTTGCAGCGGAATGTTAGAAATACCTGGTCCTTGGGTATCAAACTTGATTTTTTTTGGTCGAGCGCGATGGTTTCGTTGCTTAGATTCCATGACATATTCCGGGCGATGGGAGCTACTTGTTCCTGTTCTGCCCCTCTTTTTGCGTTGTACTGTTTCTTTGTCTCCATGCAAAATTGGTTGCGCATACATGGGAGTCCCTGCAACAGCCTCGTGTAATAGATGGGCCACGTTGGTTGGAGTTGGAGTTTGCTGAGATTCAACTCGAGAAAGCAAGGTCTCCATTGTGGGACCCGTTCCTATATAACGCCCAGTAGTATATCCCAAACGCTTTGCACATTGAATATATGAGTTTATAACATCTGTTACACATGCATCATACAAGGATATTTTTCCCTTTCCACCTTCACCTGCTAACCAACTGGCATGTACACTTTCTGATAAATTAACATTGGGAATTTGTGCCCGCTCCCACGGACTTAGACCACCCTATGAAATGCAAAAAAACATGAATTAAAATTTATAAATTTCATGTATGAAAAGAATTTTTTCTAAAAATATAGATTGTCATAAAGGTACTTACATCTGTTCCAATTCCTCCCCAGTGTGAAATTCGTTGCTCCCACCATTTAAACCATCTGCTCACTCCTGTGATGCTCTCTGTAGATAGATGTTGTCTCCACCACTTTTGAATTGAAAGTGCCTTTTGAGATGCAAGCACAATGGTCTTACAAGCTCTCCAGTCCTCACACATATCAATGTGTTGATTTGTTAGATGTTGAGGTATCCACTTTTTAGCATATTTGTGGAGACTCTGCTCCCAATGAAATAGGCATGATCGTTCACGTCCCTCCATGATATTATCTGGCCCGCCATTGAAGACTGTTCGAATAGCATTCCAATTTGCACCAGCTTCATCAGACATAAAACCCGCAAAGTCAGCTGCACCATGTCCGTACTTTTCCATTGTTGAATTAAGGCTCTCCCAAAAAATAACTTGAGTCTTTGCATCCTCCTCTTTAGTTTCACATATAGCAATTATTTGTAGTGATCGTATGCTGCAAGATATTCAACATAAACATTTTCACACATCTTCTTTTATTTAATGATAAAAAAATACGAGATATTTAAATACTTAAAGATTACCTTGGATCATAAACAGAGCATGACATTGTTGCCCATCCATCTATTCTATGGGTAAAATCAAAATGTACCCACGCATTTCTCAAGTCACCAGTTTCAGTTCTTTTCATCCAATTTACTAGATCAATCCCAGAACCTGGTCCTTTAGTGGACATTTTAAATAGGAAGCACTTGTCATCCTCTTCACCCTGTCCAGGAAATCTACTCCCATGAAAAAAAGGAAACATGCACTTTTTTTGAAGCAATAACATATTATCATATCCATCCCCAATAACAACACCTTGACTCTTTCTCTCCTTTGAAACAATTGAAGAAAACCTACACGATGCATCGCAAGAAGGCTAAATTTATAATAGTTAAAAAATTAACAAATTCAAGGAACCAAATTGAGTTTTCTTACCCTTTGGTTTGAACCAGTGGCATCATTTCTTCCAAAAAATCATTGAATTGTACATCGGATGTAGGTTCAGCTTCCTCACCAATCAAGGAGTGAAGAACAAGTTGTTGAGCGACCAACATTTGAATTTTTCTTGGGCCACCCTTTTCTATTTTTAGTACTGCACCTACCAGTTTCCGCACTCTTGAAATAGCAGCCCTAGAGGTACCTGCCTTAACATTATGACAATGTTTACCAACATGTATTGCCAGTCGCGACATTGTACCATCTCTAGGCAAAACATAATAGATTTTGCAGGGACAAGCAGAAACACAAGTAACAACCTTCTGACAATAATGACAAGTTATTGTTGTATTCTCTTCCATTGCAAGGTAGTCCTTTTTCACCTGTCTGTCCAAATATCCATGAAAATCTCTACTATTGAATTCTTGTTCCTTAATATAATGAGGACACGTTGAATAATTACACTGCATGAATCCCAAACAGTGGCTTAGACGAATTGTGCATGCTATTGCCATGGTTGTCACAGATGGGCGAGTCCACAAGTGACCATCAAAGCGTTGTTCCATCCCTGTCATTCGTTTTGTTTTATCCTGAGTCGTAGGTAACTCAAAACACAAATTTCCATCATAATGTTGTGGAAGTTCAGCAACTTGCAAAGGAGCTCCACATAATGTTAACAGATCATTTAACTTTTTTTCCCCTGGATTTTGTTGAATCCAAATGACGATTGAATGAGTTTTGAGCTGTCCTATATCGTCACCACTACTTTCAAGATGCACAATGCTTAAAACATCTTCAGATATCTCTTTGTCATTTCCTTTCTCATTGTCAGATACCTGTATAAATGTGTTTGAATGAAGCATCTCAAACAAGCTCGAAAAAGAACCATCTATTAAGAAATGCTGATGACCTTCTATATCCCACTGTGGTTGCAGCAAGACTTTTGTTAGACCACAATCACTTTCAATAAGAGCAGATAGTGATTGAAAATGGCAAGATGGAGGCAGCAAACTCTGCAAATAGTAAGCACTAAGAAACAATGAGTTTCCCTTCAACTGAATGTCGCGGTTGACTATTTGACCACCAACCTTCCAAGTTATTGTTACTTTCATGTTGGACATATTCTCTCAAGCAACAGATTACAGGGTGGAGATGCGAGAAAACTGTGGTGGATTAAGTGAAGGTGGTGAAGGTTAATGAAAGTTAAAGATAAAGTTAACGTTAATGAAACTGGTGAAAGTTAATGAAAGATGTGAAGGTTAATGAAAGTGAAAGATTGGTAGGTAGACAAAAAGACAGTTGCGTAAGATCTTGTGACGGCTCAAAGAATAATGAAAATCCATTGGAGCTCCCCCATGCCTTGAAAGGCATGGTGAGAAAGCAGCGTGCGCGCTGCCCTCTCACCATGCCTTTCAAGGCATGGAGGAGCTCCAATGGAGCTTCCATTGGACCTCCTCCGGTGGATCGGGCGAGCGTGTTCAGGTAAGCACACACACATACTCACACACACATAGTGATACACACACATTAAAAACACTTGCACACACACACACATCTAAACACTTGCAGTCACACACATCAACACACTTGCATACACACATATTAAACACACTTAGAGTAACAATTACAATGATGTAAGAACAGGTCGGTGTAGAGAAGAGGTATACAAATGTCAAAGTGGATTTGTATTTTTCCTTGCCATGAGCAAGTTGAGAATGGCTTTTTTTGTAATTTGCATTTTACGCCGTTATGCTGCCAAAATTTAGAATTTTATATTTGTATTGTCAAGCATATACACACATACACATATATAAACACTTTTATTCACAACATCAACACACTTGCATACACACACATATTACACTTACATTCACACACACATAATCATGCACACATCCACTTGCATACACACACATACATACATACATACACCCACATATATAAACACTTGCATTCACAACATCAACACACTTGCATACATACACACATACACATATATAAACACTTGCATTCACAACATCAACACACTTGCATACATAGCACAAACACATACACAATCATGCATAAAGACACACACATATTACACTTACACTCACACACACAATCATGCATACATCCACACACACACACACATATAAACACTTGCATTCACACACTTTAACACACTTGCATACACACTTACAGTAACAATTACAATGATGTAAGAACAGATCATTGTAGAGAAGAGGTATACAAATGTCAAAGTGGATTTGTATTTTTCCTTGCCATGAGCAAGTTGAGAATGGTTTTTTTTTTTAGTTTGCATTTTACGCCGTTATGCTGCCAAAATTTAGAATTTTATATTTGTATGGTCATTGCTAAGAAGATTTTTGTTGTTTGTGGTTAATAGATTATGGCTCGTACACCATCTAAACGTGGCAGGACAGGTATCTCTCAAAGTAAGTTCAAATACATTAAGCTATTTTTTTTCTTTTCTTTTGTCTCATCATACTCACTAAACTATTTGTGTTCTTATTGTTTTTTGCTTGTAGGAGTAGGATACACATTCAGATCTGGCACTACAGGGCATAGGGCCAATGCACGATCTTCCATTGCTTCTTCCAATGTCCATCGAAATAAAGATATTTTGGGTGATGTGCATGAAGAAGAGGATATATTGAGTGATGTGCATGAAGAAGAGGTGTTCATAGATATTCATGCTACACAAGGTGAATTGGTGGCTCACAGCGTGTCTCAAGCAACAACAACTGTTGCTAAACCTCCCGATCATCCAACAGTATTTGGAAAGGATGTTCATGGTCGAATATTAGAGGAGATTGTAGAGGGTTTTTATTGTAAAGAGAGGTGGGGAAACTCCTCGAATTCCTCTTTGTAGATTGATGGAAAATGAAGCCATTAGAGCGGTGGGTCCAGGCACTGAGGGCTTGGTGAAAAGGTTTGAGATGTCTAGATACAGTGTGCTTGGAGCTCCATTTCTTGTGTCATTTAAGAAGCCAGGCCATGATCAACATTATGTTTCCGACTTAGACAAAGATGAATGGGGGCCTATTTGGCGAGAAATAAGCGATGATTTTGATAATTCCCTTCCCCTTGAGTGGGAAGACCTAAGGGGAAAAAAAATTATCGTTTGGGATGGTAATCACCGTTTGAAAACTTGGATGCGCTTAATAAAAACACGTAAGTGATTTCTTTTTTGTTTAATGTAAAGTTGACTTGTATTACTCTATGCTTTCTAATTTTCTTTTTTGTTGTTGTAGAATTTTCAATGATAAAGTGGAGACATTGTTCTGTGAAATGTCAATTTGTCTTTGTTGATAGAAGTGCAGAGGGGGAGCTTATGCTAGCTTTGCGCTCTCAAAATGAGTAAGCACATTTGTTGTTTTGAACGTTATTGCTATTACTTTATCGATGTCATTCTACTGCCATTTAATTTAAGATATTGTGGTTTAGGATTGGTAGAACCACTGTGAGCACAAATTTTGGGCAGGAGATCTTGTTCCAAAAACTGGCTGTGGCAAGCAAAGATTCTTTAATGAAAGACTTTCCCCAAGATTGGATTCGATGGATAGAGGTAGAGCTTGCTTGTGAGAAGAAGGCATCTAAAGGGAGTTGGTACAACGCTCCTGCTCTTTTATTAGCAATGCTCATATGGAAGGTAAATTTTTTTGCCTTAAAGTACACTTTTTATGTAATTTCTAAAGCTTGACATTATTTTGTAAAATCTTACTTTTTTTTTTCATTTGCTCTACAAAAGGAAGACTTTGACTTGTCTCTTATCAAGGAGATGCAAGAGATCAATGATCCCTCGATTTCACTGCCAGAAAAGGAAATGGTTGCTCGAGGAAGAATAGAAAAAATATTCAAAAAAAGAGATTATAAGGTAAACACTTTCTCTTCTCCCCGTTTATGTTTGAATTTCTATTAAATTGTAAGTTGACATGTCATTTGAATTTGATATATTTGATTGAAAAATTGATTTGATTTGATCTCGTGCTAATATAACATAGATGTTGGCCATTGCCAACCCCGCCAATGGCCAAGGGTTCTTCTCTTTATTATTTAACTTCAATTGGATAAGAGAAAAGGATCAAGTGGGCCTTACAAGAGACAAAGTCCACTCTTTGGCAACTTCTAAAATGTCACCAGAGAGGTAATAATTCTTGGATAAAAAATACACATGAAATCATCAAATGAATCAATGCATTTATGGTTTGTTTATTGTTTGCTCTATAAGAAAAAGGAAATATTGCACTCTTTGATGCATTGCCGTGTAGATGATGTTACTTCTGAGCGTTATATTAGTGCAATGAAATTTAGAATGTACTTGCGTAAAGAGTGGTATTGGGGAAGTATCTTGAAGCAATGCTTGAGGATCAAAGGGAAAATGATTGAAGAAATGCCGGAGGGCTTTGAAGAATGGTTTCATCACCAATTGAGGGACCACATTGATAAAGCTTTTGTGGAGCTTTGGAGTAAGCTCAACACAAAAGAGTCGGATGAAAAAATTCCAGAGCTTATGGAATCTTCAAGGAGAGTATTATTCAGGTAATACAATTGATATCTTTATGGTTGTCATTCTATTTTTTACTTAGAGTTTGTATAATAAATAAGTCACTTAGGAAAGGAGCTCAAATAAAGTTAACTGCATTTTATGTAGATGGCTAATTCAGCTTTACGATCAAACTTTGTTGGAGAAGTTGCCAATTGCTGTTGAAAGTTGGAGGGACCTCTCTTGTGAGGAGTGTATGTATCCACTATGGATGAGAGATTATGGTTTGATTGCTTGGGAAATTGAGTATTGCCCTTGGTGGCTAGATTACACTCAAGGAACCTACCCACGTGATGAAGGGAACTTATATAAATATTATTTTTGGCATTTATAAAAACTACAAAATTGTTAAAGTGCTCATACTATTTAGATTATGTTTGTGAGAAATATATTTTCGTTTGCTTTAGAGCACGTTCTTGAAAGAAATGAAAATGGTATTGAGGAGATTGGCTCAGCTTCCAAGAAAGCCACCTCTTCGAAAAGAGTAAACAATAGTACAATCTCCTCTATAAAGAAACGATTGGATTTTGTTAGATCCAAGAAGCCCAATAAGTCTCCCAAAAAGAACCAAAAAGGTGCTCAAGGCTCCACAGGTAAACTTGCTTGTATAGGTATCTAGCTGTCACTTTGTTTCTACTCAACAATTCTTGATGAAATATTTTATTTTCTGATTATGCAGTGCCTTCCATAGATTGTGATGTGAACGTTATTGGGAACATGCTAGATGTTTACAAAATTTCTCTCGATGATGAGAAATGGTAAACACATGTGAAAAGAAAGACTAACTATGTGTGGTGTGTGTTGTGAATGTTTGAAATACATTTATTTGATCGTACGCAGGATCTTGGATTTTCTTCATTCAACCCATGTTGATGGGGAAAAGATCGATGAAGTGGCCTCTCTTTTGTTTGCGGATTTTCCAACAAACTTTAAAGTTGAAAATTTTTCAGAGAACGAGGTATGCATCCTTCAAAACCACAATGGACAGTCTATGATAGTTTTGGAACTTTAATTAAATTAACAATGCGTATTATGCACGTCCCTCCATGGAATCAATTCTCTCGAAAATTAAGTAAGAAAGTGGCCGTAATAGCTTCAAAGTATGTGGCAGACAATGGGTGGTACATCACCCTAAGCTCCACTGATCACTTTGGCATTGTGTCTAGCCATGCCATCGAGATGGGATTCAAAATGATGCACACCATCCTTATTTTGATCCTCGATGGTTATGTGCGAAAGACCATTGAGATTGAGAGAGTAAGTAAATTTATTTGTTGATTGAAAAGCATGCTTGTAGTTTTCTTCAATTAGATCACATTCTAGTTGTAATTTGTAGGTGGAAACACTATTGCTAGGATTGTTTTATCGTAAGGGTCAACGTCCTATCTACGATCGACGAGATGGAGAGAGCGTGGACAACAACTCTTTCGATGCCAAGTCCGGAATACTGGTGGAGCGCATCGACGGAGAGTACATTGGAGGACACGCTCTTAGAGGTGCCGCCGAGCGTAGCCTTGACTTCTTTCGGTAAGAATATATGCTTCCTACTATGCGTTATTGGACTATGTTACATAAAGTAAAAATACGCATATTTTTTGCTTTTTTTAGCTGGCTTGTGCGGACATTTACTGCGGAGCACACCTACATTGTTGATATGTTTTCTGGATGTGGTGGCTTGGGCAATGTTTGCGTTGAGTTGTCTAGACACTGTCTCTGCATAGATAGTGATCCAGACGTCTTCCATCAACATCTTTCACGCTTCAAGGCTCCATGTGTACGTGCTATTTCAGCAGTTGATGCAGATAGTGATGAGGAGACTGATTGGCAACAATATGAGCCCAGATCACATTGCCCTTGATTGACATCAACATTGGTATTATCTATCATTTTTTCTAGTTTGTGATTTTTATGGAACGATGTGTGACCATGGTGTTTGGGTGCCACTTTTTTGGTATTACTGAAGACATGTTATTGGTGTTGATCGTTCTTATCAATTCAGCCATGATTTCATATTTATTATACTAGATAGAAGTTTGTTGAGAGCTTTGGATTTACCAAAGTAATCTACCAACATATGCTTTTTTGCTTATGTTATTTCTTCTTCCCGTGAGCATTCTTGCTGCACGGAAGCAAGTATGGAATGGGAATTTTTTTAGTTTGAATTTTCATACCGTTATGCTACCGAAATTTTGATTGCTTATCAATATCATCATGCTTTTTGTTCATGTTTGAAAACATAATCATGATTTCACGTATACAGAAAAGTTAGTCAAGCTTCACGGAAGCAAGTATGGAATGGAAAATTTTGTTGTTTGTATTTTCGCGTCGTTATGCTGTCGAAATTTTGATTGCTTGTGAATATAATCATGCTTTTTGTTCATGTTTAGAAACATAATCATGGTTTCATGTATACACAAAAGTTAGGCAAGCTTCACGGAAGCAAGTATAGAATAGGAAAGCTTAACAAAAGTTAGGCAAGCTTTCACAGAAGCAAGTATGGAATGGTTTTATTTTTATTTTTCACATTGTTATGCTGTCAAAATTTCATTTGCTTGTCAGTATTTCTTTACACTGTCGGTCTAAGAATATATATAGTTTTATATATAATATTTATATTATATATATAATATCTTTTTATTTATTTATTTATATGTGTGTGTTTATGTACGTAAGGAGATCTTCAACTCGGTAAAGTGTTTTTAAGTACTTGTTTATACAATATATATAGTTATTTATACGTGTGTGTTTATGTATGTATGCAGTTCTTCAACTCAGTAAAGTGTTCTTAATTACTATTTTATATGCAAGAGTCTATGCGTGTTTCATTACTTTGAGGTCTTCGCCCAAACAAGTACAACCATCAATATTTTTTAGATTCCTAGTTTCAAATTGGCTTATTAGGCATTCATCCTTGTTTGCAACAACACCTACATGGACAGGAAAGTATATTCTACTAAAAGTAGGGTAAATACTAAAGACATGCTCATCTTTTTCTTGCATTATATAAAAAACTCACATAGATTTTCTTTACATTTTTGGCTTTCAAACAGCTTGTAGTTACATTTGACGGTTTAGTTTAGCTACAAGATATCAACAATACCCTAAATTATGACAGATCTTGAAGATATGTTAGTAGACCAGGCCGATTAAAAGTATCACAGCTACTTCAATAATAATAAGTCAGACAGAGACATATGAATTATTCTCGCCAAGGCACTGAAGAGTGGAACACCATCATATAGTTAAAATAAGCATCATATAATTAAAATAAGTTGTTTACATGATTACGTAGGGAATCAAACCTGCACACACACACACACAGTACAACTTGCATCACACTAGTACAATTTATCATGTGCTAGTGCATATTTATTTAACTATATTATTTAGTGCATAATTATTTAAATCTTGCTTCAATCTTCTACCACATTAGAGCCAGAGATGTCGACCAGGTTGATTGTGCGTTTGCAGACAAGCAAATGGTCAATCTCCGCCTGTAAAACGGCCCTTCGAGAGCTATCTATGTACCCCCATGTCTCCCACTTGCCTAGAGCTTCTCGCATTGTCTCAAAGCCATCATTGAGTTCCTGGTCTCCGGTGTTGCAAGCGCGATTAAGGTGGTTGAACATCCGGATCGCCTTGTTTGTGTCACGCTCTCTTTGTGTAAACGTCTTCTTTTCTTCAAGGGGTGCATTGGGGGGGAGTTTGTGAAGCTCTTCATGGATTTTTGCAACTACCTCATTACCAGTACTAGCATATCCTATAGGCATTGTATAAGTACAGGGAAAATGAAAAAATCTCTCTTGATTAGCACCTCCGATTCACTTGTGCAGCATATGGTGCTTGCCTTGTAACATTTATATATAGGCTAAAGCACCATGCTCTCAAAAAGCATTGATAGTGATGGAAGAGTGGCATGTGTTAGTGACATGAGGGGTCCCACGCAGCATATGCTAACTGCTAAATTGGAACGTGCAATAATATATGCATGATTTGTCAATATGAATATTATAATCGTCTACTACTCCACCACTAACTTTTAAAGTGGGGTGTGCAATAAAATATGCATGATTTGTCACTACGATTATTATTCCCCTATAAGATTTATAAGCATCTAAAAGTGCAATGAGTAGACAACACTAACTGCCTCTCTAAGGGCTCGGGAAACACTATGATTATTATTCTTCTATGAATACTATAGCCATATAATAGTGCAATGAGTAACCACCACAAACTGCCTCTCTAAGGGCTCGGAAAACATTATTTGTGGACCCGGATTTGGAACCTTTTCACACGCATATGAACAGGAAAACTCTCTCTCTCTCTCTCTCTCTCTCTCTCTCTCACACACACACACACACACGTGAGTAGAAAACGTGCACACAACCTCTTTCTTCACAAAAAAACTCCACTTTCATCTCAATTAAAATGTGGGATATTTATAAAATATATAAATTAAACCAACACATAAACAATTCTATACCAAGATACTAAATGAAATAATTTGAACCGGCTTGAGAACCTTCTTGCCCAAACTTGAGCCGGACTTTTTTCATTTTGAACCTATCTTTCCTCTCTCCCCCTCATCTCCCACTCTCTCTCTCTCTCTCTCTCTCTCACACACACACACACACACACACACACACACACACACACACACACATGTGAGTAGAAAACGTGCACACAACCTCCTTCTTCACAACAAAACTCCACTTTTACTTAACTCCACTTTCATCTCAATTAAAATGTAGGATATTTATAAAATATATACATTAAACCAACACATAAACAATTCTATACCAAGTTACTAAATGAAATAATTTGAACCGGCTTGAGAACCTTCTTGCCCAAACTTTAGCCGGACTTTTTTCATTTTGAACCTATCTTTCCTCTCTCCCCCTCATCTCCCACTCTCTCTCTCTCTCTCTCTCTCGTTGTCGGTACTCTCACACCCCGATCCTATCTCTATTTCACAAGTATGTTTTTCTCTCTCCGTCTAATCCTTCTTCTCTCTCCTTCCCTCGGTACTTATTTAACATACCACAACGCCAACTTAGAGAGCATACATATGACTGGAATCCATGCTTCTATAAACGCGAAAAAGCATCACCTGTAGCAAAAAAACACGAATTGATTAACTCGCAAATAAAATTAACCCATGTATGTGGGCCCTATTTTGCTTTAGCCAGTCCATCCCTAGTATCCCATCAAAGAATCCTAAGGGTAGGGTTCGAAATTGGGCAGAAGTTGGGTGTTCCCCTAAATCAAAGTCAATTTTGCCTGCAGAGTGTTGAGATACTACCTCCTTGCCGTTTGCTAACTCGACAACTAGCTTGCTTGACAGATACTTATCTAGCTTAAGCTTTCTCATGCATCTGGGTGAAAGAAATGAAAGAGTACTGCCACAATCTATAAGGAAGTTAACTTGTTCACCTCTGAGAGATCCTGGCGTATGAATGACTGCGTATTGCTCGCAACCATTGGGATTATCAATTGCAGCATGTAGGGTTTCTCTCTCCACTGCTTCATCACCCACAGTTGGTTGTACTACTGCGGCATTCACTCTGGCGATAGCTCCACGCCCTCACCCTCTGTTCATTCTTCCACGTCCTCCTCTTCCATTAGCTTGTCCACGCCCACGGGTATTCAAGGGTATGGCATTGGCGTTGGTTGCATGAATGT
This sequence comes from Adiantum capillus-veneris, assembly GCF_014529385.1. Taxonomy (NCBI): domain Eukaryota; kingdom Viridiplantae; phylum Streptophyta; class Polypodiopsida; order Polypodiales; family Pteridaceae; genus Adiantum; species Adiantum capillus-veneris. Next base: position 143,540,845 of record NC_140931.1, on the reverse strand, counting down.
TCCTGGGGCAATTTTATCTGTAGTGTCCATGCTCGCCGCAACCATAGCATCGAACATCAGGGAACTCCATGGTTGTGGTGGTAGCCACAATAGGGCGCTGGTTATAGGTTTGGTTGGGTGGTTTGTTGTCCCAAGCAGTGTTCTTTGCCCTCTTTGACCAATGATTCCTCCTGTTATGATTAGCCTTTTGTACTTCGAGAGCTAGAGGTTTAGCCCTCAACAAGGCATCCTGTAGCGTTGACGGCCTGAGAGCCTCCAGCCGAGTGTTCAAGGGATCAATTAATCCTTGGCAGAACCTTGCCACCTGTTTTTCCAAGGTCATCTTAGGAGCATATCTCCGAAGAGTGACAAACTTTGCATAGTATTCTTCGACCGTTGAATTCAGCTGCCGAAGTGAAAAGAATTCATTCATTCTCAAGGTCCTATAGGCAGGTGGTAAATAACGTCCCATTATTGCAGCTTTGATGTCTTCCCAGGACTGGGAAGATCCCTTAATATCCATGTCCCTGTAATGTTGCTTCCACCATATCTTGGCATCGCCAGTCAGGCGGAACATCGCAAGCATGGTCTGATTTACGGGTTGGGTTCCCGCAGCTTCAAAGTAATCGTCCATGGCTTCCATCCATACTTCCGCATCTCTCTCCACATTTTCCCCCTCGCCCTTAAAGATCGGAGGTTGGGCTTGTTTGAGGAGAAGCTTCTTCTCTTGCGCTGCCGAGTACAGAGCAACAGGCGGTACCTACATGGGTTATACAAAATTCTTGCTACCATTACTTGAATTTCAAGAGACACGAGACTTTAATAAAATTCAAAATTCCACTTTATCAAGAGACAGAGATTCAGAGACAAAAAGCACTTTATTGATGGAAATTTATTACAATCGAAACCCCTCAAGGTTTGGAATGACTGATGACCGCTTATTACATGGCTTTATGGATTTGCGTATAACATACGCCTAGGAAATGGTATTGACATGATGCACTACTTCATTCGTGTAATAGTTCTTATACACATTCTTGAGGGGATAATAAACTAAGATATCGGGCTGGAGTTCCGCTTTCAGTAATCCAAAGGTTTTGACTCGGTTTGTTGGGATCACATTGGTGACCTTCTCCAAGAGCCAGTCGTTGATGGTTTGGTTGGAGTTGCCCGAAACAGTCTGGTCCAATCGTGTGGGCACCAAGTAGAATATCTCTATCACTCTCAACTCTTCTCCCCAACGTATCTTCTTCAAGTCGGTAGCCAGGCATCCTAGCTTCCGAGCGTTGATGCAGTAAACCCCTCCTGGAAATGTCCAATCAAGTTCCCATCCTTTATCAATGCGAGTGGAGTGTGGCGTATAAGCCTTCAACAGTATCTCCATGACATCTCGCCTGAACTGGTAAACAGGGGATCTTCGAGCTTGCTCATAAATAAGCTCAAACACTTGGAACTTCCGATATTCAAGCACGGGGTCTTCCTGCAACACCAATGCAAGGAATTCGGATCAACTACCTATATACTTTCAGTTCCTTTTAAATGTTCAAACAATAAGACTTTATTTTCCCAGCCTAACCTAGGCTCTGATACCAGGTGTGAGGTCCCCACCCCGTCGTATCAAACAACGGATCTGATGGTAAACCTGGTGGCCACTAGATCTATAGCGGAAGCAAACAAAAAGGTTCAGGGTTCAACTAGCGGACGATCTCTCATCACAAAGTGAGTCGAGTTCGAGCCTACTAGCAACGAGATATAGCTCCACCTCGCAGGGGAAGCGTACTTAACTATCTAGCGATCCTAAGACCTACCTTCCAAGAGGAGAGAAACCCCGAGTGCCTTTTTCCCCATGTTTCAGAGGCACGTACTCTCGAGAATTCCCCGCTCTAGGGGCAATGAGCATTACTAATATCGAGTAAGCACTATGGGGACAGAGAGTTCCCGACCAATCGAACCACCCATCTCGTAGGCATTGGCAACCCGAGCCAAGCCCCCACTTTCCACCCCCACACTCACACTTCATCGTGTGACCTAATTACTACCACAAAGGTTGTTCAACATAAATATTCCTTGTTTAATTCCGAATCACATGGTTCGTTAAAACAGCCCTTCAACCCGTACTGCAAACAACACCAAGACAGAATTCTAGTAAAAATTCTACTCAAACTTATTCATAAAAATTCCAATGTTCTGGAGGTACAACATCCCCCCTCCAGCGAGAGTTCACTCCTCCAGTTGTCGCCTAGCTGCCCATACAACTAGGTATGTCCACCGCATAGAAAGCATGTCATGGACACTCCCACCGCATAGAAAGCAAGACGTGGGTTCCCACCACATAGAAAGCAAGTCGTGGGTATCCACCGCATAGAAAGCATGTTGTGGATTCAAGAGCCCTTAACGAGGAGCTCTACCTCCTGTGATCAGTAGGGGAGTCAGGACTGATTCAACATTGGAAAAAAAATGAACATGCCGAGCTAAATTTTTCCTAGCCGACATTCTTTCCTCTTGCAAACAGCATACCCATCAAACATTACCTTCCTACTTTAGAACTTAATGTATAATGATTTCAATGCCGAGGTTTCCGTCGGATTTCTCCAACATGTTTGGGGATATGAGCATTCCTAACTAGCGTATGCAATGTTAATTTAAACAACTTGAAAAAAATATATGATCTACCTCTTCCACTTCTTCATCGATGGCCGGTATTTGCTCGTCCATGGAAGCCTTCCCCTTTCCGTTGACATTGCTCGTTCCTGCTTCGCGATCATGGGCACCACCGAAGCGCGTCCTCTTAACTGGGGCCATTTCTCACTACTTTAAATGATTATCTTGGGGAAAGAGCTAAGGTTCACAGCATCATAACAGTCCAATGGGTAGATTAGTGACATCAATTAATCCCTCCTATATGAGAGTCTAGATTTCTTTCATAAAGCAATCATTAAGGATGGTACATGATCCTATGGGAATCGGCTCTAAGATAATTATTCGGCTTACATGATCAAGAATAATTAGGATTTAATTATTGGAATTACCAGAGAATTGGATTAAGTATGATTAGACTATTTCCTAGCAATTAGATGATGCATATTTACCCTATGCATATGTGTGAGGAAAAACCAATTCTTAGAGACTTATTCACGGATTAATTTCTCCTTAATTACGTCTTAATGCATAAGAGAAATGAATTCAATTAAGCTACAATGTTAATGAGTGATTACATTAGTGATTCTCTTCAATCTGCACAAATACTAGCTTACCGATTAATTACTATGCTATCTAGAGAGAGAAGATTCTGATAATTATGCTCTAATCATTAATCGAGAGTGAAGAATGGCTAATAATTCAGCTATGGGATAATGATTACATAATAGAGTACGAATAAGGAGAATTTAGAGAGTAGTCATAGAGATTTTCGGCTAGGGATAGACATAATGTACGAGAAATTTTTGATGGTAGAGAAGGGGATTTTCAGATGGCATTAATTAAACTGTCGTTACCGTGATTAAGAGCTGGTAATCTTCTCAATTTTCTGATCTAATCGAGCCTCTTGAGATGAAAATTCGGCAGCACCTCCCTCCTAGCTTCTTCTTCAATAGGTGTGTGATTCGGCAGCACCTCCCCAATGTATGTGGGTGTGTGTGTATGCACTGTGTGAGTGTGTGTGATCATAAGTGTGTGTGTGTGTGTGTGTGTGTGTATGCAGGTCTTTAAATAGGCTCCTACAGGCTGAAAATCGATCTGGGTTGCTAAATGCATTTGGGAGCTTCTCCAGTTAAGCATGGCAAGTCCAGTTCTCTGCCCACCAAGTGTCAGGTTGGCTTGGTTAACTGGTTCTGAGACTGAGTTGCAGGCTTGGCAGCTTTCCCAAGACTCCCACAAAGCAAGAGGGCGCCCCCTAGCTGCTAAACCTGATCTGGAGTGGCCTGGGACCTGTTCCCACACAGTCCCGGGCCCCCAGTGCCTCCTCGGACAATTTTTTTGGAAATTTGTTTCTAGGTTAAAACGGGTCATACGAATCGGATTTTGATGCCGTAAATTACCATACGAAGCTCTAACTAAGGCGTACTGGCCCGAGTACCTGCCATATTTAGCAGCCCCCGGGGTCCGAAATTGCATTTTTTTGAAATTCGGGGTACGGGTGCAGATTTTCGAGACGGTCAAGACTGGACGGGTCGGGTGACCAAAAACTTACTATTTTTGGAAATTTTTCACAAAAATTATTTTAATTCACATTTTTAAGCTTTATAACATTCTAAACATCATGGCACTGACAGAATCTGAAAAACTGCTAAAAATAGTAACTTATTCCATTGTATTCATTTCGTGGTACAAGGGTGCTCTTGTGATCGGGTCAGAGACCTTACATTCAGGTGGTAACACAGGGACCAAGCCCAAAGAAGGACGAAAGAACCCATAATAGAAGAACCAAAAACAGATGCCCAAAGTTCAGAAACGAAAAATCAGAGAAGCACTTGGAAAACGAGAAAGGCGCGTAGGAAAGCCAGGAAAGAACGAGAGCAAACAGCCCTATCTGATGAGTTGAAACATACAAAGAACAGATTGGAGCGGTTAGAAGATCTAGCTAGCTTAAGCTCACACACCACAGCAGCCATAGCACCTAAGGAAATAGCAGAGCCCAAAAGTGCAAGATCAGGAGGATCTGTACTGGCAGACAAGGTAAACGAGCAGCTGGATGCGCTTCTAAAAGCTTATGAAGCTCGATTTAAAAAAAACCAAACCTAGGAGCAAAGGTGGATGACTTATTCATATGCGGAAATAGAAAAACAAAGGTTGGATATGTGTAAAAAGATGATTGAGACGACTCAATCATTGATGGAAGACCCGTTGGGTAAACTGGCAAATTGCCATGATGCACCAGCTCCAACCCCTATTCAACCAACATTAGAGAAACATGAAAAAACAAAGGAAAGACTCACTAATGATTATGAGTCCAGAGGAAAGCCTATCATAGTGCCAAATACCATCGATGAGGCAAGTGATGGGGTCCATCCTAAAATATTGGCCGAAATGGGAAAGGACGGTAACGGTCTAGATGATCTGTGGAAGAAAATCCAAGAGGCCAACGAGGCTAATAGGATGAATGACCACATGAATAGCACGAGAAAAGTAAAGAATGTGATCTTACCTCCTATTGAAGAATTTGAGGCAAGATCACAAATGAACTTTGAGATACATTCACAAGGGGGAGACCAAGGATCTATTAGTTCGAGTCACAGCCAACCAGACTCTTTGAGAACTTTACCCTCTTACCTAGGAGAATATGAAGCTATGTTGGAAGTGAGAGCACTCCCATCTCAAAGAATTTCTTCTAACAAGGTGTTGGATTCACAAGGATTGATTGAGTTGTTATCCACCCCGGTCGCATGCACAATCATGTTGGCAAAAATCCTAAGGTTAAGGCCAAACATGTGGACCACAGTAGGAAAATGCCTAGAGAAATTTGGAGTGAAAGACCCCACCTTGAAACTACAAGAAGGAATCAGGGAGTTGGACAGGCCTAACCTAAACACTAGGCCGATACCATTGAATAAGGTTGGAGAATATTGTGAGGGAGAAGACAGAAATACGACGCGACCGATAGAATTCCAAGGAGTAGTTTCCAAAGCTATTCTTGACAGTGGAGCGGGAGTTGCTATCGCCACCAAGGAAATCTGGAAAAACTGGGGAAAACCCGCTCTGAGGGCTACCAGGATGAAGCTACAGTTGGCAGATGGGTTCATGCAAAGCCTCTCGAACTCTTGGAAAAAGTAATTTTCACTTCGTGTGGGATCGAGTATGAGCATACATTTGCAATAGCCGATTTCAACAAAAAGAACAATTATGAGATAATCTTGGGACGACCATTCATGAGACAACTGAAGATGGTCCAAGATTGGGGCTATGACCACATATACCTTAGACATGGTGAGACGACAACAAAAATACACCTAAAAGATCATAGTTACAAAGATGTAAACCAAACACCTGTGGAAGAATTTGATTCAGCTACAGTAGCAGGATCAAAACTACCAGCATGGTTAGGACAACCGAAAGAGCTATGGATGTGCGGAGCTTCACATTGTGGAAGCTTAAGCAAAGAGGAATGCGTCTTAGAAAGAGCAATTGAGGACAAAGAGTACATTCTAGAACCTTTCCCTGAAGATGCCTTGGAGCCTCTAGAATGGGAACACATACTGGCAACATTAGATGTCTGTACCATTATCGAAAATCCAACAACAAAATTTTGCGATAAGGATGGCGACGATGTGCTACCCTATTACATGGTAAGCGTTGTGCCAGAGAAAGAGACGGTAGAACCTCCAGAACAAGAAGAGTTTTACAACTCCTCTGAACAATTGGAAGTAAATGATGAGGCAGATAATGAGTGTTCAGACACCTCAAGTGAGCGTGGGAATGAAGCCGAGAATATCAAGTTTTATGATTTTGCTAATCAACACCCTAGACGCTGAGGCGGTCCGGGGCGGGCAACAAGAGAGGCGACCTCTAAACACCCCTCAAGGCTCCCGTGCTGCTCAATTGGGGCTGGGGCAACCACAAGCACAACACAACAACCAGCCCACAACCAAACCCAAACAAGATAGGGGCACCACTTAGTTAGAGAGCGAACTAGGACGCAAAAGAGGAGAATCGTTAGAGCAACCCACAAACAAGCAAGGAATTTACACTAACCCTAACACCAATGGAACACTCTCACACCCTAAAACACGAGAGAGAGAGAGAGAGAGAGAGAGAGAGAGAGAGAGAGAGAGAGAGAGAGAGAGAGAGAGAGTACAACTTAGCTTCAACTTTATATTTTGCACAAGAATGAACTTAGAGCTTGCGGAATCAAGTGACAAGATTTGGTTATAGAAATACTAGCACATTGTCTTAGGGTTATGGGAGCCCTCTCACCATCCACCCTCTTACAATGGTAGCCAAACAATAGCCAATGAATCACAAGCAACAAAACAACAACCTTCAATGAAACAAGTCACCTTATGAAGCTGAATGAGTTTGCCAAGCGTAATTGGAGGAGAAGCGTGAGCCTTTGGACATGAATTGCACCCAAAACTACCAATTCATTGATGTTGGGGTAGATACAACAATGGTAGGAAGAATATCTTCTACTCGCACTCACTCAAACTAGCTCAAGCTTTTCTATGCACCAAAGTGATGGTGTGTAGAGAGCTTACTCTCTCTTTACAACCAAGATAGAACTGGCGTGTGCTACGCTCAATCTAGTGTGCAATGGTATAGTGATATTTTACAAGGAGGAATGGGTTCTATTTATAGGTTTTAGAAGCCTTGATTAGGATAAAGCCTAATCAATTTTATTAGGAAAGATCAAGGATTATGAATTTTTATGAATTTAAAATGAGAATGGGGTCTCTCTTATCTCTTGAGTCACATGGATGTGGGATCAAGTAAGAGAATTATTGACGTGGTGAAAGGAGAGAAGCTTCCATGGGAGTGAGTGAATTTGGTTTACTTGTGCGGTTGCCTACTCCATATGTTGATAGTGTGGATGCATTTTTACAAGAGAAGTTAGTTGTTAGTGGTAATAATCACTATAATTGTTAGTGATACATTTACAATGGGTAGGATGAGTTGATTTGATGAAGGAAGAGGGGTGAATTAAAAGAGAATCATTGAGATGGTGAAGCTTTGAAGAAGCTTGAAATCACCCTTGTGTAGATTGTGGAAAAAATGACCGCTGGTCTTCTTCTTCTTCTTCGCTTCTTTACGCCGCCGCCACGGTTGACCACCACGATGAAAAGAGGATTTGTTGATGAAAAATCCTCAATTTGCAGAATTTATCATGGTTAAGATGCTGAATTTTAGATATTTTTAGGAGAGGTAAATGAAATTGTAACATAGAAGCAATAGAGAGAGACATGGAGTGTATGTATGTAGAGGTTCATAAAAGAACTATAGGGATGAGAGTGAAGGGTAATGGTGAAGAGGGTGGGAGAAGCCATGGAAATTGCAGGTTTGAGTGAGGGAAGGAGAGGAAGGAATGTGTAAGAGTGAGTAGGTGTGTGGAAGGGTGAGAGAAGACTAAGGGCTACTTGTGAGAAAAGTGGGCAGAATGGGGTCCACTCCAAAAATCATTGCTCACCGTTGGTAGCTTCAAAAATCATGAAAACATTTGAGGTGATTATTCAGAGCGTGGGCTACATTTTCTCTTTTGACCACCGCTCCAAATTCGGAGTGGAGATGGGTGCCAAAATTCTCACCAAAAAGCCTGTTTTTATGCCTACAAAAGTCTTTTAGTGGCCCCCTCCTTTGTTGAATTTGTACAATGCATCCAAGAGTGAGCCCCTCCTTTGTCATATCATAATACAAAGCATCCAAGTTGCCCTTTACACATGCATGGAGGAGGATTATTGGTGAATAAAGAAATATATACATGGTGGGACTAGTGTATGGACTATTCATGGATTTTAGCTCAATGAGCACATGGTGTTAGAATAATGAGTAAAAATAATAATAAAAATATGGAGGAATTATGGATATGGAAAGATATTGGAATCATATGATATGGTCCCTCTTTGTATTATTTTGGGTGAAAGAGGAAAAGGTATGCAAGTAAATAATATAATAAACGTGACCAATGAGTAGAAATCAATTTGTTTTTTCACGAGGGTGAGGGTGAAAATGTGGGGGTGATTTGTATAAAGGAAAAATATGAGGTTAGAGTATGTATATATTGGCAAAAAATATACTTATGGTGTAAGAGGGTAAAAGAATGCACACACAGGTTTAATAAAACACACACCTAAGTAGAAATATTTAAATAAAATACCAAAATAATTATAAAAAATCCCTATATTTAGGCCATATATATAATGCAATATTTACACACAAATGGGCCATAATATATTTTATTATTTTGAATTTATTTATTTTTTTCACTCAACTAGCCTAGTGACTAGCTAGCTGAGGGTTTTAAGAAGATATGGGAAAAGCCCCCTGACTCACACACGCCTATTTACAGTGAAATGGTAGGGATAGCCATAGTGTTTGGGTGAATTTGGTAGGGTGAGGTATCTCACTATGACAATTTGGAATAGCCGAAAAAAACGGCTATCATTAGCCCTCCCCCAGGATGATGATATATTCATGTACCATCATAAAGCATCTTTTCCAAAGAGAGTACTTCAGAGTCCTTGACAAGATCTTCATTGTTTGGCCCCTCGGCATTTTGACTGGAGTTACATTGGTACTTCATGTAACAATACTTACATGAGACAGCTGCCCTTTGAAAGATCTTTGGTAGATCCTTTGGTAGAATTCGACTCAAATAAGGTTCAAGCGATACCCGTTTACCTTCCTAGAGTGCTCTTTCCCATTCAAGTCCATAAGTTGATAGTAACTTGAATTGAAAGCCTTCTTAACTATGTATGGCCCCTGCCATCTAGTTTCAAATTTGGCATCGAAACGATTATCGAGTCGATTGTCATACCTTAGCACAAGATCTCCTTCATTGATGCCTTTGTCCTTTAGTTTCTTGTCAAGCTTCTCCTTCGCCTGTGTAGCTTTCCTCTTGTAGCATTCGTATGCTGCTTCTCTTTTCCACTCAAGCTCAGCTAAGGTAAAGAGTCGATCCATCCATGCTTCTTGATCATCTTGTGCTGCTTTGCCATGAAGTCGCATTGTTGGAATGTTGAGCTCAATTGGTTGTAAAGCCTCTTGACCATAGACCAAGTGAAATGGTGTAAACTCCATGGCTTCCCTATATGTGGTTCGATACGCCCACAAGGCACCATCCAAGAAGTCATCCCACAACTTTGTCTTGTTTCTCACCATCTTTCTAATGATGCCTGCAATGATACCATTAGATTTTTCTACCAAACCATTTGATTGGGGATAGTAGGGTGTACTATGACGATGTAGAATGTGAAGTTCTTTACAGACTTCTATGAGCAAGCCCTTTCTAAACCCTGGACCATTATCAGAAACAATCTCCAAAGGTGTGCCAAATCTGCAACAAATGTGAGTGTACACAAATTTTCTCACTGTTCTCTCATTTACCTTTGCCACACTTTGTGCTTCCACCCACCTAGTCATGTAGTCTATGGCCACCAAGATATACAATTTTCCATTTTTAGTCCTGGGCAATGGACGCATAGCATCAATGCCCCATTTTTCAAAGGGACCATTTGCAAGGACTAATTGACGTGGACCATGTAACAGACGCTTGTTTCCATTAATCTGACAATTGTGGCAGCTTTTACACCAATGTTGAACATCAATGTGCAAGCTTGGCCAAACATATCCGGCAAGCAAAATCTTTTGTGCAGTGAGTTCCTGTGAAAAATGACCACCACACGCTTCCTCGTGTAAACCTTCAAGAATGGCTGGAATCTCCTTGGTTGTTGGTATTCTCCTACAAACTTTATCTTTTCCCCTTTGATAAAGGGCACCTTCCAAAAACAAATATGAACTCGCCTTCTTAATGAGCCTACGCTTTTGAGCCTTTGTGAAGCCCTCTGGAAACTCGCCCTCTAAAATGTAGCTCACAATGGTAGCCAATGACTCCATCCCCTGGTACCTTGGTTGCTTTATCACTGTTGCTGCCATGATGACCTGCACTTCACTCTCAACACATGCAACTTCTTTTTGTGCAAGTAAATCTGCATCTTCATTTTGTTTCCTAGGGATATGATATAGTTGCACTTCTTCAAACTGATTAAACATACCACGGATGGCATGAACTTTTGTCCTTAAGCTTTAATTCTTGCATGCCCAAATGCCTAAAATCTGTTTAGCAATGAGAAGTGCATCTCCCTTTACCATGAGACGTTGTATCCCTTGACCAATAAACATCTTCAAACCATGAAGTAGTGTGTCGTATTCTACTTCATTGTTGCTAGTTGAACCTGGTAGATTGACCTTCTCTTTCTTGACCGCCTCTCCACTTGGGTTGAGCCACACTAGCCCTCTCCCTGCTTTTCCTGTGGCTCATCGAAAAGCTCCATCAAAGAACAAGGTAAAAGCATTAGGAATACTTTTTGGTGGTGGCAATGGTAGGGTCTTTACTTGAGGCACCTTAATTTCCTTCTCATGTACCCTATAAGTGAGATTCCTTGCCAATTGTGCACGCACACTATCTTCTACCTTGAAAGAGTATTGAAACTCTTGCAACTCCATAATCCACTTTGAGATCCTAGTACTAAGATTCATTTGAGATGACACCCAAGGGAACAAATTTTTTGCAGTGAGAATTACAAAAGGTTTTGGTAGCAAGTAGGATCTAAACTTTCTCACTGCAAACATGAGAGAAAGCATCATGAGTTCTGTCTCCGTGTAGCCTCTCTCCAAGGCATTCATGACCCTACTAGCAAAGTAGATGGGTCGCATTCTCGTACTGTGGGGATCTTGCTGTAGTAACACAACACCAATTGTTTCCTTCCCAACACTAGAGCTAACAAAGAATGTGTACTCCCAACAAGGAGGCATGAGTGTTGGTAGTTCTGACAAAATGACTTTAATGTTACAAAAATACTCTTCAAGATCATCAGACCATGCAAATTCTACTTATTGTGTCAACTTTTGCAAAGGGTGAAGTAACCCCGAGGCTAAGTAAATGAAGCGTGACATATACTTCAGCTTTTGAATGAATGAGATGACCTCCTTAAGACTCTTTGGTGATGGTAGCTCAATGAGAGCTTTTGCCTTTGCTGGATCCACCTCAATACCTTTATAGGAAACCTTGTGACCAAGCAAGATCACTTCGTCCTCACCTATGTGGCACTTGTCGGGGTTGAGTTGACCTCCCATGTCGTAGAGCTTCTTTAAACCTTCTTCTACCCTTTGTAGATGCAATGATTTTGAGCTATAAATGTAAAAATCATCAATAAACACCCTAATTGACTTTCCAAAGAATGCTTGAAACACCATGTTCATGAAACGTTGGAATGTTGCAGGAGCATTTGTCAAACCAAATGGCATGACTCTAAAAGCATAACAACCCCAAGGAGTGATAAAGGTTGTTTTCAATTGATCTTCCAGTGCGATGCCTATTTGAAAGTAACCTGAGTAGCCATCACACACAGTGTACTTCTCATGACCAGCTACCTCATTTAGTATTTCATCGTGAAATAGGAGGGGAAAGTGATCTCTTTTTGTTGCCTCATTGAGTGGACGATAATCCACACACACCCTCCACTTGCCGTTTTTCTTAGCAGTGACAACAACGGGAGAGACCCACTCTGAATTCTCCACTGGATAAATGAAACCTGCTGCTAGAAGCTTTCTTACCTCCTTGAATAGAGCCTGCTCCTTGATGACTCCTAGTCTTCGTAGCTTTTGAGCCTTAGGTGTGGCCTCTGGATTCAACTCAATTTTTTGTTGAACGGCATCTACTCCACGCACATCCGTGTAGTCTTTAGCAAAAAGCCTAGGAAATTTCCTTAGCACACATTTGAACTCCTCTCTTTCGTCCTTTGTAAGTGTTGTAGACGACATACCTTCTAACATTTCTTCATCTTGCACATTTTGGTTCTCTTGAGTACCTACCTCTTCCAAACCTCGAGAAGAGGTTTCCTGGTTGTTTGGCTTAAACCTTACCCCCATGACTTCGATGGAAGACTCCTCTTCAGTAATGTTGCCGCTGCTTTCTTCTTCTGAAGTGTTTTCAGTCCAATCTTCTTCCGTCTCACTTTGAGATGATTCTTCATGGACCTCCTCTTGGCGTTGCTCCTTCATGTCAAAGACAACCTTCTTATGATTGTCATTCCTGCAAATTAGCTTTCCACTCTCCCAATCCTGCAAAGCTCGCATTTTCATTAGCCATGGTCTCCCTAGGATAAATGGGTAACCATTTCCTTTGGTAGACATGACATAGAAATCCACTGTCTTCTTAATGCCAAAGGCCTCCACAAAAACATTTTTACAAATGCCTACGCACCTAGCCTTGCTATTGTTTGCCATCTTGACCTTAATTTCAGGTGTCTCATGGATGTGCATGCCTAGTTTTTTCATGAGTCCCTCTGTCATGATGCAAATTTGTGCACCCTCAACCACTAGACCTTTCCTAACCAATCTTCCTTTGATGTAACAATCTAGTGAGAGCGGATTTTTTGAGATGGGGCTCAACTCAAGGCTCCCACCAGACAACCACTCCGTGAGACCCTACACACACATATTTCTTAGGGGCACCACCCTCTTTTATGGAGAAAGAAGGAAACCAAAACAAACCATATACAACACACACGCACACTCACACCTTCCTTATGTGCTTCAACACAAAATGCCCTTCAACCATTCAACACACACTCCTTAAGCAATCCCTTTGAACCCTGCACAAACTCACATGCAAAGATTGACCTTCACCATATAAGTGCTCATATACTTCTAAGAAAAGCAAGCACACAACCTCAAAACTCAAAACACCATAATGCACAAATACTTGACAACTCCTTTCCTTTCCCAAAACAAGAGACTACTTACACACATAAGGCGGCATGCATAGAGAGCTCTTCTCCATCTATGCAGCCCCAAGACTTACTTACACACAACATAAGGAGAGAATCCAAGCAAATAGACACCATGGTGCACAAAAAACTTTCTCAACAAAACAAGCAACCCAATGAGCACAAAATATGAGAAGCTGCCAAGATATGCTTACCAATTTTACACACGTTTAGAGCAATAGTGTGATGACGACACCCCAATTGCAGCAATTTGCTGATCAAACCATGAGATAGATCATTGAACTTGATATACTTGCTCTCATATAGAAGCTAAAATCCTTATTTAGGGATGAGCATGGTAAGAGAAATGTTTGCAAGAGAATGGTAGCAATAGCATATTGATGCTCTCTCTATGGCAACGCTTATGATAACGAGCTTAGGAAATGGATAGGGAGACAAGAGGGGAGAGAGATTAGGGATTCCCTAACCTTAGAGGAGCCTATTTGCAGCAATGGAGTAGGTGTGTATATTTTTGTGCTTGCCAAAGGGCCTTTTTATAGCTGTACAAGACCTCGGGTTAGGTTAAACTTGACTAGGGTAGGTAATTAACCATAGTTAGGTTCCCTTTTGACCATTCCTTAAATTATGAAAATAAGGGACTTATTTTTTCATTAAAAATATCCTTTTATATCATGGAGGCTCCATAAGGGTTGATAATGTATGTGGGCCCCACCATGATGTCCCTCTAGTGGCTCCTGTAGAGTGTCCCCATCCTGTTTGTTGTGTCTCTGGAAGCATCTTGAGCCGACCCATCCACATGCAAGTGGTTTTTAACTCCCCATTGGTATTTTAGAATGTTGGAGAAGTCAAGAAAACTTTTCACCTTTGTGGTTTACCTGATTGTAACTTTGACCTGTAGTAACAGTGTCCGCAGCACCTTGTTTTCACCATAACTTTCAGCCTGTAACTCAGAATTGGGCGTTGTAAAAGGAAAAGTTGACCTTCTCAAAGTGTCTAAGCTGATTTTGGAGTGTTCCTCAAGTATACCCACGAGATAAGGCATTCAAGATGCATCCAAAACACCTTTTGAACCAAGTCTCCTTGTAGGGGCCCTTTAGCATGCATCGAAGGTGTAGCATGCTTTTTTCAAAAGAGAATCCACCTTAAACAAATGAGGTAGGCTCCAATAAAGTTTGATTTATTGGGGATATACATTATATTTAAGATTTGTTGACCAACACAAGTAAATGATCCAAGAGTTGGGTCACATAGTGGTGGGGAAGGGAAGGCCTACAAGGTTAACCCTACCCTTGAGAGAAGATGGGTAAGATAAGTGCCCATAAATTATTTATTTACAAATTATGGGATGTAGATAGCTATTTAAATTAGTAAAAGTAATTAGTTAAAAGAATGTGCAGTAAAAAAACTAGGAGAGTAGAATTAAGTTTACTATTTACATTTAGCATGAAGAGAGAAATATGATGTAAATGCATAAAGATCTAAGAAGGGTAAGGTGTTTGTATGGAAAAAGGCTATTATGGAAAGAGAGAATGAACACTATGTTAAAACTTTGATAAAAAATGTATACATTTGAGTAGAAATGTAGTGCATGTTAAGTATGGAGCCTGATTTACCCTTGTAATTTTAAGTGGTAAAAGCGCACATTTGTAAGGCCCCCATTATGAGGAGAAGCCATCGTGCATGAAGGAAAATCACTCACGGGAAACCAAAATTTTCACGGACAAGAATCAGGGGCAACTTTAAAGTCCTCGGAAACTTTTTTTTTGCCGGAATATTCTTTTTCGCCGGAATACTATGGCCGGACGTCGGCCGGAAAGTGGTCGGAAAACAACCGATCGGTTGGCCGGTGGCCGGTAGTCAATGGCCGATGGCCGGTGGTCGGTGGTCGGAAGTCAATGGCCGGTGGCCGGTGGCCGAATTCAAAAGTGGACTTGTCTTCTCAAGGGCGGCCACACATGGGCGGATTGGAGGGTCCGATTAGGACTTATTCGCACAAGGGCGGCTACACATGGCTGTCTCTCATAAGAGAGGGCAGCCCTTTTGGCCTATAAAAGGAGGCCATTTCTACACACATTTCATAGTGTGAAGTTGATGCAACAAGGTGAGTGTGAGGTGGTGAGAGTGAAGCAAGGCGGGAGCTCCATTAAGGGTATAATACCTTTGTAAACTACTTCTTGTTTTGAAGTACTAAAGCCATTGAGTGGCTACTTTCCCGTGGACGTAGCCCACATTGGGTGAACCACGTATATCGTGTGTACTCTCTCTCTCTCTCTCTCTACTCTGTAATCTCGTGTATATAAATCTGTCTCTCTCCATTAAGTAATCTACTCAATTATCTATTTAGCTACGTCTTGTTTCCTATGAGTGCAAATGCAAGGTTACCATTTAACGCTACTCATATTAGCCCTCCCCCTTCATCTAGGATCGTTCATGCTCCTAGATGAAACAAAAGAGTTTTTCCTTTTTCTTTTCTTTCTTTTTTTTTTTTCTTATTTTTCTAAAAAAAGGAGGAGTGATATACACTCTTTTACTCCATTAGACCTGCTTTTCATTACCTCAATCCCATAAATCGGAGATGGGAGGGTTTCCTTGGGTATGTTGAGATTCCAAGGCTGGTTCTTCTTTGCACATCAAAGCTTTAAAAATAGGTGGAGCATTTGCCAAGCTGAAGGGAGCCATGCCAATTTGGAGCTTAGACAATGTAAGTAGATGACTTCCTATCAACGGATTGATACGTTGAAAGTAGGGCTTTAATCTCCATCCATTGACTCTGGTCTTGTGGAGTTTTCCTGATAAATATGCTAATCTGTAACTACCATTCCCAAACTTTGTTTTTATCACGAAAGGTCCCTCCCATCTTTGCAAAAACTTTTTGTCAAGTCAAGTATCAAATCGGTTATCATAGCGAAGAACCAACATACCTTCCTTCAATCCTTTCCCCTTGAGCTTCTTGTTGATTTTGTCCCTTTGGCTTGTGGCTTGGGCAATGTAATAGTCGATGGACTCTTCTCTATCAAGCTCAAGTCATTGAAGATCTAAAATTATTTCCTGCAAAGATTCTTTTGGCCTCTTTGCTCCCCGTGAGAGAATGCGTAGTCTTGCAATCTCCACCTCAATAGGAAGGAGTGCCTCCTGTCCATATACCAAAAAAGGCGTGAATTGAGTGGATACCTTGAAAGATGTTCTGTATGCCCATAGAGCTGCGGTCAAATGACAATCCCAATCGTTTGGTCGATCTGCAACCTGGTTAGAAATGATCTTACATATCATTCCATTCACCTTTTCAACCAACCCATTGCACTGAGGGTAGTAAGGTGTAGAATGCAAATGTTTGACTTTTAACTTTGCCAAAAGATTATCTAGGAGCTCTGCTCTAAACCCTGGACCACGATCTGACAAAATCTCTAATGGTGTGCCGAATCTACTGCATATGTGATCAAAGATAAATTTTGATACCTCCTCGGTTCTAATTCGTGTTGTACCTGCTGCCTCTGCCCATCGTGTCATGTAATCTACTCCCACAATGATGAAGACCTTCCCGGTAGATGTGCGAGGTAAGGGGCCTATTGCATCCACACCCCACTTCTCAAAAGGACCATACAAAATTATTGGAACTCGAGGTTCGTAAGTGAGTCATCAATTTTCAGAATTCTGACAACCTTTGCATGACTTACACCAATGTTGGACATCACTGTGTAGACTTGGCCAAACAAACCCTGCTTGCAAAATCTTCCTGTTTGTAATATCATGAGAAAAATGACCCCCACAGACATCATCATGGCATGAAAAGAGGATTCTCTCTATTTCTTGAACAGAGGGCACCCTTCTTAGCACCAAATCTTTCCCTTTATGATACAGATCATCTCCTATGAGTTGGTAAGGAGTTGCCTTTGTTACCAACCTATGCCTTTGCACTTTATCCAAGTGTTTAGGGCACTCACCAGTTTGGAGGAAAAATATGATGTCCTTCAATTACTCTTGGCCTTGGTACTTTGGTTTGTAGAGCTTCACACCTCCCACCATGATCTGAAGTTTCTCATTGGCGAGATAATCTGCTTCCTTGTTGAGGGTTCTCACAACATGTTGTACCTGCGTAGCTTCAAAGTTCTTTATCAAAGCCTTCACTTGTCTAAGCCACTCCACTAGAGTAGGGTTCTTGCACTTCCATATCCCTTGGATTTGCCTAATAACTAGTAAGGAATCACCTCTTATTATAAGTCTTTTGATGCCAAGTTTTCTGCATTCTTCAAGCCCCAACTTTAAGGTGACATACTCAGCATCATTATTAGCATGAACATTTTCCAAGGTGATACCTTTCTTAACAAGAACTTCCCTTTGTGGACTTAGAATAAGAACCCCCCCTGCTGCCTGATCGTGTTGTCGTCGGCAAGCTCCATCAAAGCACAAAATGTGTGCATTGTCCATCTCCTCCTCATTATTTTGTGGTGTAGCTTTGTCTCCTGCCTTTGGTGACTCTTTCCTTTCTCTCACTTTGTATGTGAGAATGTCTGCAAGACCTGCCCTTGTGCTATCTTCCACAAGAAAAGTGTATTCGAACTCTTGAAGTTCTAGAACCCATTTGGCTATCCTAGATGAGAGGCTCATGTGTTGCACAACATATGGTAAATTGTTTTCCATGGTGAGAATGACAAATGGTGCAGGTAAGAGATATGATCGGAACTTTCTTACCGCAAACATAATTGTGAATACCACCTTCTCCATATCGCTGTAGCCCTTCTCTACAGCGGTCATGACTTTGCTTGCAAAGTATACTGGCCTCATGTAGCATGTTTTTGGGTCTTTTTGCATGAGAACTACACCGATGGCCTCCATTCCTACACTTGGCATGATGTAATATGTATCCTTTGGATTTGGTGGCATTATTTTTGGAAGAGAGTTGAGAATACCCTTTACTTTAGTAAAGCATAATTCATGTCCCTCTCTCCATTCAAATGTGGGTTTGTTTGCTAGCTTGTGCAAAGGTGCAATAGCTTCCGCTAGAAGGTGAATGAAACGAGACATGTACCTTACTTTGTGGTTGAAAGTCATGAGCTCCTTGGTTGTCGTTGGTGGTTGTAGTGACAAGAGAGCATTTACTTTTGATGGATCCACTTGAATTCCTTGCAAAGAAACCACATGACCTAGCAATACCACTTGTGACTCTGCAATGTGACACTTCTCAGGATTAAGCTGTCCCCCAAATTGATGAAGCCTCCTAAGCCCCTCCTCAACTTTTTGGCAATGAAGTCTTTGGCTACTATAGATACAGAAGTCATCCATAAAAACCCTAATTGACTTTCCAAAGAAGGGCTGAAAGACAAGAGTTGTAAACCTTATAAAGGTACTAGGAGCATTTGTGAGCCCAAATGGCATCACTCTATAGGCAAAGCAACCCCAAGGTGTGATGAAAGTGGTTTTTAACTGATCTTCTTCTACTATTCTGATTTGAAAATACCCTGAATACCCATCACACACTGTGTAACATTCATAGCCGGCTACTTCGTTTAAGATTTCATCTTGGAAAGGAAGAGGAAAATGTTCCCTCTTTGTTGCAGCATTGAGCGGTTTGTAGTCAACACAGACCCTCCATTTTCCGTTCTTTTTAGGGGTTACTACAATTGGGGACACCCACTCAAAGTTAGACACAGGGTAAATGAAACCAGCTTTGAGGAGTCGGTTAACCTCTATCAAAAGTGCCTCTTGTTGTATTTTTCCTAGGCGCCTTAGATTTTGAGCCACAGGTTTAGTACCTGGTTTTAATTCTATGCCACGCTCTATAACATCCACACCTCCAATCCTCTGATAAACAAATTGGGATACCTCTTGAGCATATCGATATAGGACCGCTTCTCCTCAGGGGTAAGATCTTTTGCAAGCATCCTCTCAAAGTCTTCAAAGTGCTTGTGGTCACCTTTGCCATCCTTTGTTTGCTCCTTTGTTGGGTCAACCTCTATTGATGGAGTTTTTGATGTGTTGAAGATGATTCCCATTACGTTCAAAGATGATTCTTCTTCGCTATTGGATGTAGTGGTTGAACTTTCCTCGTCGCTTGAGCCAAAACTCTCTTCACTTTCTTCATCAGCCGTGGTCTCATAGTTGATGTCGAGATGCTTTCCTTCATGCCAATCGTATACTACATGTTGCCCCTTTTTGAGAATCAATTGTCCTCGTCCCCATTTTTGATCTGCATTCACAGCAATGAGCCAAGGCCTCCCTAGGATGATGGGATAGCCCTCCCCCTTGGCTGGCATAACATACATGTCCACACGTGCATCTATATTACATACAGAAACTTTTACATTCTCGATGATCCCTAGGCACTTCACACTTGCATTGTTGGACAGCCTAGCTTGACAATTAGAGGATTTAGTGATTTCAAGCCCTAGTATATTCATGGCTCTTTCCGTGATCACACACATTTGTGCTCCACCATCAACATACACATTGGATACCTTCCTACCCCTTCCATAATCATCTACAATAGGTTCCACATCTTGTTGTGGCTTTGAAGTCAATGCCTTTATTGTCACTTTTTCTTTCTTTCTTGGGAGTCTTGTGCTTACAACTTTGGACCAGTGCCTTCTCACCTTGGGTGATAGATGTAGGAGTTGAGGCCAAGAAATATTGGGCTTTTGAGTTTGCAGATCTTCTAAGATGTTGTAGGGTTCCATATTCTTTCCTAATGGAAAATCATTGATGCCGATCTCCCTTCGCCTTGACCTCTGCTTCTTGCCTCCTTCCTCCTTCTTTGACTTTTTCTTCCTCTCCTTCCTTGCAGGTTCTGACTCTTCATTCCTTGTGTCTTCATCCTTGTTGTGTGCTCTTGTGCGCTTTTCTGCTAGCATAACATCAAAATGTATAGGGCTCACCTCTATCTCCTCTTCCAGCTTTATGACGTTTACTCCTCTCTCTTCCTCCACTGGTGTGACAGAAGGGATGTTTGCCACTGGAGGTGGTGGTGGTCGACGAAGAATTTGTGGGGCTTGAGCATGCTCTTGCTGCACCATGAGCGGAGGGGGTCTAGGAGGGTATATGTCCCTTGGAAGCCTTCGAGGGTGAGGGCAATTATACATGCCATGATCAACTTCGTTGCAATTCCAGCATATCAACTCTTGTGCTTGACGTCGTTGATTGCGATTGCCTTCTCTTGGTTGTCGTTGTTGGGGTAGGCCCTGCACTAGATTCAAGGTGAGACTCTCTAGTTGTTGAGTTAATCTTTGCAAGATCTCTTGTTGTGATCCTTCCCCTATTTGTGAAGTTTGGGCAAGAGAGCCCCTAACTTGTGCTCCCATGCTTGGTGAAGAATCCCTCTCAATGACTTCATTTAGGTCCCTTGTTCTATGTGCTTGAAAATTTAACTTCTTGAATTTGACCATGGCCACCTCACGTGCTTCCTCAAATGTTGATGGGAATTTTAACTCTACCTTGGTCTTCAAAATTGGATACAAGCCAGCCATGAACCTATCTTTCTTTAGAAAGTTTGGTGCACCACCTTGGTTTTGTAAGGTAGCCTCCCATCTATCCCATAGGTTAAGGAAAACGGCCTCATAAGATGGGTAGTCTTCAAGGAATACCTGTTTATGTTGAAGTAGACACTTCCAAAGACCCTCTGGAGTATCTCCTTGCCCAAATTTGGCAAGAAAAATTGCACATAGCCTCTCCCAATTGGTTTTGTTTTGAGGTTGCAAGGCCTCGTACCATGCCTTAGCCTCCCCTTTGAGAACGAGTGGAAAAGCACGCAGCTTTACCTCTTCTTGATCTCTCCCAGAGATGAGGTGTGCCATCTCCAAATTATCCAGAAATTCTTGTGCATCCTCACCATTTTTAGAATGAAAGGTAGGAAAAGTGCTTGACATTTTTACAATACAAGGAGGCTTGTGTACCACAAAGTTTTGACTACGATGAGTGATCACATCAAAATGAAAATATATACATCAAGTGTTAGTTCATAATTTATCATAGGCAAAATAAAAGGGTTGATTGAGGCATTAATTTCATTAAGGCGAGTGGGTCCAAAAATTCTCCTAATGGTTGCTTGAAATCTAAATTTTGTAGCAATTATGATGTGCACAGATTGACGAGCTATGGGTGTAAAAGGAGAAGCAGCTCCAGGTTGGTTCATGTGACAATGTGTTCTCCTTTTTCTTTCTCTTGAAGAAAGTTTCCTTTGAGTGGATCGCTATCTAAGCGCCTCTTGTCCCTGCTTCAAAACAAAATAAAAACATGGACATCAAATGAATCATCATAATTAATGAATGGAAGAATGATGGGATTTGGAAATGCCAAGATTTCACCAAGTCTTTCTGCTCCAAACATAAAAACAATGCGTTGTTGGTAAAAAAAATTGCGATCTACACAAATGTTAATTCTGATGCGTTGTGAAAAATGAAAAGCATATGGTGCAACTCTATTGTTCATGAGGAGAATAGAAGGCAATTAGGAAAGTTCCTCAGTGGGGGCACCACTTTTATGAGAGCGGATTTTTTGAGATGGGGCTCAACTCAAGGCTCCCACCAGACAACCACTCCGTGAGACCCTACACACACATATTTCTTAGGGGCACCACCCTCTTTTATGGAGAAAGAAGGAAACCAAAACATACCATATACAACACACACACACACACACACACTCACACCTTCCTTATGTGCTTCAACACAAAATGCCCTTTAACCATTCAACACACACTCCTTAAGCAATCCCTTTGAACACTGCACAAACTCACATGCAAAGATTGTCCTTCACCATATTAGTGCTCATATACTTCTAAGAAAAGCAAGCACACAACCTCAAAACTCAAAACACCATAATGCACAAATACTTGACAACTCCTTTCCTTTCCCAAAAGAAGAGACTACTTACACACATAAGGTGGCATGCATAGCTCTTCTCCATCTATGCAGCCCCAAGACTTACTTACACACAACATAAGGAGAGAAGCCAAGAAAATAGACACCATGGTGCACAAAAAACTTTCTCAACAAAACAAGCAACCCAATGAGCACAAAATATGAGAAGCTGCCAAGATATGCTTACCAATTTTACACGCGTTTAGAGCAATAGTGTGACGACGACACCCCAATTGCAGCAATTTGCTGATCAAACCATGAGATAGATCATTGAACTTGATATACTTGCTCTCATATAGAAGCTAAAATCCTTATTTAGGGATGAGCATGGTAAGAGAAATGTTTGCAAGAGAATGGTAGCAATAGCATATTGATGCTCTCTCTATGGCAACGCTTATGATAGCGAGCTTAGGAAATGGATAGGGAGACAAGAGGGGAGAGAGATTAGGGATTCCCTAACCTTAGAGGAGCCTATTTGCAGCAATGGAGTAGGTGTGTATATTTTTGTGCTTGCCAAAGGGCCTTTTTATAGCTGTACAAGACCTCGGGTTAGGTTAAACTTGACTAGGGTAGGTAATTAACCATAGTTAGGTTCCCTTTTGACCATTCCTTAAATTATGCAAATAAGGGACTTATTTTTTCATTAAAAATATCCTTTTATATCATGGAGTCTCCATAAGGGTTGATAATGTATGTGGGCCCCACCATGATGTCCCTCTAGTGGCTCCTGCAGAGTGTCCCCATCCTGTTTGTTGTGTCTCTGGAAGCATCTTGAGCCGACCCCTCCACATGCAAGTGGTTTTTAACTCCCCATTGGTATTTTAGAATGTTGGAGAAGTCAAGAAAACTTTTCACCTTTGTGGTTTACCTGATTGTAACTTTGACCTGTAGTAACAGTGTCCGCAGCACCTTGTTTTCACCATAACTTTCAGCCTGTAACTCAGAATTGGGCGTTGTAAAAGGAAAAGTTGACCTTCTCAAAGTGTCTAAGCTGATTTTGGAGTGTTCCTCAAGTATACCCACGAGATAAGGCATTCAATATGCATCCAAAACACCTTTTGAACCAAGTCTCCTTGTAGGGGGCCCTTTAGCATGCATCGAAGGTGTAGCATGCTTTTTTCAAAAGAGAATCCACCTTAAACAAATGAGGTAGGCTCCAATAAAGTTTGATTTATTGGGGATATACATTATATTTAAGATTTGTTGACCAACACAAGTAAATGATCCAAGAGTTGGGTCACATAGTGGTGGGGAAGGGAAGGCCTACAAGGTTAACCCTACCCTTGAGAGAAGATGGGTAAGATAAGTGCCCATAAATTATTTATTTACAAATTATGGGATGTAGATAGCTATTTAAATTAGTAAAAGTAATTAGTTAAAAGAATGTGCAGTAAAAAAACTAGGAGAGTAGAATTAAGTTTACTATTTACATTTAGCATGAAGATAGAAATATGATGTAAATGCATAAAGATCTAAGAAGGGTAAGGTGTTTGTATGGAAAAAGGCTATTACGGAAAGAGAGAATGAACACTAGGTTAAAACTTTGATAAAAAATGTATACATTTGAGTAGAAATGTAGTGAAAATGCAAGGTTACCATTTAACGCTACTCACTAGCACAAGTGTAATATCCTCATTCATTTCAGCATGTGCAATTTTTACAACAGGCACACTCTCTTTTACCTTTCTCGTAGTGCTAACTGCCTTTGTTAAATCCCTCCTAGCTTGTGGGCATAATGCAAGAAACTGAGGCCATGAGATATCAGGACCCTTACCTCTCATTTCTTCCAACAAGTTGTATGGAGCCATTCCATGTCCAAGAGGGAAGTCTTGGAGGTTGATACGACGTCGATTCCTCTTAGCTTCTTTGGTCTCCTTTGCCTTCTTTTCTCGTCCATGGTCACTTTGTGATGTAACTCCTTCTTTCTCCTTACCTTTCCCTCGGCCACGCTTAATGCCATTTGCTTCCATTTCAACCTCTCTTGAATTTGTCACCTCTACCACATGCACATTTGGGTCTGGCAAAGGTGGAACTCCTTCCACTCCTTGTGGAGGTGGTCTTGCTCCATTTGGTCTTTGTAGAAGCCTTGGTTGTTGACCAGTTCCTTCACCTGCATTCATCACTGGGTAATTCAAGTTAGGTCTCCCTGGCTCCCCACGGGGCCAAGGACAATTATACATCCCATGTCCGGACTCACCGCAATTCCAACATTGCAAGACTCTCCTAGGTCGTGAATCTCGCTCTTCAGACTTCTTTGCTTGTCCCTTTGGACCTACAGCTTGTGCAAGGTGAATTGACAAGCTGCTTAAAGATTCATTTAACTTCTCAATCACTTCCGTTGTTACCTCAAGAAGCTCCTTAGATGTTGATTCTTGTGACTTACCTTTGGGCCTAAGACCTTCTATTGGAACCTCCCCCCTTAAGCACTTGAGTTTCCTATATTTCTCAGCAGCCCTAGTTTCAGCTGCATCAAAGGTAGCAGGTGCACCCGCCTCAACTTTTACCTTAAGGTCAGGAAAGAGTCCGGATATGAACCTCTCCTTCTTGAGAAATTCTGCACCATCACCAGGGTTAACAACATTTCGTATCCATAGAGCCCAAAGACGTAGAAACTCTTGCTTGTACAAGTAGTAGTCATCTAAGTCTTTTTGCTTATGAGAAACAATGTATTGCCATAATTTCTGAGTGTTTTGGGGATCAAAGAAGTATTTCTTGAAATGATTCAAAACTTCTGTGTAATTCCCTTTAACTTCCACAGGCAAAGAGTCAAACCAAGTGCTAGCATCTTTCCTAAGGACCACCTCAAACATTTCCACACGTTCCTCATCAATTACTATCCTCTTGATACGGCAAGACATTTTGAAATTTGCTAAGAATAATTTTGCATCCTCCCCAGGCTCTCCACAGAACAAGGGGTAGCCACTCATTTGCCTAGTTGTATCCATGTTGCTGGTTTTACTCAAAAATTTCTTTTTCTTTTTTTATTTTTTGTTTTGCAAAATAAAATTTCAAAGTAGAATGAAAATGTAAACGTCAAAGCTTAGATCATAGCGAATCAATGGCAAAATGAACAGATTGACTGAGGCATTGATAGCCCCTACTTGCCTAGGTTCAAACATACGACGGAAAACACGTTGAAATTATAATTGTGCCAACTATTACATGCACGTCTTGTCTAGCCAAAGGAATGAATGTACGATACAAGTCCTCTTGATTCATTACCCTAGCTAAAACAAGATAAACACATGTACATCAAAAGAGACATTATAGTCTACAAGTGGGAGTATAATAAGATTTGGAGATTGTAGAATATCTCTTAATGCTTCGTCACCAAAGAGGAATACAATACGTTGTTGAAAAAAGAGTTTTCTATCAATGCGAACATTTATCCTAATCCCTTGCACCCAATGAAACTGATGAAATTGAATTGCATGAGCCGGATTAGGAGGTGGCAGATTGTTCATGTAAACACAACTAGTTTTTGAAGACTTACCTTGTGTGTGCTAACACAACCGCTCGTCCTCCGTGGGGGCACCAATTTGAGGCGGTCCGGGGCGGGCAACAAGAGAGGCGACCTCTAAACACCCCTCAAGGATCCCGTGCTGCTCAATTGGGGCTGGGGCAACCACAAGCACAACACAACAACCAGCCCACAGCCAAACCCAAACAAGATAGGGGCACCACCTAGTTAGAGAGCGAACTAGGACGCAAAAGAGGAGAATCGTTAGAGCAACCCACAAACAAGCAAGGAATTTACACTAACCCTAACACCAATGGAACACTCTCACACCCTAAAACACGAGAGAGAGAGAGAGAGAGAGAGAGAGAGAGAGAGAGAGAGAGAGAGAGAGAGAGAGAGAGAGAGAGAGAGAGATAGGGAACTTAGAGCTTGCGAAATCAAGTGACAAGATTTGGTTATAGCATCACTAGCACATTGTCTTAGGGTTATGGGATCCCTCTCACCATCCACCCTCTTACAATGGTAGCCAAACAATAGCCAATGAATCACAAGCAACAAAACAACAACCTTCAATGAAACAAGTCACCTTATGAAGCTGAATGAGTTTGCCAAGCCAAATTGGAGGAGAAGCGTGAGCCTTTGGACATGAATTGCACCCAAAACTACCAATTCATTGATGTTGGGGTAGATACAACAATGATAGGAAGAATATCTTCTACTCGCACTCACTCAAACTAGCTCAAGCTTTTCTATGCACCAAAGTGATGGTGTATAGAGAGCTTACTCTCTCTTTACAACCAAGATAGAACTCGCGTGTGCTACACTCAATCTAGTGTGCAATGGTATAGTGATCTTTTACAAGGAGGAACGGGTTCTATTTATAGGTTTTAGAAGCCTTGATTAGGATTAAGCGTAATCAATTTTATTAGGAAAGATCAAGAATTATGAATTTTTATGAATTTCAAATGAGAATGGGGTCTCTCTTATCTCTTGAGTCACATGGATGTGGGCTCAAGTAAGAGAATTATTGATGTGGTGAAAGGAGAGAAGCTTCCATGCGAGTGAGTGAATTTGGTTTACTTGTGAGGTTGCCTACTCCATATGTTGATAGTGTGGGTGCATTTTTACAAGAGAAGTTAGTTGTTAGTGGTAATAATCACTAGAATTGTTAGTGATACATTTACAATGGGTAGGATGAGTTGATCTGATGAAGGAAGAGGGGTGAATTAAAAGAGAATCATTGAGATGGTGAAGCTTTGAAGAAGCTTGAACTCACCCTTGTGTAAATTGTGGAAAAAATGACCGCTGGTCTTCTTCTTCTTCTTCGCTTCTTTACGCCGCCGCCACGGTTGACCACCACGATGAAAAGAGGATTTGTTGATGAAAAATACTCAATTTGCAGAAGTTATCATGGTTAAGATGCTGAATTTTAGATATTTTTAGGAGAGGTAAATGAAATTGTAACATAGAAGCAATAGAGAGAGACATGGAGAGGGTGTATGTATGTAGAGGTTCATAAAAGAACTATAGGGATGAGAGAGAAGGGTAATGGTGAAGAGGGTGGGAGAAGCCATGGAAATTGCAGGTTTGAGTGAGGGAAGGAGAGGAAGGAATGTGTAAGAGCGAGTAGGTGTGTGGAAGGGTGAGAGAAGACTAAGGGCTACTTGTGAGAAAAGTGGGCAGACTGGGGTCGACTCCAAAAATCATTTCTCACCCTTGGTATCCTGAAAAATCATGAAAACATTTGAGGTGATTATTCAGAGCGTGGGCTACATTTTCTCTTTTGACCACCGCTCCAAATTCGGAGTGGAGATGGGTGCCAAAATTCTCACCAAAAAGCCTATTTTTATGCCTGCAAAAGTCTTTTAGTGGCCCCCTCCTTTGTTGAATTTGTACAATGCATCCAAGAGTGAGCCCCTCCTTTGTCATATCATAATACAAAGCATCCAAGTTGCCCTTTACACATGCATGGAGGAGGATTATTGGTGAATAAAGAAATATATACATGGTGGGACTAGTGTATGGACTATTCATGGATTTTAGCTCAATGAGCACATGGTGTTAGAATAATGAGTAAAAATAATAAGAAAAATATGAAGGAATTATGGATATGGAAAGATATTGGAATCATATGATATGGTCCCTCTTTGTATTATTTTGGGTGAAAGAGGAAAAGGTATGCAAGTAAATAATACAATAAACGTGACCAATGAGTAGAAATCAATTTTTTTTCTCAGGAGGGTGAGGGTGAAAATGTGGGGGTGATTTGTATAAAAGAAAAATATGAGGTTAGAGTATGTACATATTGGCAAAAAATATACTTATGGTGTAAGAGGGTAAAAGAATGCATACACAGGTTTAATAAAACACACACCTAAGTAGAAATATTTAAATAAAATACGAAAATAATTATAAAAAATCCCTATATTTAGGCCATATATATAATGAAATATTTACATACAAATGGGCCATAATATATTTTATTATTTTGATTTTATTTATTTTTTTGACTCAACTAGCCTAGTGACTAGCTAGCTGAGGGTTTTAAGAAGATATGGGAAAAGCCCCCTAACACACACAAGCCTATTTACAGTGAAATGGTAGGGATAGCCATAGTGTTTGGGTGAATTTGGTAGGGTGAGGTAGCTCACTATGACAATTTGGAATAGCCGAAAAAAACGGCTTTCATTAGCCCTCCCCGCTATAGGAGGAAAAGAGCCAGAAGGCAAGCGAGAGAGAACCTGATGCCCAGGATAAAAGGTAAAATTCACTATTTGATGCTTGTAAAAGCAGAGGATTGTGTGAAAGATCTAATATCAGGGAAATTCTCAGAAAATCGAAAAGAACGAACACGAGAAGCAATAAAACAAGAAAGAAAAGCTAGAACCGAAACAAAATTAGAAAAAGAACCAAAAAAAGACCACGAGTGGACCAAACTGGAGCGTAAATAGAAATACCAAGAATTGAAAAGGTCTTTGAGAGAGATATGGACTACTGAAGAAGATAGTGATGGTAAAGGGGAGTCAGAACAGGCCAACATGAACGTACCACCACACTATAGGAAATTTACTATCCAAGATAGAAAAATCATCATGACACCACCAATCAGGGAGAGAACCAACCAAGAATCTTACGATGGGCCTGAAAATGCAAAAAGAATAGACCTCGCAGAACCATGTGAAAAGCCCCTGCCGGTCTATATAGCTACCGATTTATAGCCCGAGGAGGAAGTGCAGCTAACACAACTTCTCACGAAATATAAGGATGCGTTCGCCTGGTTCTATAAAGACCTCAAAGGAGTTGATCCATTGATATGCCAACATACAATTCCTTTAAAATCGGATGCAAAACCTAGCAAACAACGTCCTTATACATATAATGATACATTTGCCAAACGAATCAAGGAAGAGATTGATAAACTGATGGAAGTAGAGTTTATCTATGAAATAGAACATACAGATTGGGTTTCACCCATTGTGGTAGTTCCCAAGAAGAACGGAAAACTGCGGGTGTGTGTTAACCTCAAAAAGGTGAATGCAGCAACCATAAGAGATAATTATCCCTTGCCAATTACAGAACATGTCCTTGAGAGAGTGGCCGGTAAACGGGCTTATTCCTTCATGGATGGGTTTTCAAGATACAACCAACTGGCAATAGCAAGGGAGGATCAACACAAAACAGCGTTTGCAACAGAATGGGGGATTTATGCATATCGAGTTATGCCATTTGGCTTAACAAATGCACCAGCCACTTTCCAGTTGTTAATGACTCACACTTTCAAGGAATACCTAAGGATATTCTTAGAAATTTACATGGATGACCTGTGTGTACACTCTCTTCTGCGAGAGGAACATATTGACCATTTGCAAAAGGTCTTTGAAAAGTACAGAACATATCGAATCTGTCTAAACCCGAAAAAGTGTGTATTTATGGTTAAGCAAGGACGAATCTTAGGACACATTGTCTCAAGAAACGGCATAACCACAGACCTAGACAAAGTCAAAGTCATAGTAGACCTGCCCAGGCCTACTAATGCGAAACAAGTGCAATCCTTCATGGGGCACTCCGGATATTATCGAAGATTCATATACATGTATGCAGTTATCGCACAACCTCTGTATCGTTTGCTAGTCAATTTTGAATGGACCAATGAGTGTGAAACTTCATTCCAAAGGCTGAAAGAAAACCTTATATCCGCACCTGTATTAAAAAAACCAGATTGGGAAAAGATATTCCATGTGCACATAGATGCTTCAGCATATGCCATTGGAAGTATTCTAGCTCAACCTAGAGACGGAACAATGGATTTTCCGGTCTGCTATGCAAGCCGACAGCTAAACAGTGCAGAAAAGAACTACACAACCACCGAGAGGGAAGGGTTAGGAATGATTTATGCTGTAAAGAAATTTTGTCATTATCTGCTTGCAAACAAATTTGTTTTCTTCACGGATCATCAAGCTCTTTTATACCTAGTAAATAAACCTTGCAATACAGGGAGAATCATACGCTGGTTTATTATATTGCTAGAATTTGACTTCACAATGGTGGTCAAAAAGGGTAAAACCCATCTACGAGCTGATCATCTTTCAAGAATACACAGCGGGGAAGCTCCTCAAGGGGTAGATGATGACATACCAGATGCTTATCTTTTCAACATTGAAATGGTACCCAAATGGTCTCACGAAATAGTTAGCATTCTCTCCTTTGGAAGTGAGTTTGATAATACAGGATGTAAATCCAAACAGCAAACAATTCGACAAACAAAAAACTTTCAGTTGATAGCAGGACGGCTGTATCATCTTGAATCTGACTCAATCCTACGATTATGTATAAATTCGGAAGAATTCGAGTGCTACCTTGAAGAGGCAAACGTCCAGGGATGTGCATTTCATTGTTCAACAGTGAAAACACACCAGAGACTGAAACAGTTAGGGGTTTATTGGCCAACTATGTATGCAGATACACATTCTTATGTTACCAATTGCACAATATGTAGTGCCAAACGACCAGTGGATCACGCAACTTTGTTTTAGGGCGAACATAGCACCTGCATGGAGTCAATATATCATTGACTTCCTAACCACTAGAACGTTCCCTGAGAACATTACAAGAGCACGGGAGAAAGCTATAGAGCTGGAAGCTCGTGACTTTCAGTTAATTGGAAATCAACTCTATAAGCGGGGAAAAGACAATCAACTTAGAATCTGTGCAAGTGAAAGCGAATACCTGCTGATTCTCAAACATGCACATAGCGGAGTAAGTGGAGGCCACTTTTCAGGCGATAAGACGGCAAAAATTGTCTTGACCGCAGGAATTTGGTGGCCTACATTGCACATGGATGCCGATGAGTTTGTAAATTGTTGTGATGCATGTCAACGCACCAAGATACCAATCAAAAGAGATGAGATGCCATTAAGGCCAATGATGGGGGCAAGGGAATTTGCAAAATGGGGCATTGATTTTGTGGGACCGATATCACCCCCTGCATATCGCACCCATACCCAATATATCAATGTGGCTATGGACTATCTCACAAAATGGGTCGAGGCCAAAGCAACACAAAAAGCTGATGCACGCACCACAACTCATTTTTTGTATGATAATGTTTTTGTACGTTACGGGTTACCAGTAGAAATTGTCAGTGACCGTGGAACACACTTCTTCAATGAAGTCATTGAATATCTACTAGAGGAATTCATGGTCATACATAGGAAATCAGCACCATACCATCCACAGGCCAATAGGCAAGTGGAGGCCACGAATAAAACACTATGCACAGTTCTCACTAAAATAGTGTCAGAATCAAGAACCGATTGGGATCAACAGCTACACTCAACACTATGGGCATACAGGGTATCTTACAAAACCTCAATAGGAACAACACCATATAACATGGTGTTTGGGCTAAATGCTATACTACCCATAGAGTTTTTAATCCCAACGCTACGAGTAGCAACAAGCTTGGAATGGACATGGCATGAACTCTCTTCAAGAATTAATGATCTTGAAAGGCTAGATGAACTCCGCTTACGAGCTGTCGCTTCGATCTATGCTAAAAAGAGAAGACAAAAGGAATTTTTTTGACAAACATGTGCGTACCAAAGAGTTCAAAACAGGTGATTACGTACTTGTTTATACCTTGAAGCAACATGCCAAGAAACTAAAAAAGCGAGGGATGGGACCATTTGTGATTTATGATCTATCACAAATGTGATTCATGATCTATCACAAAGTGGAGCTGTCAAGCTTTCTACATTAGCAGGTGAAGAAATGCTAAACTGGATTAGTGGGTGTCGACTGAGGAGATATCATCTACCACTCACATAGGAGATGCTCCAACAAATTCACCAAGGGAAGCAAAGAATGAAGGAAAAACAGAGAGTACAAGAGGAAGCTCAAGCCGAAGCACAAGAACGCATTGCAAAAAGACGGCTTCTGCGACAACAACAAAAGAGTAAACCACCATTGAGAATCAATGCCATTCGACTGATGAACTTGGAGGAGGAAACAGTAGAGCCAATAATTACAGTCAAGGTGGGCAACAATCAAGTTGAATCAACAACCTTGATCGATTCGGGTGCTCAAGCAAATTTGATCTCTTACGGATTATACCAACAGCTCCAAGTCACAGATCAACTTCATCCTACTCAACAAGTGCTGGAAAGTAGCACATCATACGCATTGAAAACATTAGGATGGACTATATTGCATGTACAGCTACATCAATATATTTATCCACACAAATTCTATGTGGTGACAGATGAAAGCACACAACAACCAATGATGCTAGGGCAACCTTGGCAAAAAGCATACAATGTCCAGATAGACTGGAAAGCAGAGGCGGTCAAAATTCAGCACGAACATGAACAACAGGTAATAGCTTTTTCTCAGAAGTACCATCATGATCAACTGCAAGCCATGCAAACACTGGCAATAAAGACAAAAGAACAAATAACATCAAAGAACAACATGAAACCTGAGACCAACAACCAGGTAAAGGCCAACCATGATAATCACAGACAGCTGAAGTCACCGGCTACACTGCAAAAATCTAGGCTACCAAAACAAGGTAAACAAGTATGGATGCTAAAGGATAGAAAGGCCATGGCGGGAAGGAAACAATGTAACAACCGGATTCCAACAAAGCAGATAGTGCAACCCAAAACCAAGGTAACCAAGCAGATATGGATCCCAAAGAAAATTCTTAGCCATAACCCAAATGTCACTCACATTTGGATACCAAAGCAAAAGCCAAAGGAAATACTTACGGTACAAGCAACAATAGAAAGCAGACATCTGCAGGTCAACAAGGAGAACCGATATATGTGGATGCGATGAGAGACAAACCAGTGGCAAACAAGAAAGTGCCAAACCATCTACAAAAGTTGGCAGCACCAAACTACCAATGGAAAGCCAAGGCCATAAGGCCCATAGCTATCACATCCAGGCCATCTCTATCCTCAGATACAGATACGACTCCAACAACAGTGTCGACAAAGCACTTTTATCTTGCCAAAAAGACAATTAAACAGAGAGTAGTACAATTACAGCTGCTACTTGCAGAGAAAGCAGGAAGCCTCGACGGCGAATGCCAATAAGCATCTCGCTTATTGCCTTCTCTTGCACAGCATTAATTTTTCCATGCATTGACCGAGTATGCATAAAATAGGGCCACATGAATTGGCCAGGCATTAGCACGACTTTTTCAACCTATGCACGGCACATACTCTGAGGCGAAACCTTGTCGTCTGGGAGGACTCCGACTAGGAGGAGGGGAGGCATTCTCAATGCAGAACCAATAACAGAAACAGAAAAAAAAGGGGCATGATTTTCGACTATTTTAAGGGTTAACGTTTGATTGTCAAATTTTCTGGAGTAACCCAAGTATATATGCCCTTATATAGCATGAAGCTACAGGTATATGGGGCCAAACACCAAATCAAGCCCCTAGGTGTGTGTATATAAGTAGAAATAGCCATTTTTTCAGGCAAAATATTGGTAAAACGGAGAAATCTGGCCATAAAAATTGCATGTGAGTGTATATAATGTGTTGCGGTGATGTTTGTGATCTATTATGAATTTTGGGGATTTTCTGTGTTTGATTTGCTATTTTCCTTTTAATTTTGCTAATTTTTGACAGAAAAACTTCAAAAATACAAAAAACAGGTGAAAAACAATCGTGATGAAAAACAAAAAATATGGGGATGACCAGTGACTAAAGAACAACCTAAGGTACAATAGGGGTGCAATTATGAGACTGGAGCGGAAAGCGTGTTTTAGCCAGGTTTTGACCAAAATGACAAATTTCTGGCAAACAGAGCAAATGGATCCAAATCAAGAAATTTTTGAGCCTAAACTGCATCTTGCAAAAAGATAGGAACACATGTCAAATTTCATGAAAAATGGTTCGGGGACTTCCATTATAAGAATTTTTCACCCCATTTTTCGCTCATTCTCACTATTGACTTTGTGGAGAGAGCTTCTGCCACCTAGAGTGGATCGACCTTCCAGCAGCTTCTACGATGCGCACGTCTACCCGACCAGCTCCAGACATGAGAGGTAGGCTCATCACCTTGAGCTTTTCGCGCATGTTTGTCATTCTGTCGCGAAAACTAGCGTAGAGGTCACATACAAAGCGAGCGGTAGAGACCTGCAGGTAGAAACGGCGGCCTAACGGCTAACCGGAAAGCAACAAGACTTCATCGGCAGCTTACCCTAGTCTAGGAGACCAGTCCTCGATAGCCAAAGGCAGTGGGAAACCATCGGGAAAAACCCTAATTCCCAGAAACCCGCAAGAGGCCACCAAATGGGAAATCAGCGAAACGGCGACCAAATGCTACCAAAATTTATGGGTAGGAGCATCTCGACATGCTCGGCAAGTCCATATGACCCGCATGACCAAAAAGTGACCCGAAGCGGCACTAAACCTCAGAAACGGCATCAGACACACAAAGCGTCAAAATGCACTTGTGGCCAAACCGCAAGTCCGTTTGCCACCAAACTTCACGAGCGGCTTTCCTAGACCATCAACAACCAAGTCCTATGGTGGTAGACCACCACAAATCATCAAAGGTATGTAAACGCCACCACGGGTGCGTCTAGAGCGACAAATTGCCAAATGGAGCTCCGGTGAAGCCAAAGTCAACAAAAACCATACGGTAAGGATTCCCAAGGGATTGGGAAGCTATGGAGACCAACATTGAGGAATTTCATCGCCAAAAAGCACTCCAAAAGTCAGAAAACGTCTCGCAGGCTCTGAAGTCCACACAGGGAGTTATACTCTATCCATTTGACTTTTTTATTGAAATTAGGCTAAAAAGGGACTTAGGGGGGCAAAAGGCAAGCACCGGGAGCACTAACACTGGAAAAATCATCAGGAGACATCCTACGCGTAGGATGTCTCAAGGGAATTTTTTGACACAAAACCCAACAATTCTTGTCATGCACATGTTCTGAATGACAGTTACAAGCCGTACACCAAGTTTCATCACATTTGGATCAGATTTGACCTCATTTGCATGGAAAAACGCAAAGTTAGGGCATAAAGGCACTAATGGGCCATTGACCTACCAAATCTTGTCCAAATCTCATGAATTCGCACAACACATTCACATACAAATCAGATAACTTTCTGTGTGGTAAGGGAGTAAAAATGAGGAATAACACATCCTACGCGTAGGATGTCTAATGGACCTTTTTGGCATGGAAGAAAAGTTTTGTCATTCCAGATTTGATTACCTCATCAGCAAGAGCCCATATGTCAAGTTTGAAGCCATTCTAATCACTTTTGACCCCCAACACCTTCAACTAACACTTTTTGACCCCAAAAACACCTCACAGAGCCCTACAGGCATCAAATCTTATCCAAATGCAAATCCAAGAACATGGCCATGTTCCATAGGCCAAGGACAACCCACAGAAAAAGTTTCATGCAATTCTGATGAAATAGACATCCTACGTGTAGGATGTCTTAAGCTTGAATTTAGCCTTCTGTGCAAGAAATGACATCATAGGAGCCAATACCATGATGCATTAAGCCCATACACCAAGTTTCAAGCCATTTGGACATCAATTGCTACCCATGATAGACAATCTACCCAAACTGTGACCTAAAGCCTAAATCAGCCCAAAATTCCACTTTTTGACATTCAAATTCAAATCCAAGCTTATAACCATGTTCCATGAGCCTTACACTACCTACATGTCAAGTATGAACCAATTCTGAAGAAAAAGACATCCTACGCGTAGGATGTCTAGATGGATTTTTTTGGCCAGATTTGCACTGTGAGCACATGCACAGCTTCACAAGTTCCTTTTAAGCTATAATTTCAATTTTCAAGTCATTTGGATAAGTAAAACTCAGTCTAGCAGCTGATATGGAAAAAACGCTAACTTTGGATTGCTGAGTGCAACAGGATCTATGGCAGCCTCGAAGTCACCGGCAAAGAAGAAGAGAATGACAATCAAAGATTATCTGGACGAGGCGGAACCTTTTGTCATTCCAGAGGAAACACTAAAGCCCACCAGCACTTGGATACAGGAAGATCTGTTAGAGTCAAACGACCTAAAGATCTACCAGGGGGTGTTCAAAGACAATGACGGCAATGTAATAGAGTTGCCAATGCTGCCAAGAGAGCTCAATGAATTTGTCCGAAGCAAAATGGCCGGCTACTTGGAGAAAATTGACCTCCATAACTATTTCGAAGCAATACCAGCAGGAGTGGACGTCAAAAGAGTATGGGAGTTTGTAACAAGCATCAAAGAGGATGGAGTGGTCAAAGTGACAGATTTGCACGGCAGAGCCGATACAGAGATCATTATCACGGAGCGGGTTGTAGCCCATGCACTAGATCTTTCCAATCAGGGAGACAGTGTGACAAAGAGAAGGGATGAAGTCAAGGTGTACAAAGAGAAAAAGGCTAATTACACCTTCGAAGACATCGCCAACCCAAAGGTGGCGATCATGAGCCAATTGTACAACCAGTACTTCCACATGTGCACGAAGAGGCCACAGAAGTACAGGATGCCACCAGGTACAATTGCCACAATGTTTACTTGGGCAATGACAAAAGGCACCCCAAAGATAATCAACTATGCGGCATACATACATGATAGCTTGGTAAAAATGGGAAACAAAAAGCCAACCTACATAGTGCCAGGAGAAATGATAACCAAGGTAATTTATACAGCACTACACGCCAAGGGAAGGTGGCCTGACCCCCCATCTCAGAATGACTGGCTAAGGGTAAAGGAAGACAAAGAAGACGAGCCACAACGAGCACCAAGGATGGCTACAAGGTTGAAGAGATGACTAGAGCCAGTGGCAGAGGAGCAACCTGAGCAGAAGAAAGGAAAAAAGGAATCTGCTCAAGTGCCATCCAAAGAGACAAGATCACAAAAAGTGGCTAGACTCGAGAGGCTGATGGAGAGTTTTCGAGCAGAAAGAGCTCTCAAGGGTGATTTAAAATAATTATGGAAGCCATCTCTCAAGTCTATGTCCGGATCCTCTAGAAGAGTGCAGAGGAACCGCTTCGAAGACTATATCAAGAATTTCGAGATTCTTGATGCTGCAGCGGAAAACATTCCCCATGTCCCTTTCACCGAGGAAGAAGTGGAGCAGATAAGGCAGACATTGCTAGATGAACAAGAAAACCAAGAAAGGGAAAGAAAAACGAAAGCAGATAGAGACTTTAAGGGAAAACCTGCAGCTTAACCAGATAGCCCTAAACCCAGCCCACAGCCATCACCACCACCATCACCACCTCGTAGTAGCCCTCCACTAGAAGATAGGGAGGCTGGGGACAATCAAGAAGAACACCAGGGTGAGCAGCAAGAGTAAAGGCCAGAACCTGAGTGCAAAGAAGAGACCAAGCTTGCGTCTGAACAAAAAGAGCTTGAGGAGGCATATTATGCATTTTTGGACCTGCTAGCTGCAGGTTATACAAGGGAAGAAGCCTCCACAGTCGCATTGGACTTGGCGAGAACAAAGCATAAAGAACAGATGCCAGGAATTTGGCTAGTCAAGCTAAAGGAAATTTCTACCAACACGGTAGACCTGCACCCGCCCTCGAATGATTGGGACGTGGTGATGACAATGCTAGCTGGAATAAGAGCACAATCGGTGGCATCAGACGAAGAATTAATAACTCTAAAGGCCACCGAAGAAAAAACTAAGATGGAAAGAGATATTCTGCGGGCACAAAGCCAAGGACAAAAAGAAAGAGAAGCTGACCTCTAGGCCAGCTTGGCCACGGCTCTACAAAACTGCCAAGCAAAGGAAGAAGCAAATGAGGTAGCAACAAAAAGATTGCAAGCAGCTGAAGAAGAGTGTCTGCAACTCAGCAAGTCATTGCGAGATGCCGAAAAAGAACGGGATAATCTGACACTCCAGCTAGCAGAGTAAACTAAAGAAGTAGAGGCCATGAGGAATGCAAAGGAAAAGGCAGAGATAGAACAAGAAGCAAGCCTGGATGAAGTCCTTGAGCTCAAGGACCAATTAAAAGTCAAAGATCAAACCATCCAGAGGCTACGAGCATCACCTGCGAGAGTTAGAGCTACAAGCTCGACTCAAATCATTTCCGAGAGTCAAATATATGAGGAGCAGATGCAAGAACTCCAGAAGGAGTTGACTCTCGAGAAGAAGCAGAGGTTGATGATGGCTGAAGGTTCTATCGCAATGCAAACCAGACTGGAGGACAGTCAAAAAGCCCTACAAGAAGAATTGGAGAGCATAAAGATAAAGCTCGAGGAGGCTGAAAAGGTAAATGCTGAACTCAATGAACTCCTCGTGACTATGGGCGGAGAAGCTGAAGCGAAAAAGCAGACACTCCTCAAGAAAATAGAGGAATTGAAAGGCCGCCAATAAGCAGAAGCAGAGAGCTCAGGGCCAGCTGCCAATGAGGGCATCGACCTCGACAATGTGGCAGATCGTGTGGACACACCCATGCCAGAGGAAAGCATAGCAGGCTCCTCTCAAGAGCTCCAGGATCTAACACAAGAAGAGGAGGAAAAATTGCGTAAAGCAATAGAGGCAGAGCTCAGAGAAAGCACAAAGGAAGCCTTGGAATGGGAACAGAGGGTTTTGAAATCTATGAAAATTCAGAAAATCGACGCCAGCAATCTCAGGCGTGAATGGCTTCAACCCTCTCTCCCATATCCATTGCTGAAGTATGAGGCAGCAACAATAAACAGGCGAATCAGTGAAGAGCCAACGGTCCCTCTCTACAACGCAGACACCTGGAGGCCAGAAGGAGTAAAGCTAATAGTGGATTCTCAGCCAAAGTGGAGGAAGGCTTGGCTTACCAAGTACCCGCAATACCTAATACACTTGGTAGAGGCACCAAAACACATCAGAGATAACCTCATCTTCTGTCCTCTACCAAGGGTTAGGACGTGGAAAGCACAAGAAATCTTACAAAGAAGCCAACCCACTTGGCTGAACTACCCAAAGCTGCCAGGCGTGAAGGCAGGTGAGAGAATAAGTGTACAATACATGGTGAAAACCCTAACGGGTGCCATAAAGTTGTTCACTGGCTCACCTGACCTTACATGCATTATGATGAGAAAGATCTGCAGAACCATCCTAGCAGTGTTTAAGACCTTCAAACTAGGACAGGTGACTGACAGTATATTCTTCTTCCAGGACATATACATATGTGCTTATGATATGTCAGGTCAGCCTTCCAAGGAGGTGATACATGCGTTGTATCAAAGAATTATGTTTCTCCCATCTTATCATCTCCAGGCATTTGAAGAAGCATTCTACACGGGGTTCTTCACCATGCATATAGATATCTTCGGCCCAACAATGCTAAATCTACATGCACGGTACGAATCACTGCTAAAGATGCGGGAGACTCTAAGATGAAGCAAAGATTTAAGGCCATGTCGGGGACGACATGAACAAGGAGGGGGGGGGATGTTAGAAGCTGGACACACCCCACAGCATCTAACTACTTGGCGGACTATTATTTTCTGTAATTATTCATTCGTTAAAGAAAACCCGATTTTCACCTTGTAAATATTAGAACTTACAGAAGTTTCCAGCTTGTATCCCAGTTTTGATAGTTAGATGGAGTAGATGGTTGATTGTGGAACTTTAGGGTTTGAGAAGTTGTAAGGTATATATACCACTTTTTGACCTTAATGAAAAACCTCTTGTCATTTTAAACAAGTTTTAAGTCTGTGAGTGAGCGAGCTGTGTACGTGAGAGAGAGTGTGAGCTTCGTCTTGACGCTACGTGTGCTACGGTGGTCGGAATCGAGTGCGGAGAAGTGCAGCGTGTTGCCCCCGACTAGAGCTACAAGCCGATACCAACATTGCGCGCGTACGGTCCGGCTTTGGGAGCTCCTTCTACGAGCTTCATCGGTTGTTTGGGTGAGCATATGTTATCTGATTTCGCATTGCAGCATATCCACACGTTCACATTGAGTAGAGCTACACATTAGGCACTTCAGATTTTAGAAATGAAGACCTGCAGATTTCGGCCAGACATCCTACGTGTTTCTGCACCGGGTGTTTTGGGTCGTGATTTTGGTTCATAGACCTAAGGGAGAGCGGCCTATAGGTATTAGTAGGGTCTCCTTCAAGTTCTATGGTGTTTCGAAAGTGTTTGATGGGTGTTCGGCTCTAGCAAGCGTTGTAGGAAGAATCCTCTTTTCCACTTTTGAAGACTGTGACTTAGACAAGTGGTAGGGACCTCTGTAGGAATTAGTTAGGAGTCGGTCGAGTGTAGGTTGACACCTTATGCTTTCTTCCACGCGCCTGCGGGTCGAGCTTCGTCCTTAGCTGACATTACTTGTTAGGTGAGTTCTCGCTGTGCTGACGTCCGTCGCGGCGTACCCGTCCAACATCTAACTATCAAAACTAGGATACAATCTGGAAACTTCTGTAAGTCCCAATATTTACAAGGTGAAAAATCGGGTTTTTCTCATTGAATGAATAATTAAAAAAATAATAGTCCTCCGAGTAGTTAGATGCCGTGGGGTGTGTCCAGCTTCTAACAAAGTCATTCTGAGCAAAAAGACATCCTTCGCGTAGGATGTCTCAAGGCCATTTTTAGGTCCAAATGAAATTATGAGCATACCATTGTGTTGCTGGACTTAAGGGGAGTCTCTGGACCAAATTTTGTTAAATTCTGAGCATATAGACATCCTACAGGTAGGATGTCTCTAGGCCAGTTTTAGATCCAACTGTACTTTTGACCATACAGGAGTGTTCACAGTGTCACAGAGATCCCAAATCTTCTTTTAAAATTGAATTTGGACTCACTTTGACTAGTCTAAACTGCATTTCACTATTTTGGCCATAACTTTCACAAACGGTATCGGATCGAAAAAGTTTTTATATCAAAACGTAGCCTGGAAGCGACTCTACAGATCTAAGAGCAAAACTTGAACTAATTGCATGCCCACGGAAACCATTTAGTTCAACTTTGAAAAAAAACATCGTTTAAGGCCTCAAAATACATCTGCAAGTTAGGGGTGTCTAAAAGCGACAATTTGCGAGAATTGTGACGAAACGGTTGCGGTTTTGGACATAGTTTCGACTTATCCCTAACCAAAGGACTTGAACACAGTGGACTAAGTCTACTTGAACCAAGAAAAAACTCTTAAGACCAGAAATCATGTCTACCCTAGATTCAAACGCAGCTTACACAAGTTTGGAGATCTTGACGATAGAGGAATATCCTCCCACAATGGATCTTTCAAACTTGCAATTGATAAAGATCCATCTTGTTGAGAGAGTTTGGATGATTGGTCATGAGAGTGAAGGACTATATAGATACATTGACGCCAATGAGGTCAATATTTATAGGTGCTCAGATCCATACCTAGAAGAGATAACGGATTACAAGCTCTTATATGTCTACACATACGGAGTCGACTGTCAATGGAGATCTATAGTTGTCGACAAGTATGGATGAGAATACAGAGTTGTAGAAAGCACAAATCCACAGACTGTACTAGAAAGAGGTTGATATTTGGTCAATGAAGGACCACAAATGCCTCCACCAAACACGAGAATTCCTATAGGAATTCCAAGAAGAGAGCCACAAGGATTCCCTTCGAGAGCGATAACGAGAGAAGGATTGGGAGAGTCTTTGGTTAGACTTGTAGACAATCGACGAGTTAGACCATCCCAAGTCCAGAAATGGGTAAACAGAAAATACTCCGGAGATAAAGATCCGAGAGATCATGTAACGGCTTTTAGACGAGTGATTAGAGCAGAGGAAATTTCAGATTTTGCGACACAGTTTGCGGGATTTGGATTGACTCTAGAAGATGATGCAGCTACATGGTTCGACTCGGTGGAAAAATGGGATTTTGAGACCCTAGA
This sequence comes from Adiantum capillus-veneris, assembly GCF_014529385.1. Taxonomy (NCBI): domain Eukaryota; kingdom Viridiplantae; phylum Streptophyta; class Polypodiopsida; order Polypodiales; family Pteridaceae; genus Adiantum; species Adiantum capillus-veneris. The sequence continues at coordinate 143,498,783 of NC_140931.1, read as the reverse complement.
TGAGCTAATTGAGGAGTTTATTTAAGAATTATCACCAAAAGGCATTGCTCACAACACGGTCTCGCAAATCCATAGATTCAAACAGAAAGAGGATGAATCAGTACGCAAAGCATCATTACGGCTCAAGAGATATGTTAAGCTCTGTCCGAGAGCGGAATTACCTACGCAAGCACGACTGATGCTAATCTTTATCCATGAAATGAGACATACAGGCCTTCAGAAGGATCTGCATATGATAAGGAGGATGACGCTAAACTAGTTGATCAAAGAAGCTCTTTATCTAGTGGATAACTATGAGGCATACAAAGAAAAGGACTTAAAGAGTCAAGGAGATGACACATCCTCTCAGCACACTGTTTCACAGATAAGTGAGTCAATTGCCAAGCCAACGGCACCTATTGATCAAGAAAAGCTTATCGGGCGACGACTTGGTCAAGAGGTTGATTCCTCTTGTAAGGTCTGATTCGGGAGAGCTTAAGTGGTGTGAAATTCAGAGAAAACGGACGAACCATATGGGGGAAGAGTGCTATTATAGCATGGAAAATGCTAGGGAGAGGTATGTACAACCTGTTCCAGAAGCACCTACTCCACCTAGATACATTATGGGGAGTGCGCCAGGGCCAGTAGGAGTTTTAAGGCCACAGCTTGTCTTAGGACAACAACCTCCGCTGCCAGGTGCTAGAATGCCGGTAGACATGAGATACATGCCAATGATTGAAGCATCAAATAAACCAACGCCAGTACCAGCTACAATGTGGTATAGCAACCAAAGTGAGTACTACCCTTCGGAGCAACAAAATGTGAGAGAAACACATGGAGTGGTGAGGCCGATACAACCTCCACCTCTTGGGTTTCAGTCGAAAGAAAGAAGGTATGAAATGGATGAAAGGACATTGCGATTCATTGCAAATAGCGGCTTATCTAGGTCAAAGATTGCTTATAGCCAAGAGGAAATGCTAAAAGAATCTCCTCAACCAGAGACAGATTGTCACAAAAGTCGTGAAAACCAATTGGTCAAACAATGTCCTCATACGGAGATCACTGAAGTAAATGCCTATTGTCTTGAGTGTGGCATCACTCACTTGATCCCCGATTGCCCAAAAACCCCAAACCAAATCAGGAAAATCACGACAAATGTATTAGGGATTGTTCAGCTACCTAGTAGCTCAGAAAATGAAAATGTCGTACCAGTTCAAGTGGTTACGAGAGCACAAGCTCAAAAGAAAGATGATGAGAATCCAGAGAAAAAGAACATGAAAAGTGGCACGAGTCCAAAGACAGATGATGGACCAAAGACAGATGCACCTAGTAAGAAAACCAAGAGCAAGTGAAATAGTTGGAAAGCTAGAAATACTAGGATGAAAGCACAGAGAGAACGAGAGAAAAAATCCCTAGCTGAGAAGCTTACGGAAGCTGAGGAGAAGATAAAACAACATGAGGAAAAGGAGGCACCTTCTCTTACACAAATGGTTAAACCTCTAGAAGAACCATCCACGGATGAGAAACCGAGAAGTACTAGTTCAGGAGGATCTGTGTTGGCAGAGAAGGTTAATGAGACATTAGATGCCCTCTTGAAAGCCTATGATGTGAGGCTCAAAAACAACCAAACCCAAGAACACAGGTGGATGACATATCCCTATGCGGAACTAGAAATGTTCCAGAAAATGATTCAAACCGCCCAAGCTTTACTAGAACCACCAGTTGCAAAACATGAGGATGTGATCCGTGCATGCCTACACAAGTAATCCCACCAAACCAGGAACTAAAAGAGCCAGATTCTAGTCATGAGCACATACCAAACCTCAAAGACCCAGCATTAGAACCAAGGATAGTACTGAATACCACGGATAACTCTTCCGAGAGATTTCACCAAGCTATACCTGAGGATTGTAAAGAGATAGATGGTCTTGACGAATTGTGGAAACAAGTCAGAGAGGCCAATGAAGCCGATGACCTAAGAAGACGAGTAGACAAGACTGGTGATGAATGAGGAGTGTTTCCACCACCAATAGAGGAATTTGAGAGTGGATCTCAAATGAATCTAGACGTGCGATCGTATTGGGGCAACAAAGGATCTGTACAATCTATGGATAGTCAACCCCATTCGCTAAGAACACTACGGTCCTAGATGGGAGAGTACGAGACCAAGTCAAATGTGCTTGCAGTCCCATCACAGAGACTTTCTCCCAACAAGGCCATCTATTCAAAGGGGCTAGTAGATATTCTATCTACCCCAATCACCTGTACAATAATGTTAGCCGAGTTGCTCAGAATAAGAACAAACATGTGGGCTAATGTGGGTAAATGTCTAGAGAAATTTGGTGTAAAAACCCCAATGACTCAAATCGAGGAAGGCATCAAAGATCTTGAAATGCCTCAACTAAATACTAGGCCAGTGCCATTAAACAAGGTAGGTGAGTATTACGAGGGAGAAGATGGAAACACCACCATTCCTGCGGAATTCAATAATGTAAAAACCATGGCAATCCTTGGCAGTGGAGCTGGTGTGGCCATTGCAACCAAAGAAGTTTGGAAAAAATGGGGAAAACCTGCCTTGATATCCACACGAATGACCCTGTAGCTTGTAGACGCACACAAGGAAAAGCCCCTAGGACTAGTAGAGAAAGTACTTGCTACTTCTTGTGGCATTGAATATGAACGCACTTTTGCTATTGTTGACTTTGGCAAGAAGAACAACCATGACATCATTCTGGGAGGACCATTCATGCGACAATTGAAAATGGTCCAAGATTGGGGTTATGACCATATATACCTGAGACATATGGAAACCATAACAAAGATAAACTTGAGGGACCATAGCTATAGGGATGTGACGAGAACACCGGTTGAGGAGTTTGATTCCGCCACAGTGGCAATATCAGCACTTCCAGCTTGGTTAGGTAAGCCTAAAAAACTATGGATGTATGGAGCTTCACAATGTGGTAGCTTGAAACGTGAGGAATGTATCCTAGAGCGGGCTATAGAGGATAGGGACTATATCCCAAAACCGTTTCCTAAAGAAGAGTTAGAGCCTTTTGGATGGGAACACATCTTGGCTACTCTGGACGTGTGCGCCGTGGAGGATGCTTCCACAACAAAGTTTTGTGATGAAAATGGCTATGATGTCGTTCCTTATTTTGCAGTGAGTGTAATCCAGGAAAACGAAGAGATCCAGACATCAACAAGATCTGGAAATAAGGAGCAAACAAAGAAATGTGGAGAATCAAAAGATGAAGAAGACGACGAGTTCTATGAATCTGTAGAACACTTCGAGCTTCAAGAAGATCAACGACCCGAGAATCAATGTCATCACTACACAAATAAAGTGCATCAAAAGTGGATTCCAAAGTCCTCGGTGAAGAGACAGCCACCACAAGAATCCTCATACATGGCTCCTAATAAGGATGCAAAGACTCAGCTAGGAGGAATACAGCCAGAGCAACGAGCTAACAATGCTCTAATCAATGGGCTAGAAAAGTTCTCCAAGAAACTACCACCCACGAGAAAACAGACAGTAACTTTCCACTACCAACCAAAAAGTGAAGGGAAAGTACAAGAAGTCAACCTTGCTGAGGATAGTAGCGATAGTGATGAATCTTACGACATCCCCTATGATCAACTCAGGCTATCACTATCATCAACCCCTTCAGCAACAACCATGACAAGTCAAAAGAACAGGACAACAAGTCAAAGCCAATAAGCTCGACAAATCTGGATACCAAAAAGCAAGATCGGCCAAAAACAGATATGGATCAAGAAGACAAAGATCTCTAATGACAAATCACAAGATCCAACACCAAAAAAAAAAACAAGGAAAGCGTGCACGAACGGGTAAGAATATTACAAAGTTGCAAGCTTTCACAACTCAGGTTTGGGCTCCAAAGAAGTTGATTCAAGCACAAAAAATTCAGGAATTCATTTGGATTCCAAAACAACAACAGTATCAACTTTCAAAGCCTGAATCCCGTCCCCAACCAAGCGTACAAGGGCTGAAGCAAAGACTATTGTTGACTCACACAACAAAAAGGTGGATCCCAAAGAAGTTTCTTCAAACACAAACGAAGCACGGGCAAGTATGGGTTCCCAAACGAGCGTCAGCAACAAAACAACCAATAATCGCAAAGAAATGGGTCCCAAAGAAGAACAACAAAACTGCTGTCAGTGCATCGCCGCTTGAATTCTTACAATTCTTCCTACGATTACAGTACAATTAGAACAGAGCAAGTCGCTTCAATCAAGCAACGATACAGGAGCTTCAAAGACCATTACATTGCTTAGAATAGGAAGCCTTGCCAACAAATGCCAATAAGCAAATTGCTTATACCCACATCTTGCACAACATAAATCTTTTCCATGAATTGACTGTGTATGCATAATAGGGCTACATTACAAGGCCTGCATAGGCACAACTTTTAATTGCCCAAGCACAACACATACCTTTGCGATACCCTGTCGTAAAGGATGACTCCAAATAGGAAGGGGGGAGGCATTCTGAATGCGGACCTAACATTATGACTATTAGAGGGCAATGTTTTGTGAGAGGCATTGAATTTTTGCATTTTATTGTGATAAATTTTTTACGAAATTTAGAGTATATGCCCTCATAGTAGTGTTACAAAGGAGTATGGGGACAAAATCCATATATGAGCCCCTAGGGACATGTGTATAGTGTACATAGAATTTAAATTTCTATTTGAATGATTTTTCTTTTGTTGAGTTGTTTTAAGATTTTCTTTGTTTATTATTAAGAAAAAATAAAAAAAATCCATAATCCACATGAAGAAAAGACTGACGAGAGGCCTGAGCACTACAAAGAGAAGAAGGTATAGGGAAACGATGAAACTTCACGAAGTATGTCTCAGCAACCACTACAACAGCCGAAGAACTTATCACAAAGCAGTGTCAACAGGAAATCGACAAGTCATAAAAGTCAGAGTCGAGTAGCTAAGCCACAAAATGAGTGAGGTGTTAGTCCCAAAGCTTCAAGTAATATTCTCTATGGTCTAAGCGTCTTAGCTATTCTAGGTACTTCTCAAGATGGAAGAGTTGAGCATATTTACGTTGTGTCGCTCATGCTGGTATAGGTGAGCAAAAGAGTCGCGCGAAGTCTAAGTACTTAAGTCTGGTGAAGTGAAGGAGAAGGTCCAAAAGACACTCACATACTGAGCACAGTGAGATATGAGTGGAGAAACTTCTACATTGAGACATATTTTGATGTCACATGTGCTACATTTATTCCTTCAAACACCCATCATCTCCTTCTTTCACATTGCATGCTTTTGGTGACAAATTTGTCATATGCATATAGAGTGTCCCATAATTGGCACTTGCATCAGGCACTCTTTCCGTGTTTCATCCAAGCACTCACCTTTCATGAACATGTACTTCACATTAAACTCCTCAACTCCAATAAGAGCGTATACCAAAGGCATTTTTTTTCCCCACCGGGTTTTTTTCCCTTTGGTCATCCAGGTTTTAGACCCTAATCTAAAGACACCTATCACCATCCTCTTGTACATATTCCTTCTATATCAAAAATAAGAAAATGCTACTCAAATCAATTGACAAATGAATTGGAGCACCAATTTTAGATCAAAGCATACTTCTCCTCAATGGCGAGTCAAAGAATAGCCTACAATGACAAAGCTGCAGACAACACTAACAACATGATTGCACAGGAACAAAGAAGTCCCCAATGAAGAAGAGCAGACCTAAATGTAATCAGAGGATCTCAAAAGATGAATGGTTATGATGATAGATGTCCGCTCTAATGGATCATAGTTCTTGTTGAGGTTCGACAAAGTTACAAGCATTGCAACAGATGAAGCCAAAACGATAGCAAAGACCACATCGCCATCGACAATCAGGTCATGTCAGGGACGACATGAACGCGGAAGGGGGGAGTGTTGACCATTGGGTCAACAACACAACATAACTCAAGTTTCGTACCAAAGTCTTATCTTTTGCGAGTTATGAAATGCTGCGGATTATGGCTATAAACGTCATTTGTAATGAGAGTAGTTATTCTAGTCTCAGAATCCGGGGTGCAATGGCACTTCCAGATTGTAAATACAAAGCCAATTGACCCTTTCAACCCCATTTTTGGTTAAACCTAAGGTAGCCTTAGTATATAAGGTACCTAGGTCATTTTGTAAAGAGGAAAGACATTTTGTCATAATCAAAACTTTAGTGCTGCCGTCTACTGTGTGTGAGAGAGAAAGAGAGTGAGCGTGAGCTTTCTCCTCTAGCTACGCCCGGCTCGCTCAACACATTGGATATCCAACTGCACCATTGTTGTAGTCTCGAGGAGCTACGCGACAATGCCAAGCATTCCATGCGAGACAAAGCGCACACGTCGATGCATCTACGAGCTATCTGTGGCCGTATGTGTATCCAACGATGTCTGTTTTCTGCGTGCTAGTAGTCTATAGAATTGTGGCGACATAAACTACGCATAGGTACTCATAAATTTCAGTTTTGGGCACTTTCAAAATTCTACTCTATCATCCTACCCGTTTTCCACAGATGAGTTTAGAGTGAGGGTTTTGAGTGTAGAAGCTTAGGGACAGGTGTATCCTAGTGAGGGGATGGTGTTCCTTAAGTTTCGTACGAATCTGGCATGATTAGGAGAGTTACCTTCCGTATGTGTGTATGTGGCTAGGTGGTGTAGTTGAGAGTAGTGAGGTTCTTGATTGTGGTATAGTTGGCCTTCCAGAGTGTTGTATGTGTAGGATGGTCTCAGACTGACAAGCTAAAGAGATTTCCTCCTGTGCCTATCGTGTCATCTGTGTCCTCGATTGACATTATGTTGATCTAGGTAGTGTTTTCATGCACTTCATGGGTGTGTGAGTCGTACCCGCAACACTCCTAGAGCTACAAGGTCAGGAAAGAGATCTTATAAATCAGATGAAGAGTTGGTTGACAACTTGCCAGAAAGGCACATCAGCGAGAGCTCTGATAACGATGAGAAGAGAACGAGAAGAGAAGAAATGAAGGGAAAAGCTATGGCCGCCCACCAAGAAGAGCCCGCGCAAAAACAAGCTCACTTTGAAAGAGAAAAACACGCCTACCAGCGCAGTCAACAAGCACAAGGGAAGGACCCAGAGAAATGGGTGCCTGGCGGACTTAAAGGCCCAAGAATGAAGCATCACACTAGAAAAGAGGCTGAAGATCCGACAAAGACTTTGGAGAAAATGTACCAAGAAGCCGAAGCCCTCAAGCTGAAAGAAGCCGAAGAAGAGGCTAGAAAAGTCACAGAGGCGGAGGAACAAAGACAAGCCGAAGGAACGCCTAGAGAAGAAGAACAAGAACAAGGCTATGAGTCTCCCAGACCCACTTCACTGGCTACGGAACAAGAGGACCATCCCATGCCAAGCCCACCACCATCACCTACATGTAAAGACACCGCAAAAGAGCCAACTAAAGAAGCTGAACGTGGGAAAGAGAAAGCCACAGAATCTGAGTCCACCAACGAAACAAAATTTGCACAAGAGGCTAACCAGCAAGAGAAAGAATCAGAGCCGGAAAAGGAAGTGAGACCTACACCAAAAGAGACAACAAAATCTGAGCCAGCACCCTCTACTGAAGCAGAGCAAGAGAAGGCCAAAACACCCTCTACTTCCACACAACAAGAAATAGATGAGGCATCCACAAAGCTTGAGGATGACAAAGAAAAAGAAGACCAACCCTCTACATCCATGCAAGAAGAACCAGCAGCTACGGCACATCCAAAAGACACACATGAGGCTACACGCACATCAACCCAGCTGGCAAGACAGGAGGATTGGTTGTCTAATGACAAGGTTATACTACAAGTAAACAAATATTCAAGGCAGATGCAAGATATCATGGTGAGACTCCGATCTGTAGCACTTGCCACAACACAAAGGCTAAACAACTCGAGATGGTGATTGACGCTCTCCAAGGAGAGTTAGAAGACAGAATGAATGTCATCACCAATCTTCAGAGGAAAATGCAAGAGATGAAGGCTGAAGCTAAAGAACATTAGCTAGCAAGAGATCGACAGCAGAAAGGAATGGAAGAGTTAGGTGATCTGCTCACAAGTTATCAAATTCTTGCAAAGCAAAAGACGAACAACTGACAGAAGCTACAAATGAACTTCTCACGAGAACCCTCTCAGCTCAAAAACTTCAAGTGCAGTTGGATGTTGCCAATGCCTCTTTACAATACTCTGAGCAGTGAATCAATGATCAGGCAATCTTCTTATGGAAAATAAGAGAAAATCCAGCCGTGGCCTCGATCAAAGGGACATATAAGGTATACAAGGCACTAGAGAAAAAGAACAAGGACCTCGAGTTAGAACTAAAGCTGGAGCAATCTCAGTGCAGGGACCTGGCTTTGATACGGGTCTAGAGAGAAGAAGAGATGCTAAAAGAAATAGCTAAGCTCAAAAGAGTAACCAGCTCCTCAGGGAAGGAAAGCTGGATACGCATGAAGAGGCAAGAATTTCAGAGCCGCCACATATATATATACCCTTGGTCTCATTTGCTGAATTGAAGACAGTCCACAACAGAGCTGAGTGGTGAAGATGATTTTTAGCTCAACATTATAGATGCAGACACTTTGCCTATGGTTCAGCTGTCAAAAGTTGAAGAAGACGCACTGAAAGAAAAGATCACACAAGAGGTGGATGAGCAGTGGAAGGCCGCGATGGATTGGGAGTTGAGAGTTCTTCACTCTATCAACGTCACTCAACTCACTCCCAATCAGATCAGTGCGCAATGGCATCAACAATCCCTGCCATACCGTCTCATAAAAGTGGAATTACGATAGGTAAAAGAGAGTCTCTACAAAGACATGCAAGAAGATGGCGTAGATAAAGACCACCCAGAGTGGAGGTTGAGCTGGTTGAATAAGAATCCGAGGTATTTGATTATGTTCATAGGAGCACCTGCAGCCCTGAAAAGAGATCCCACTTTCTATCATGTACCCAGAGTAAGGACATGGCAAGATCATGAGGCACTGACGAAGAAGCAGCCAACCTGGCTGAACTACCCAAGACTGCCAGCTCTAGAGAAAGGACAAGCAACAGAGGAATACATGGTGAAAACCTTAACGGTCACCATGTGTTTCTTCAAGAGTCTACCAGATCTCTCATGCGCAATGTTATACAAGATTTTCCGAGCTCTACTCACTTGTATTGAAGTTTTTCATGAGCCAGAGCAAGCAGGCACCCGTGGATGTCATTCCTCGAGGGAAATAAGGGGTTATGCTATGATCTCAGTGGTCAGCCTTCCACAGAAGTACTCTATGGCTTCTACGCCTGGTGTATGTTCTTGCCATAAAATAATATGTTGGCGCTTAAGGAAGCTTTCTACACGGGATTCTTCACTTGGCAAACGAAGATCTTTGCACCAGTGATCAACGATCATATCTCAAGATTTGTAGGCTACTCAGCAGTAGAGCTAAACAACAGAGTGACCATGCACTTTCTGCAAGTTCGAGATAAAGAAAGAAAAATCAGATACCAGAAGGCACTGAATGTGCTTAAAGACCGCCTCGCCAACCCACTAGCCCGAAGACTATTTCAGCCCATAAACCTGTGTCAAGGGAGGACATAGGCGAGGAGGGGGGGAATGTTAACAACAAGCTAACACGGATACCAATTTTTGGAGTTCTCTTTGTAAAACACTCATTATTTTGATAAATTGGGAATATTGTATCTCCTATTTTCTCAGATAAACTCTGTAATTAATGAGTTGAGGCTAAGCTTCCAAATTGTATCAACCTGTCATTCCCTAGCTTTGGTAGAACTCCAGATTATTAGTTTTGACCACCCAAAAACATTGGCTAACGTATAAAAGCCAATTTTCATAATTTTCTATAAGTTTTTGGATCAGAAATACACAGCGTGAGCTAACGACACTCACTCCTCTCCTTCTCGCGCTTCCTACTCCCTCCCTGGTTGTCACATTGCAGTCGTGTTTGTTGCATTGCAATTGCAAGTAAGAGCTCTACGCATTGATGTAAGCAGTTCACAATATTTCGTAGCTTTTGGCATTGCCGACCCGTGGCCTAATTTCATCATAACTAGGAATTTACACTTTTAAATAAAAAACTAAGCATAGGTGGGGTATTGGGGCATCATTGCTAAGCATTTAGATGCATTCTAGACTAGGTAAAAAATCAATTATTGCTATTCTAATAGTCGCGGTTTTGGAACTTGAACTAAAGTGGGGTTTGAGACCATAAGCATGTGTGCTTAGGTCTTATAAACATGTCTTAGAAGTTTCGTTACATTTGGATGTCTTTTGATGCTGTAACAGATGTGAATTGGTTGCCGATGAGTGATTGGCGTTTGGTGATTTCAATCACTTGAGTGTAGCATGAGCTGGATGCGAGTTGTTAGTTGTTTTCCCAGAGATTGACACCCTCTTGTAGCCTCTATGCACTAGTCGAGTCAGCTTCATCCTATGGATTGACAAATTAAACGTGGTTCTCGCTAATACTGCAACAAGATAGGTTGGTGAGGTTAGACATGCATCCCATAGAGACCAATGTTTGCTTCCTTGCTTCAAGGTCCCGAGAGAGACTCTTTGAGGCCTCTGGCCTTCCCTCCTACAAAATCCCCTCTTGTCTTGTTTATGGCCAAGAGCGAGATTGATCTCCTCGTTTTGCTTTGTTCCCAGAGGGAAAGAGAAAAAGCCTTGTCTCTTCTTCCCTCCAAATAGCCTCCTCTTGCTTTGCTAATTGAGGACGAGAGAAAGAAAGAGAGAGCCTCCCCTTGTTTTGCTAGTTGAGGACGAGAGAGAGAAAGAGAGATCTTTTCTTCAAGCTTCTCCCTCTGAGCTCCTGGCACTTCCTTCCTTCCTGCTATGCCCTCCCTTTATTGACGCCTCTCCTAAATTAGCCCCCCAAAAATTTTTCCCCCACCATGCAGTCACGGCGCCGTGATTGACATGGCATGGGAAAGTGGGCTTAGTGATGTGGCAGGCCAAAACTAGATCTCCATGAGATTTGACCTGCACGGTGCCAAAGCGTGCACCTTGGCATGCTGGACATCTTTCCCTTCTTGCTCGACATCATGTGACACTTCACATGGCCTGTGTGAGCTCCACCATCTCCTCTGCACTGCTCTCGATGTCTGCTTGCACCATCTCCTTGTTTCTCTTTGGTTCAAACACTAAAGCCCCTTTACTTTTCAAAGTGGGTGGCCCTTCTTCCCTTTACAAGTGGGCGGTCATTGAGCTTCAATTGGGCGGGCACTAGTGGGCGGCCGGTTTCCGTGAAGGACACCCCATTTGGCATACATCTCGACTAAAGCATTGCCAACAACGACATCTTTCTTCAGTAGCCGTTGTCGAACAACCTCATCAGGAATTCTCTCACCTTGTTGGGTAATTCCCGCAACCAATACGCTCTAGGAGACGACATTTCAGAGAAAGAGCTCATCAAGAACGTTTTCTGATTTAGTAATAATCACCTCATTTAACATGCATGTCATCCAATCCATTGCTCTCGGCAGCTGCACACTGACAAAGCATTGACTCGCACCGCATTTATTTGCCCATCATCTTTCTGACCTTGGTTCTGATTGATGCACAGTCACTTCTTGTTGACCCCATATACTGAGTACTACCCTCTCAAATCATGTCAAACAAAAAAAAAACAGCAAATGGCATACCGATTGAGGTGATCGACTTGGCACGGAACTAGCCCTCGGGGAAATTTAATCTGGCGATATCTTTGCAATCGTAACTCTGATGATGACTGAACTGAAAAGACCGACGTGCTCCACAAAGTGATCACTTCAAGCCCGTGCATTCACTTTATGTGTTTGTCCCCTCAGTTGTAGTTTCCCAATCCGGTACGGATCTGCATCAACTTAAACTTCAACCTGCAATAATTTTTGCACCATAGCTCCAATCGATGAGTCGTAAAGGCAGGCCGGTAGCGCACTTCAGCATTACAGTTCTTGATCATAATCTCCCATTTGTGCTCACATCAAGAATATTCATTTTTAGCATCATCAAGGCACCTGTTGGCCCTTTTAAGCCGCATCTAGCATACATTAACCATTAAACTTGGCCTATTAACAAGCCCTAATCATTGCTTAACAAATGTGTAGGCTCCAAAGAAGCTTAGCTTGCATTTCTTTTCTCTTTTTTCGAGGAATCCCAAATCCCGAGCAGGTTTTCTCGAGCGATAACTAAACTGAGAAAAAATTAGCAATGTACTATTTCAAAAAGTCCAAACTAGTCAAGGCACTTCTACATATTTCAATATTCATTCACATATGTGTTTTTATTTAGTTCTTACACTCTATCCAAGCTTAGATAGAGAAGGTGGATATTAAGTGGACATTAAGTTGAAAATAGGAAATGGTAACACGTTGCAAGGGAGACAAAGGATTCATCTAATGAACAATTAGGAACTTCTCCTTAGTATTAATGTGGCTGATATTTCTTGTGTGAAAATGTAGTGACAAAGGGATGAGTGTGTATAATGCAGCTCATAGAAGCAAGACCTGTTTAGAACACAAGGAACAAGCCTACTAGAGTAAGGGTCCTCATAAACTAATTTCAAACCCAAGAAGTCACAAGGTAAGGAACTAGGAATTGTCACCATGGGCTTGTTCAAAAAAGCATTATGAGGGTATCCTACATGTTTTCATTGCAATTTCTACCCACTATGCCCCTTGCAAGTTTTTGAGTGATGTCATTTTATTATATTCAATATTTTTTTTCACATTTTTATCTGGTTTATATAGCAAAGACAACATCTCTTGCCAAGTAGGTGGTAGATCTATTTCAATAAGGGCTGGCAACAGACCCTCCTCCTCATGTGTCCAAATCCCTACCAAAAGGAGTAGGTAGCTAGGGAGGAACCCACATACATCCATTGCATTCTAAGCTAGGATCCCTTGTCATGTATCGTCATGTCACATTGGGTTTACTTGAAAAAATCCTGGGGATGGAGTCGAACCATCATTCTAGGACTGTGAGGCTAATGCATTAGCATTATGTTACCTAGGTGGGGGGGGACCAAAGCAAAGGCCACCTTGAAGTAATTTTAGTTATCTATATTTATCAAAAGTGGATTTCCTTCAGATACGAATAATATCTAAAAGGCCATCATCAGAGCAAACAGGGCAATAGCTTTTGTTAAGGCAAATCCTAGAGTAACAGAACCGAACAATTGTTTGGCTAATGATAGATTTCACGCCACAGGGCTTGTCAAAGGACTAAATACGTTTCGAATACCCACCGCTACTCCTTTTTTCATTCTCGGGTTCATCCTTGCTATTCTCTTTTTTGGGAAGCAGGAAGGGGCAAAGCCATGAAATTCCCCCCCAGTGCTTCCTATTCTCTGGGGTCACTATCGCTTGGCCCCGTATCTTGACCGTTCCCTTCATTTTTGGAACTAGTGTCTTCCTCCATATTTGGTCCACTATAGAAGGGGTGGCAACATGTAGTTGAATCTTAATTCATGTCCGACTTCGTCCCCTTCTGGAGTGGAGGTTGTCATTCTTGATTTCATGAATATCCCCTCCAAACTCCTCTTCCCATAGTGGCACCCCTGAAGATGATGGAGGAGGAGGAAAAGATAAATCTTCTGTCGACGTGGAGCCTTTACTAGCGTTTTGCTGGCCTTGATGACAGGAGGACTCCACTTTTGTCTTGTCTTCCAAATTGTCGGAATTGGAAGAAGAGAAGTAATAAGGGAAACCCCTGTACTTTGTGAATACCCCAAACCCATTTCTTATCCCCTGGGAAGGAATCCCTCGCAATATAGATACAACATTCAATATGAACTTTCAAGTCACTATAAAGTAACATTGTACAAGTAAACCTCAAAACAATAAGGGTGCCTAATTTAGGTAGCCGAGTTCATTGGAAACCCCGACGGCCAATCATGGAAAGGGTTAGGCTTTTTAAAGCTTCAATTGTTATCAACGTCCTCTTCTTCTCTCAAGACTCACTCCTCTTGTGAGCCATTCAAATTTCAATAGTCCATATATTGGAATAGAAGCCCCATAGTGCCCAAGGCACTATCCATAATAAGATCATGTAAGCAAGGGCACTATCCATAATAAGATCAGGGCTAGAAAAATACATTTTTCCTAACCTAAGAAAATGAGGGCAAACTTGAAGTTCTCTAGGGTTTTTAAGTCAAAATTTGAAGCTTTTGCTATTTACACTAAAACGTGTGTAAATTTCTCCGTTTTTTGCTCAAAATCTAATCGCGAAGTCAGCATTGGACTCTGGTTTTTTTCTAGGGAAAAATACCAAAATACCCATCTAATTTGTGGAAATTCCCAAAATACCCTTGTATCTAATTTTGTTGGATTGTTCAAGATTTTCTAATCTTTATTTCTTTTTGACAATTGAGATTCTTTTTTGAGTCCTTATTATGTAATTTGTCGTCGCAAAGAAGGTAATTATGTCTAAAAATAATGAAGCAATTCATCTCCAAAGCCTAGAAAACCAACTCAAATTCTAGTCTTAGCATCTTGTACGATAGACAATCAATCTTCTTGTAAAAAGCTACAAAAAAACTTATTTTTGGAGAAAATTACTCTCACAACCAGAGGTCTTTTGGGAGTTTTGAAAAATCTGAAGAGCATTTTGCGAATTTATAACAAAATATTGGGCGTATCTTAGGAATTTTTGAAATTTGAGGGGTATTTTGGTAATTTTTATTTTTTCTAACATTAAAATTTCCAAATTGCTCTCTCTAGCAGTCCACGCCGGCGTGGGCAGCTAGACAGAGGTTTGCTTCTAGTTTTTTTTGAAAAGTGGCAGTCTAGACGTCTCTTTCAAACACTAGCTTGTAGCCTTCCAGCCTCGCTATGAGAGATGTTGGCATTCATGCGCTTGTCGCTAAATACATGTTGGTTCCTGGTATCGCTGCTTTCCCCACTGCATGTGAAGACAATAGCTGATGTTTAAAGTCTAGCATTGGTCGCATGTGCTCGCAAGTCGCGATCTCTCAAGTCGTATATGTGCTCTCAAGTCTCTCTATCTCTCTCTCAAGTCTCTCTCTCAAGTCGTATATGTGCTTGCAAGTCTCTCTCTCTCTCTCTCTCTCTCTCTCTCTCTCTCTCTCTCTCTCTCTCTCTCTCTCTCGCATTTGAAAGTTTGAATTCAGAACACAGAGCACAGAGCGTGAAACTTCCAACACTACAATGGCACACCCAACTATCCAGATGTCTCTCTTTCTCCGTCTCTCTCTCTCTCTCTCTCTCTCTCTCTCTCTCTCTCTCTCTCTCTCTCTCTCTCTCTCTCTCTCTCTCTCTCTCTCTCTCTCTCTCTCTCTCTCTCTCTCTCTCTCTCTCTCTCTCTCTCTCTCTCTCTCTCTCTCTCTCTCTCTCTCTCTAGCAGTCCATGCCGGCGTGGAGTGCTAGAGAGAGTTTTGATTCTAGAAGCTTGCTTGAATGCTGAGGAGGCTGCGCTGTGCAGATCGTAGAGTCGTAGATCTCTCTCTCTGTCTCTCTCTCTCTCTCTCTCTCTCTCTCTCTCTCTCTCTCTCTCTCTCTCTCTCTCTCTGAGCTACTGGCATTCCCTCTAGTAGCTGCTACATACGTACAAAACTTGTGCTGCCAACTTTACAAATAATGGGAATCGTTCATGGATCACCAAAATCTGGAACCAGAGGAAGGCTCGACAGACAAGAGAGCAGAAGTTGTTCCATTAAAGATCATTTGAAGGTATGGACCGACAGCTGGCAGTAGCCATCTCTGCTTCTGAACGTCCTGCTGAGTGATTTGGGTCTCCCGGTGACTGGGTCACATTCACATACAGTCCCAAACATGCCCTCCTGGTGGCTCTTATCGCATCTACGCTAGCTGGCGATCAGTAAGTATGTGCGCTCTCTAATATGTCTCTCATTTATCATTCTCCCTCTAGGAGTCCACGCCGCCGTGGACAGCTAGGGACAGATTGGATTTAGAAAAAAAGTGTGAATATGTAAAAGGAGACGATCTCCCTCTTGGGATAGTTTCCTACGACGTTAAAACTCTTTTCTTCTTCTTCTTCTTCTTCTTCTTCTTCTCTCTCTCTCTCTCTCTAAGAGTCCACACTGCTCTGAAAAGTTAGAGAGTGTTTCGATTTAGAAAAGTGTGAAAGGAGATTAGCAATCTCTCCATGTCTAAAAATACATTTTTAATTTTTCTCTAACTGGTGAAAAAAAGGAAAACTTGAAAATTCTTTTCTACTAGTCCACGTCGGCGTGGACTGCTAGAGAGAGATTTGACTTAGAACTTTTTTTTGAAAGGGGACTAGTAGATCTCTCTCTATCTACCTACTACCATTCCACGCCGGCGTGGATAGATAGAGAGAGATTTGATTTAGGATTTGCCTCGAAAGGAGTCTAGGATGTCTTTCTCTCTCTTTCTAAAAGCCCATGCCAATGTGGATTGCTAGAGAGATTTGATTTAGAAAAAAATATTGTGAATGGCCAATTGGCAACAGTCCTTTGTTTTAGAGTTTTTTCTTCAAGAGACCGAACACTTCTTGGGTATGCCTTTTTAAGGCTGGGTTCAGAACACCTAGCAGTAGAGAGCAAGGGTCTAGGCTGGAGCAAAATGTTTGGTCGACAGAGAAAAACACCTCTTTTGGACCCACAAGAACTTGGGCGGCACCCTCCCTCTCAGAAATGAGATTTGCTTCTATTCTTGATAGAATTGCTGCCTCCATCGCTTGTGAGCAAGAAGCCTAATCCTCTGTAAAAGACCTTATCTATGAATGTTTTACTAATAAAATACACCCTTTTTCAACTCGATTTTTTTTTTCCCCTAAAACCATCTTATAGTCCCTTCTGGAGTTAGATGAAAGCTCTCAATTTTCTATCATCTTAACCCAGCCAAAGGCTTGGTTTGACAATGGGATGGCGGAAAGGATGTGTTGTTTGCAATGCGTTCACAAAAAAAAAACTTTTCCCCTTCTGGGCCGAACAATTTTTGGTCGATACTACCCCCCCCCCCCCCCCCCTCTACGACCCTCACAAAGCGAGAAGATAGTAACCATGTAGTGTGCCAAATGGGATCCAAAGGCATTCTTGTTGTCACCATAGACCATTGCATTTTTTTTGAGATTTTTTCATCTAGGATAGTTGCCACTTCCGCCTTAACTTGACATTGCAAGGGAGAGATGGAGACCCAAACACCTCCCTCTTCCATCACAATGTCTAAATCAACTTTAATTCCCAAATCTTCCAGTTTTAATGACAAAGCTGGCAAACTCTCTCTTCCTTCCTGATCCTCTCAAAACTTGGATTGATTGTCAATGTAGAGCCCTTGTCGCGGCAATAGACAAGTTGCTTTTGTAGCAAGATTTTATCCTCTCTCATGTGAAACCTACCTTTCTCTTGAAGTGATGAAGCCTTATGGTCTTTCTTGTGTCTCCTCCATTCCTCTCATTCTCTCTCTACTCCCCTATCTCCAGTAGTGTATACCAATGCCAAAGAATGTGTATTACTTGGGTAATTGCCCTAGGTATTGATCTCGCTCTCTTTTTGGTTTGGTCAGAAGTTTTTGCTCGATGTTTGGTAAGACTCAACATTCTTTTTTCCATCATGGAAGCGGATCTGCACAACACCGTAATGAATACAAGGGAAGGAACTAGTCAACAACCAATGCTTCTATGAAGACCAAATGGAGAAAGATCACCTCCAGGAGGAGTGGAAGGAGTTCCACCTTTTCCATATCCAAATAAGCATATGGTAGAGGTGAAACATTTAAAGGAGGGTGACACGTAAGAAAATGGCATTAAGCATGGCCATCTAAAAGGTAAGAAGAAAGAAGGAGTCACGTCACAAAGTGACTATGGAAAACAAAGGAAGGTGAAGGAGACCAAGGAAGCGAAGTGGACCATGATCTAAGACATTCCTCTTGGACATGGTATGGATCCATACAGCCTGTTGGAAGACATGAGAGGTAAGGGCCCCAATATCTCATGGCCTCAGTTTCTTGCATTATGTCCACATGGTAGGAGGGATTTAATGAACGCAGTTAGAAATAGGAGAAAGATAAAAGAGACTGTGCCTGTTGTAAAGATTTCACAAACTAAAATGAATGAGGATATTACACCTATGCTAGATTGTTATATGAAGGGGAGGCTGGTTAGGAAAGGTCTAGTGGACGGGGGTGTAAAAAAATCTATCATGACCGAGGGACTCATACAAAGACCAGGCACCTGAAATCAAAGTGAAAATGGCAAACAATAGCAAGGCTACATGCGTAGGCATTTGCAAAAATATTTATGTGGAGGCCTTTGGTTTAAGAAGGCAGTGGATTTTTGTGTTATGTCAACCAAGTAAAGTGGCTATTCATTTATCCTAGGAAGACCATGGATAATGAAAATGTGAGCGTTGCAAGTTGGGAAAGTGAAAAGTTGATTTGCAGGAATGACAATCATAAGGAGGCTATCTCTGACATGAAGGAGCAACGTCAAGAGGAGCTCCATGAAGATGCATTGCAAAATGAGATGGAGGAAGACTGGACTGATAGCACTTCAGAGGAAGAAAGTAGCAACATCATTATTGAAGAGGAGTCTTCCATCAAAGTCATGGGGATAACGTTTAAGCCAAGTAACCAAGAGACCTATTCCCCAGGCTTGGAGGTAGGTCTTCAAGAGAACCAAGGTGTGAAAGACAAAGGGATGTTATCAACCACACTTACAACGGAAGAAAGAGAGGAGCTCAAATGTGTGCTAAGGAAGTTTCCTAGGCTTTTTGCTAAAGACTACACCGACGTTCTTGGAGTAGACATTGTTCAACACAAGATTGAGTTAAAGCCCGAGGCTGCACTTAATGCGCAAAAATTACCAAGGCTATGAGTCATCAAGGAGCTGGCTCTACTCAAGGAGGTCCGAAAGCTTCTAGCAACAAATTTCATTTTTCCAATGGATAATTGAGAGTGGGTCTCTCTCGTCGTAGTCACTACTCCCAAGAAGCATGGTAAGTGGAGGATATGTGTGGACTATAGGCCACTCAATGAGGCAACCAAGCGAGATCACTTTCCCCTCCCATTTCAAGATGAGATACTAAATGAGGTAGTTGTTCATGAGAAAATACGGTGTGTGTGATGTCTACTCAGGCTACTTTCAAATAGGCATCGCATTAGAGGATCAATTGAAAATAACCTTTATCACTCCTTGGGGTTGTTATGCTTTTCGAGTCATGCCATTTGTCCCAAAAAATGCCCTTGCAACTTTCCAACGCTTCATGAACATGGTTTTTCAAGCTTTTTTTGGAAAGTCCTTTAGGGGCTTTACTGATGATTTTTGCATTTATACCTCAAAATCATTGCATCTACAAAGGGTAGAATAAGGTTCTAAGAAGCTCTACGACATGGGAGGTCAGCTCAATCCCCACAAATGCCACATATGTGAGGATGAAGAGATCTTGCTTGGTCATAAGGTATCCTATAAAGGAATTGAGGTGGATCCTTCAAAGGCAAAGGCTCTTATTGAGCTCCCATCACCCAATAACCTCAAAGAGGCCATCTCATTGATTCAAAAGGTTAAATATATGTCCCGCTTCATTCACTTACCTTTGGAGTTGCTTCATCCTTTGCAAAATTTGACACAATAAGTAGAATTTGAATGTTCTAATGAGCTTGAGGAGTACTTGAGGAGAACTCATGCCTCCTTGTTGGAGTACAGATTCTTTGTTAGCTCCAGTGTTGGGAAAGAAACAATTGGTACAATTTTGTTAAAAACAAGATCCCCACAGTATTAGGATGCGACTCGTCTACTTTGTTAGTAGGGTCATGAATGCCTTGGAGAGAGAGGCTATAGAGAAGTAGAACTCATGATGCTTGCTCTCATGTTTGAAGTCAAAAAATTTAGATTTTATCTATTACCAAAATCTCTTGTAATTCTCACTGTAGAGAATTTGTTTCCTTGGGTGTCATCTCAAATGAACCTTGTTACTAGGATCTCAATGTAGATTATGGAATTGCAAGAGATTCAATATTATTTCAAGGTACAAGACAATGTGTGTGCACAATCGGAAGATATTCTCATTTTATAAAGTACATGAGAAGTGCTTGAAGTAAAGAACCTACCATTTCCACCACCTTAAAAAAGCCCTAATGCATTTACTTTGTTATTTGACAGAGATTTTTGATGAGCCACTGGTAAAGCAACAAGAGGGCTAGTGTTGCTTAACCCAAGTGGATAAGCGTTCATGGAAGATAAGGTCAATATACCAGGTTCAACAAGCAACAATGAAGTAGAGTATGATATACTACTTCACGGTTTGAATAGGTATACAACGTCTCATGGTAAAGGGGGATGCACTCCTCGTTGTGAAGCAAATCTTAACACTAAGTTGGTAACCTAACAGGACATAAAAGTGTCCTTTCAGGGTTTTGAAAGAAACCTCCAAAACCATAGTAGATCCACTCGTTTTGTGAAATCCTTTTATGAGGTTATAGATCAAGGCCTACTACACATGGAAAAAATAAGAAACTTGTAAAATTTCTCATATTTTGGTCGGACCAAGCCTCCAAAGTTGATGGACCAGTACATTTTCATCAAAGCAGTCATTTCTTACGTTTTGTTGCATAAAAACAAGATTAGGGATTTTTGTAGGACTTGAAATAAATTCCCTGGTTAACTTCAATGGGTTGGTAATCAGAACATATGATTGCTTCTCACTCACTATTTTTTGTTTTGCCAAAAGAAATAGGTACAAAAAAGTTGAATTTTTACCATTCTGCAAACCTATCATTAAAGTTTCTATAGACACGATCAATACAAATAATATGTGCATGTTTTATTAATTAGTTCCCAGTTGTCCGTTAGGTTCATAAGAAGCCATGGAGCATGTCAAAATAATGATACATCTCTTTTCAAGGGGAATCTTGGGGAGAAAGATGAAGTGCTAAATACAGCAAACATGAAAAAAATGGGTTCAACATTTTGAGTTGTAGAGTCCCATAGAAATTATTCAATATCTAGACAAATTTGATCCTTATGACTAGATATGGTTACTACCTACAAAATGCATATGGTTGTCACAAGAAACTAGCAATATTGAAAAAGCTATACTTGATATACTAGAATATTTCGTTTTCTTTCATAATTGAAAAAATCAACCATCCTTGTGTACTATGAAAAATAGGGTATTAGGTGCCCCAAAACTCAAGGAATACTAGTTTTATGTTAGAATATGCAACATAGAAACTCAAAAGTGCATTTGGATATCATGAAAGCCACCAAAAAAATCATAGTAAAGCCAAAATTGGCTAAAAAAGAGGATTTGACAATTTTTGTAATTTGCTCATAACTTACAACTTTAACATTTATTTCTCCCTAGAAGCATTAGGATATGTTGAGGACTACTAAAGATAGTCCTCTAGCATTATAGACCTCACAAACATGAATTCTAGAGTGGTATAGTTTCAAAAAGTTGAAAAAAGCCAAAAATAGGACCCGTTTTTTCACACAGTTTAGGTTCTGAAATGTTGTGCAAGGACAATGTTAAAGATGGAATTGATATTTCAAAAAAAGGTCAAGTTTTTTTCAGCTCATGAGACAACTTTCTAGATAGATAGCACGTCAAAATCCAATTTGAAACTCTTGACATAATTCAAGGAAAATGGTCACTTAACAGGACATAAAAGTGTCCCATTACCAACCTAGTGTTAAGCATTTTGGCATGTAAAAACAGAAGATTAAGGTCAAAGGTTCATTCTATCCACAAATTATTCAATGAGTTTGAAGAAGTGCAATTGTATCATATTCTTAGGAAACAAAATGAAGGTGCTAATTTGCTTGCACAAAAGGCAGTTGCATATGTTGATAAGGAAGTGCATGTCATCATGGTGGCAATAGTCGTAAATCAACCAAGGTACCAATGGATGGAGTCCTTGGATCCCATTGTGAGATACAGTCTGGAAGGAAAGTATCCACAAGGCTTTACAAAGACTCAAAAGAGGAGGCTCATAAAGAAGGTAAGTGTCTATCTCTTTCTAGAAGGCTCCCTATATCAAATAGGAAAGGATCAGGTTTGTAGAATAGTACCAACAATGTAGGAATTTCCCATCATTCTAGAAGGTTGTCATAAGGAAGCTTGTGTGGTCATTTTGCCCAAGAGTTAACTGTGAAAAAGATTTTTCTTGCGGGGTATGTTTGGCCAAGCTTGCATGTTGATGTTCAACATTGGTGCCAAAGTTGTCAGAATTCTCAGGTTAATGGAGATATAAGGTTGGTGCATGGTCCAAGGAAAATAGTGATTACAAATGGACCCTTTGAAAAGCGGGGCATTGATGCTATGGGTCCACTACCTAGTAGAACTGAAATGGCAAGCTCTACATTCTAGCGGCTGTGGACTATATGACTAGGTGGGTGGAGGCACAGAGTGTGGCAAAAGGTAAATGAGAGGATATTGAGAAAAATTTTCTGCACTAACATTTGTTGTAGGTTTGGCACACCTTTGGAGATTGTTTCTGATAATGGACTAGGGTTTAGAAAGGGATTGCCCATAAAAGCCTGTGAAGAACTTCACATTCTACATAGTCATAATATACCCTACTATCCCCAGTCAAATGGTTTGGTAGAAAACAATAATGGTGTCATTGTAGGAAACATTAGAAAGATGGTGAAAAATAAGACAAAGTTGTGGGATGACTTATTAGATGGAGCATTGTGGGCATATTGAACCACATACAAGGAGGCCATAGAGTTCAATCCATTTCGCTTGGTTTATGGTCATGGGGCTTTGGAACCTATCAAGCTCAACATTCCAACAATGCAACTTCATGGCAAAGAAGCACAATATAATCAAGAAGCATGGATGGATTGAATTCTTACCGTCATTGAGGTTGAGTGGAAGAGAGAGGTGTCTTATGAGTACTACAAGAGGAAATCTACACAAGTAAAGGAGAAGCTTGACAAGAAACTCAAGGAAAAAGGTATCAAGGATCGAGATCTTGTGCTAATGTATGACTGATAATTGTTTTGATGCCAAGTTTGAATCTAGATGGCAAGGTTCGTAGGTATCGACTTAAGCACTACTTGATTGCACTCTAATAGAGGATTTGCAAGAACATCACCATGAAGCTATATCGTCATGTAAGTCTTGTAGTTTAGTTTGTGTCAATAGTTCAAGACAAGGTGAAGAAGAACTATAGAATAAAGACTTGTTTGAGACACAAAAATATTTATAATTATTTTGGTATTTATTTAAATAATTTTACCTAGGTATGCGTTATTTAGCTAAGTATGTTATGTACATTGACTTACCGTTACCATGATTCTCTTAAATTATAAATAATTTTTATCATATAAATACATATTTTCATGCAAACCTCTCTAAATCTTGGTGTGCACAGAAAATGAATATGTGCCTATCTTAGAGCAACCACAAGGAGAAATTAGCGGAGGCCATTCATCAAGAGATAAAACATTTAAGATTCTCTTAACTATGGGAAAATGGTGGCCTACCTTGCACATGGATGTGGAAGAATATGTTAAGCAATGTGATGATTGTTAGCGTACTAAGGTACCTATATAGAGAGATGAGATGCCACTACTGCTGATGATGGAAGCAAGGGTATTTTCTAAGTGGGGCTTAGATTTTGTGGGACCAATCTCACCACCCGGTTACAAATCCCATGCCCAATATATCATCATCGCCACATACTATCGCACAAAATGGACTAAAGCAAAAACCACACAAAAAGAATATGCCGTCAAAACCACTAGACAATTTCTATATGAAAATGTCTTTCTACCATATGGATTACCTTGGGGGGTTCACTATGTGTAAAACTACCATATTACATGCGTTCATGTAATGGCTATTGCCCGCACAAGAGCAATAGGCATTACGGGAATGATTACCCGCAACTACATTATATGAACATCAACATATAAAAATGACAAGAGAAGGAAGTACACAGTACACAGGCCCAGAACACCTCTTGCTTCATTCATTTGTATTCCAGACACAGAGTTACAATAGTAGTTGCCATGAATATCATAGAGATTGGTTAAGTTTTATCAAAAGATAGGTATGCCCCTCCATATACAACCGCGGCTCCAACGCAAATTGGGAACGGTGCACACACTTCTATCCCATGATATCCTGTGAAGAACTGCCGCTACGGCTACCGCATATCGCATACCACTGATCCGCTGTGTCCAAACCTCCGCAGGACCGCAAGACCGCATGTACGGCTAATGCCGTAACACCTGGCACACACGGTGGATTGCGTGAGCCCACACTCAGTCCCTCCCGGTTGGAAGGTTCCGGTGGTTTCTCTGCACCCTGCTCTGGTGAAGAGGAAATATCAATACAGCCAAAGCCTTTTAAATCTGCAGTATGTGCCCGATAGACCTCATCCAAAAGACGTGGATCTATCTCAATATGTTCTGGCCAGGGAGCCCGAGGAATAAACTGCGTTGGCAAAGAAATAGATTGAGGCACCTATCATAGAGGAGCAAGAGGTGTATATAAGGGATAATAGCGAGAAAGGTATCTATTAAGAGAAGACCAAAATGGAGGGCAAGGTGGTAGACTGAGAGAAAAAGAACAAGCTAAGGTCTCCACCCAAAAACAGACCCTACGCCGCTCCTTACAAAATCGACGAATCATTTTTTGCAAACGAGATACAGGAGCCTGGGCTTCAGCACAATCCTCTGTAGCTTGTGCTCAATCAGCAACATCAGAACCCTCGGGAACAACACTCTTACCTCTGTCAGTGTTGGATGACTTGGGGTGTTGCACCACAACCTGCTGAGTGGATGGCTGTGCTCTCACCTCAGCAGCCAAGCGTATGCTCCAGCTTTGTAATTGATTAACCAAAAAAACTCGGAGATCTTCTTGCATCTCCACTGCCAACGCATCCAAGTCATTCATATTGATCATTACATACCAGGGTGCGAGGCTAAGTAAGAGGCTAGGCTATGCTGCGTTCTCAACTAGAGAAGTTCCTATTGAATAGAGGCCACAAAATCAACATTAGCCCCTCGTAACATTTGTATTTTTGCCCCTTGTTGGCGAGTTGTTGCAGTCAGCTCTTCATTTTGAGTGGACAACTCAGCAATGCGAGTCAGCGAGGCCGCTACCTGCGCTTCCAGCTCATTGACTCTTCCCTCTGTGGGGGGGGCTGGCTAGGCCGCACGAATAGACTCTGCAAGTCTGCTAAAAAAAGTGCCGCATGCCTGCAATTGGTCAGCGGGGGTCGCTGCCGTAGCCTCCCAAGGTAGCGCTACGAGAAGAGTACCTCCCGTCGAGGCAGCCGCATTGGTAGTGCCAAAAGTTTCCGGTTGAGCGGGAACAACCGCAACCGGAGATCCCGTCCTCAACGGAGTAGCACTGCCCACTCTCTCTTGCATTCGGCGGCGCCAACGAGCCACCGCAAAATCCTCCGAAAGAAGAGATGTTGACGCCGGAGGTGGTGTAGAAAATTGTTGTTCCTCCCTGTCGTGCTTGCGGCTTGCTGATCCTGCACCTGCAGTGGCCATCTCTTGGGCTCCAGAGGATACCATTGCTATCGATGGACCAGGAAAATCCACAGTGCCCACATGCTGCTGCTGTGTTTCCCTCTCAGCCGGCACTGCCAAGCTTTGCGTTTGCGACAGAGGAGCATTAGTACCTTGGACCACCAAGCGATCATCTTCAAAGTGGCAGAGAGGACGCAGAGCGAGAGGAAAAACTTCTCTTAAAGGAAAAATCAATGTGAGCAGTTGGCCAACCTTTGTATTGGTTGGGGTATTCCTCCCCAATTGTGCCATCACTCTTTGGCACTCCGCTAGCAGGCGTTCTCTAACCACCGCTGCCCAAGCTACTGGCCCAAAGTTGGCCGAATGCAAAACATTTCTTGCTCGGGTCGAAATGGTATAGGTTTTGGCTTGCAGCCAAATCGCCTCGAGAAACTGTAAAGAATGAGGATGCAAGAGAGCTACACAAGACAAGCACAAAGCACACAGAGATGGAAAGCTTCTTCTTCTTCTTCACAGAAAAGAGAGTACAAAATGACTAAGTGCTAAAGCTGAAAAGTAGCACATATGTACATGCGGTCACTAAGTGTGAACTCGCTAGAAGCGTACTAGGCTGGCACTATAAGTGTAGCCAGCTGTAGAATCACTGGCAGAGATCCTCCGTGTCGGTCACCTAACGCGCCAGTGAGTAAATGCCGTAAGCGGCCAAGACCCGTAGTGGATGCCAGCTCAATGTGTAGAGCTCGACATCTCAACACTCCCCCTCGAGCTCTGCATGTCGCAGAGTCCAAGCATAGTCCGGAAACGTTGAAGCTTCTCAGCTCCGAGGGCCTTGGTAAAGATATCCGCTATCTGCTCCTCTGTGCTGACGTAGACCAAGGCGATGTCGCCCGCCAACACTCGCTCTCGAACGTAGTGGTAATGGACCTCTATGTGTTTGGTCCTAGCATGGAACACTGGGTTCCTAGCCAACTGCATGCTGCTGAGGTTGTCACAATGAATGACAATCTGCTGGTCCACCTGCACTCCCAAGTCCTCAAGTAATGTGCGTAGCCAAGCTACCTCGCACGCCGCAACTGCTGCACCTCTGTACTTGGCCTCTGTGCTCGATAAAGCAACCGTAGGCTTCTTTTTGCTGCTCCAAGTAATAGCAGCACTCCCAAAAGAGAACATGAAGCCACTCGTAGATCTCCTATCAACAATGCTACCTGCCCAATCTGCATCTGTATACCCATACAATGCTAATGGTGCATCTGCTGCATAGAACAATGCGTAGTCAAGAGTCCCTTGCACATACCTAAGTGTGCGTCGTACTCCATCCAAATGTGGCTTCCTCGGAAGCTGCATGAACTGACTCTCCAAGCCTATTGTGTAGCTCAAGTCTGGCCTTGTGATAGTCAAGTAGATTAGACTACCCACCATCTTCCTGTACATATTGACATCCTCAACAACATCACCCTTCTCTGCACTCAGCTTTGCATTCACATCCAAGGGAATGGAAATCGGCTTACAATCAGCCATACCATACTTTGACAACATGTCCAAAGCATATTGTCTCTGTGACAGACATACACCCTCTGGAGTCCTGATCACCTCAATGCCAAGAAAGTAGCGCAACTCACCCAAATCTTTCATTTCAAACTCCTGTTTGAGAAGACCCTTCACATGGTCAATCTCCATAGCATTGTCACCAACAATAATAAGGTCATCTACATATATGGTAATGACCACAATCCCCACATCACTCTCACGTACATAGAGTGAATGATCAGCATGAGCTCTCCTAAAACCAATACTGACAAGATACTTGGCAATCCTGTCATACCATGCTCTAGAGGCCTGCTTCAAACCATACAAAGCTTTGAGAAGTATGCATACATAATCTGGGTAACCTGGATCGACATAACCAGGTGGTTGATCCATATACACTTCCTCTTGCAACTCACCATTCAAGAAGGCATTCTTTACATCCATTTGATGCATAATCCATCCTCTAGATGCAGCCACTGCTATGACAGCTCTCACAGTCGTCATCTTTGCCACTGGAGCAAAGGTCTCCTCATAGTCTATGCCATACGTCTGTGCATAACCCTTTGCGACCAGCCTTGCCTTGTGACGCTCAATGTTACCATCAGCCTTATGCTTGGTTTTATACACCCATTTACAACCAATAGCTTTCTTGCCACTTGGCAATGGCACCAACTCCCATGTGTCATTTGCTTCCAATGCAGCCATCTCTTCATTCATTGCATCATCCCAATGCACATTTCCAACTGCATCCTCAAAACATGTGGGCTCCACATCCTGTATCACCTTAGCCATGTAGGCTTGGTGATGCGCTAGATACCCATCATAAGTCAATTTCTGAACTGGATTTCTGACTCTATAAGATCTGCGCGGTCCTTGGTCACTCCTTTGCCCTCTAGCATCTTCTTGTACTTTCCTTACACCAGGTGTCCTGACAGTCGGAATTCCAAATTCCTCATCAAGACTTTGTTCAGAACCATCTGAATCCATGTCTACATGTGAAAAACCTGATGATGCATCAACCATAAAGGGAGGTTCATCAACCTTTTCCTTTCCTTTTCGTGATACATTCCCTGTACCTGTTGGTGGAGTAACCTGCGTACGTAGTCTACCATTCCATGGTTTCTCAACAGAGCCACGAGAAGAGGACTCTTGTGGTCCACTCAAAACCTGTGACTGCGGCCTCACATTTTGTACAACCACATCATCTTTTACATCAGCCCCAATAGTGCCATGTGCATTACTGTACCAGCTGCTCATCTCATCAAAGACTACATCTCTGCTCACTCGTAATTCTCGTGTAGTAGGATTGTAGCACCTGTACCCCTTTTGTTCAAGGGAATATCCCACAAGAATACATTTCTCTGCTTTAGGATCCAATTTCCTACGCAACTCATCTAGTACATGCACGTAAGCTATGCAGCCAAACACTTTCAAGTGTGCCAAATCAGGCTTTGTACCTGTAAACTTTTCCTCAGGTGTTACATCATGCACTCGCAGCTGTAGGTGTCCTGTTCATAATGTACACAGCTGTATTTACAGCTTCAGCCCAGAAATGATGAGGCATGTTCTTCTCATTCATCAATGCACGTGTAACCTCTGCAATGTGCCTGTTTTTCCTTTCTGCGACCCCATTCTGCTGTGGAGTATATCTGCATGTAAACTGCCTGTGTATACCATGCATTCGCAGAAAATCTGAAAAATCATTGGAGAAGTACTCTCCCCCTCCATCTGACCTCAATGTCTTGATTTGCATATCTGTCTCCTTCTCAATCATGACTTTGAAGTCTTGAAAGTGACCAAACACTTCACTTTTGTTACGCATGAAGTAGACCCATACTTTCCTTGTATGGTCATCAATGAAAGAGACATAATACCTGCAACCATGTATACTTGCAGTATCGGTTGGACCCCAAACATCTGTGTGCACCACCTCAAGTGGCCTTTTACATACATTGCGCTCATGTGGAAATGAGCCCTTTGACTGTTTTCCAAACTGGCATGCTGCACACACTTTATGCATACCATCCACCTTGAATCTGGGCAAACCTTTTACAATCTGTTTTGATTGCATGCTGCGCAATCTCTGCTCATTGACATGGCCAATGCGTTTGTGCCAAATGTCAACATCAGCCACAAAACCTGTGCCCTGTGCAAATAATGGAGCTTTTACCTCAGGCATGTCTACATTCAGCGTAAACATTCTGCCCACACATTTGCCCTCTGTGATCAGCTTACAGCCATTCTGGAAATCTTCTACATAACAGCCATTTGGATTGAAGCGAACCTGCAAACCCTGCTCAACCATTTGTCCAACAGAAACAAGATTCTTTGTAATGTTTGGGACATGAAGTACATCTGCTAAGTACTTTGATTTCCCACTCTTCGTATTTAGAGGTATGTCCCCTACATGAGCAATGGGGTGAGCTGTATCATCTCCTGTCTGCACATAGCCTGACACATCTGGTTTGCGCATATCTCTAAACCACTCTCCACGAGACGTCATGTGATTAGAGGCACCTGAATCCACATACCAAACATCATCTTGGGTGGAATTCTCTGCAGTCATTGTATTCATTACATGCTGCATAACAAACATGCGCTCGTTTTTGCTGTCATCTGCATCTCTTCTAGTAGATGCATAGTTGCCCTGTTCTCTCTTTCTACTTGCTTTTCCCTTTGGACAGTCACGTGACATGTGACCTCTTTCACCACAAGTCCAACATTCTCTACTATCTGGAGTATGTTGCTGCCTGCTTGATCCTGCACCACGACCTCTTTGACTCCCCCTGCCTTGAGACTGGTTTCCCCTGCCACCTGTATTGTTTTGATTTGATTGACCTTCTAGAAATTGGCCCCTGCAACCCCTTGGGCCTCGACCACTACCTCTACCTCTACCTCTGTTGGAGTTAGAATAGAAGGCCTGTTCAGAATTATTTCTGCCATGAGAAGAAGATGTGTCAAGGTTCTTCTCCTCAAGAATAAGCATAGAAATCAAATCTTGGAACACGGGGATGTCGTCTCTTGTATTCATGGAAGACCTAAAATGTACATACTCATCTCCTAGACCATCCAAGCATGCACGGACAATGTCATCGTCTTCCACTGAGACTTTAATAGATCCAGGAGCCTCAATGATACTCTTGATCTTCAAGGCATAATCATTGATTGAGAGGTTGTTCCTCTTAACCTGATTTAGCTCCGACTTTAGTTGAAGCTTCCTGGCCTTGGTGTTCACCTCGAACACTCTGCCTAAGTTTTTCCATGCAATGGTGGGGGTTTCAGCATCCTGTAGATAGCCCATCATGCCATCTGTGATGCTCATAGAAAGCCAATACATCACTTTGCTCTGGCCTTGTTGCCAGTCCCTCAAAGCTTTCCTTTGTTCTGCTGTAGCATTTGCCTCGGGAATCTCTGGTTCCTTTTCATTGTCTCCTTCTACATAGTCCCAATAACCTTTTCCTTTTAGGAAATTTGTTATTCTGAACTTCCATGCAGGGTAGTTATTTTTCTCAAGCTTCTCAGTGACAATCTGACTGAAACCGTCAGACATCTTGAAGCACCAAGACAAAATAACTGCAATCTGCAAAAACCTGCAAATCTGCTGAACCTGCTATCGTGGTTCCTGTAACGCTTTCTACACTCAACGAGTGTCCACAATCAAGCGTTTCACAACCACTGTACTTGTACAGTAAATCTCTGTATACTGCACTTTGGAGACCTGTTCAGAAACTTGTGCAAAAAACCTGGTCGTGGATTGCAACGAAGGGATTGTGATGCTCTTGCTCTCTTAGCCTCTCTTGCCTGCACCAGGCTCTGATACCATGTAAAGAATGAGGATGCAAGAGAGCTACACAAGACAAGCACAAAGCACACAGAGATGGAAAGCTTCTTCTTCTTCTTCACAGAAAAGAGAGTACAAAATGACTAAGTGCTAAAGCTGAAAAGTAGCACATATGTACATGCGGTCACTAAGTGTGAACTCGCTAGAAGCGTACTAGGCTGGCACTATAAGTGTAGTCTAGCTGTAGAATCACTGGCAGAGATCCTCTGTGTCGGTCACCTAACGCGCCAGTGAGTAAATGCCGTAAGCGGCCAAGACCCGTAGTGGATGCCAGCTCAAGATGTAGAGCTCGACATCTCAACAGAAACCATCGATACGCATCCCTGGTTGCTACATCTGACGACCCTGAAAGCTTATACTCGCCTTTGACTTTCAAACCAAATTCTTGCTCTACATTAGCAACAAGGATCACATGAGAGGCGTGCACCACGCCATCGTTGGGCAAACAGCAACACCTTGAGACCCTTTCTGCTGTCAACTGAATCTGCTGATTATTTAGCACCACCATATCGCCAGCATCGAGTTGCTCAATCAAACCTGCTGCCTGCGGGTGAACTGGGATCCCTTGCCAATCCAGGTTGGCGAACACACGCAGCCGCAAGTCTTGCAGCCTGCGGGTGAACCGGGATCCCTTGCCAATCCACGTTGGCGAACACACGCAGCCGCAAGTCTTGCAGCCATGCGTCCACTCGTCGAAGCGATAACTGATGTACAGGCGTGAAAGGAATACATTGCAGGAGAGAAGCTGGCATGGTGGCGATGAGATGAAGGAGCAGAGAGTATAGAACTAAGAGCGCGCGACACACTAAACAAGAGAAACACAATAAGAATTGTCTACATGTAGTAGTAACCTTTCCACAATGAGTTCCCAAAATAGGGCGATCGACGGTGTCGCAACCATCATAGATCCTTTCCCGCTTTCCAAGATTGCATGCAAAAGAATCCCCAATCATGATTAGGGCGGCTTCCAGCTCTTGTACCACAACAAAGGGGCACTGAATCGTGGTAGGTGAAACATAATGGCGTAGTCTGAAACCATTGACTGGCACAGAAATAACCTCCCCCTGTAAATCCGCCAAATAAAAAGAGATGGGCCCGCATGCTTGAAAAATTCAGAATGGTCCTGACCACCTTAATTTAAGCTTCCCCGGCATCTTCCCAAGGCGGGAATTGAAGACAAGGACCAGCTGTCCCCGAACAAATTGCCGTGCTCTCGGGCGATCCAGCCATTTTTTTCGCCTAGACTGTAGATCCTGGAGCACCGCAAAGCTATTCAACTGCTCTTTGTCCAGTTCCTGCAAAACATCCAATCGATAAATCACAGAATCCTCCGGAAGAAGACGATCCGCAATCAACAGCCACATACTCGGAATCACATGCTCCACCGAAGTGATTGCCTCCATGCCAAATGCCAACTTAAAAGGATTCAATCCTGTTGCCACTTTATAAGCTGTTCGATAGGCCCATAAGGCGGAAGGAAGTTTCACATCCCAATCCGTTCGATGCATATTTACCAACTTTGTTAAAATCCAAATCAATTGCTTATTAGTTGATTCTGCTTGCCCATTCGCCTGAGGATAATATGGAGAAGATTTCCTGTGTAATACAAAATAAAATCGTAGCATTCTCTCCATCACCTTATTCAAAAAATGAATTCCCCTTTCACTAACCAGCTCAATAGGGCAGCCATATCTAGAAAAGATATCCTTATATAAGCATCCCGACACAGAAACTGCAGTGTTATATCTCAAAGGCCATGCCTCCACCCATTTGGTAGTGTAATCCGTGGTTGTCACGATATACTTATTTCCTGTGTGAGCTGCCAGTGGTTTAAAAGGACCAACAAAATCCAAACCCCACTTTTGAAAAGGCTCCAAAGGTAGAACTGGCTGAAAAGGCATTCTGGACCGTTTGGTAGGTTGCCCCAACCGCTGACACACATCACACTATTTCACATAATTTCTCGCATCCTGAAACAATGTGGGCTACAATAATCCAGATTGGAGAACCTTTCGAGCTGTGATTAATGCTGCAAAGTGACCTCTCGCAATACTAGTATGGACTTCCTCTAATACTGCTTCCTACTCCTGTGGTAGCACACATCTGAGTAATACCTTTGCCACCGTATGATAATAGAGCTTTCCCATAATAATATCAAAATTCCTGCTTCTAATAGGCATACGTTTCCTCTGATGGTTGGACAAGAAAGAAGGCATTTCGCCGCTGTCGATAAAATGAAACATCTCCTCATATCATTTCCATGGGATGCTAGGAATGACCCTTGCCTGTTGCGGAACTGTGATATCCTCTGCAGCTACTCCTGTTAGAAACAGAGACGCATCCAAAAATTCATCAGCTACACCCGTCGGCGGCTCTTCCGAATCTAACCTGGATAGGTAGTCAGCCACCGCATGTTGAGCCCCTGGCCGATGTATGACCTCAAAGTCAAATTCCTGCAGCAAAATCACCCATCTGGCCAATCTTCCCGTCAAATTCTGTTGCCTTACCAAGTATAAAAGAGCCAAATGGTCCACATGGAAGAAAAAACGTCGGCCCAACAGATAGTGCCAGAATTTCTTCATTGAATAAATCATCCCTAAACATTCCCTTTCGGTTACGGAATAATTTCTTTCTGCGCATGATAATCATCTACTACTGGCATAATAGACAGGTCGGAACCATCCTTGACTTTGTTCCTGCATCAGCACACTGCCAATAGCTCGATCCGAAGCATCCACAAACACATGAAAATCCTGACCCCAATTCGGTGCAAGCATAATCGGAGCTTTGGATAGCTGAAGTTTTAATCTCCGAAAAGCCAAGTCACATTCCTGTGTCCATTCAAAATCTATAGCATGAGCTGCCTGAGTAATCGGGATTTCTAAATGTGCGACAAACCGCAAATGCCTCCCATGCCAACGAGCTTGTCCCAGGAAAATCTGGCACTGTTTCTGGTTCCGCGGTGCAGGCGCTTCCATAATTGCGGCAATTTTATCCGGATCCACGGAAATACCATCTTCAGAACTTATATGCCCCAATAGCCTACCACTGCGAACAGCAAATGCACACTTTAAAGGATTCACACTAAACTTCACCTCTCTGCATTTCATAAAGCATAACCCTAATTGCTTCAAATGCTCCAATTGCGCTCCAAAAACACTGAGATCATCCAGAAAAATTCTCATAAAATCTGTCAAATAAGGACCAAAAATTTGAAACATATCCCTTTGAAAAGTGGAAGGTGCATTCCACAATCCAAACCACATCACTGTGCAGGCAAATACTCCCCATGCGATAATAAAAGCTGTTTTTGGCTCATCCCGCAATGCCATTCAGATTTGATTATATCCACTAAATCCATCCAAAAAAGTATACATCTCATGTCCTGCTACATCATCCAAAATGGAATCCAAAAATGGAAGAGGAAAAGGATCTGGAACAGTAGTAGCTGCATTCAATTTCTGGTAATCCACACAAATTCGGATTTGCTTATTTTTCTTTAGTACTACCACAATTGGAGAAATCCACTCCGGATTATCAATAGGGGTAATAAAACCCACTTCCAACAGGCGATCAATTTCCATCTTAACTTGCTTTGCCACATTCAGATTCATCCTCTATGAGTGTTGCTTCACTGGCACCGCATCCGGTTTCAGATTGATCGTATGCTGATAAAACTTAGAATCCAATCCCTGCATATCCGCATATTCCCATGCGAAAACATCCTTAAGCTCTGTCAGTAACTTAATCAAATCATCTCTAAAACTGGCCTCCAACTGCTTATTAATGTATATAGGCTGCGACTCCGCTTGCTCCCCAAGAAAAACCTTCTCTAATTTATCTTCTTTAACCCTTGTAATTATTCCCATTTGCGCCTCAAACGCTTGTTCTTACTGAATCACGTCCTCCAATGATTCAGGACTTGGAAGCACCTGTTGTTGCTCCCCTATTCCTGCTGGAGTTCCGGAAACCCCCACCGACTTCCCTTTCAGAATCAGAGAAATATCCGCAAGATGTAAAGAAACCAAATCCGGATTCGCTTTGAGAAATTGTTCCTCTTCATCCTCTTCTAATCCTTCCACCATATTGACTGTTTCGGCTATCACCGGCCATGCTGCCTGAACTGGTTGTCTGCATGTTCCCAACATCACACGCACTTTTCTTCTACCCTTCTTTACTATAAGCATATTTGCTTCCCAATTATGCTTTACCCTAGCTTGTCGTAACCAGATTCTCCCCAAGATAATGTGATAATCCTGATTATGATCTTCAATAATCAAGACTACTAAGGAAACAACAAAGGATAATCTCGCCACATCCAAAACAATGCACCAAAGTAAACCCACTGGTTGCACTCTTCTTTGATCTGCCATGCGGACTACAAAGGGTGCAAGCTCCCAATCACTGAGACCAAAACGCTCACAAGCTGCTTGGGTGATAATGTTTACTCCCGCTCCACCATCCAATAGTAACTTGTCAATGTATGTTCCATGGTATCGAACTGAAAGCTTCGGAATGCGGGTATTCGTGATCCTATTCGCCAACAACGAGGCTGAATCATCCTCCTCGCTTTCAACTTTCCCAATGGCCACTCCCCTCATCTCAGTGGTCGTTTGTCGTAGCAATGAATTATGGAAATTCAGGACCGATTTCAGCAATGAACCCAGAGGTACTTGTATTGGTGACGTGAGGACCTCTTTCCAAACTGAATTCCAATCCTCCTATTCTTTAATATCATTCCTATTTCCAGCTTTTCCTTCCTTTATTTCCAGGCCCACAGTCGATGGCATAGTTGATGGTCGTGCTGTCTTCACTGGTGGGGCGGATTGTGGCAACCAGGACACAGTCTTTTTCCGCACCTCTTCCTGAGCCGTCCAATCCGGAATCTTCACATCGGGTTTTGGAACCACATTTTTACCCGATTGCGTGATTAATGAAACCACTGGATCAGACTCCTCCAGTCCTTCAATCTGAACCATAGCCACACTAGGTTGTTTCCATGCTGCGCGTTACTACTTTTTCGGATCGTATTCCATAGCTTCAGTACACTCAGATCGCCAGTGTCCATCCCCCAAACAGAAAAGGCATGTCTTGGGGCGATTAGGATCTCGGCCACCTCTTTTGCGACCTCGTCCTCCTCCTTGACCCCGTCCTCCTGCTTGACCTTGCACAGGCGTCTCTGATGTATGAGCATGAGCCATCGCCACAGGAGGATCTTGTCTCTGCCCTATCTGTGGTTATTTCCAGTTAGAAGAGTCCCCTCGACTCCGACGACCCCGGCCATTGAAATAACACTCCACTGTATTATGAGTATTAGTCGTGCAAATCGCACACCACTTCTGATTCATTGCGCACTCCTGAGCAACATGGCCCGGATTCCGACATTGGATACACCATAGTTCCTTCAGACTTTTAGCCACCGCAGAAGATTCCGACGATCCGGATGAAACACCTTTCTCGTGACGCTGGGATTTTTTCCGCCGGTGTCTCTTCCGATTCTTTCCCCGAATCGCTGTTGCCTGAGTCCGAGGAATCTGATACTGCGGATTCCGACTCCGAACTATCACTGCCACTGTCTTGCGACTTGCGATGATATTTCTTCCTGTCTTTTTTCTTTGACTTCTTTGGAGATTCCGTATCCTCCAAGGACTCTCCTGCTACTACAACCCTAGCGATTACATTATCCAGTGGAGTAGTTACCTTATCCACTGTTGCCATAGCCGTTCTGAGATCCTTGTTGAGCCCCCGTAAAAAATAATCATTCAGCACTTCCGCTGCCGGCTTTTGTGCCTGAGGTACCCTTTGCAAAAGCATCCAAAATCTTATAGCGTAATCCTCTACTAGCAATGACTTCTGCCGAAGCGTTCGAAGCCTCTCCAAATGTTGAGGGACTGTCTTTTCTGTTCGAAACCTTTGTAGAAACACTATGGATCCGTCAGCATACGTCTGGAAATGATCATCAGGGTATTCAGACAACCATTTCGCAGCTTTCCCTGAGAGTGTAGATTCAAACACTGATTGTTGATGGAAAGAAATCACCACCCCAGGATGATTCAATCCATAAGCTTTATTGAATTGGCGCAAATGTGCATCAGGGTCTTCACTCGAAAGACCTCAAAACCAACTATACTTAATCTGAGGATGAGCCATCACCCCTTGCCCAACTGTTCCTCCTCCTCCCGGAAAAAGATGACGAGCGCTAGGAGGTGGAGACAGTGGCGGAGATACCCCCGGACTGCTTACCAGAGACGGTGGTGGAGCAACCTGTGTGGGTGAGGGTGAATGTACGACAGGAGGACATGACTGACTGCGCGGAGTACGTCTCGCTCGCCGCAACCTCCTACCACGCACCGGGCTTGGTGATGGAGATAAAGATTCCTCAATCTGCGGTGAAGAAAAAACAAACTCATCTGAACCGCCTCTTCTCCGTCATCTTCCTTCAATTGGAACCATAGGGTCAGGCGGACCCTGCGACCTAGTGCGCATGCATATTCATCACAGGCCGTCCATCATGCATCGTGGTTGCCAGATGTAATGGCTATTGCCCGTACAAGAGCAATAGGCATTACGGGAATGATTACCCGCAACTACATTATATGAACATCAACATATAAAAATGACAAGAGAAGGAAGTACACAGTACACAGGCCCATAACACCTCGTGCTTCATTCATTTGTATTTGAGACACAGAGTTACAACAGTAGTTGCCATGAATATCATAGAGATTGGTTAAGTTTTATCAAAAGACAAGTATGCCCCTCCATATACAACCGCTGCTCCAGCGCAGATCGGGAACGGTGCACACAGTCCTGTCCCATGATATCCTGTGAAGAACTGCCGCTACGGCCACCGCATACAGCATACCACTGATACGCAGTGTCCAGACCTCCGCAGGACCGCATGTGCGGCTAATGCCGTAACAGTTCAAGACATGTTTGTAAAACCCATTATCTGTGAATTTTTCTAAGAATATAATGTACCCTTTTCTTTTAAAATATGTAATTTTTTTTCAATTTTGAAAAGATAATGCCCTTTTGTATATATATTTCTATAAGTTTCAAGAACTTTAAATACCCTTCTGTTGAACTCATGTGATAGGTTACATTTTTATTAGGTGACCTCCCCGGGTGGATTATATATAGAAATTGTTAGTGATAGACGTGCGCATTTCATAAACAAAGTTATTCAAAATATTTTTGACAAATTCATGATTATTCATTATAAGTCTGTCCCATATCACCCACAAGCCAATGGACAAGCTAAAGCTACTAATAAAACACATTGCACGGTATTGACAAAAATTGTGACCGATTCAAAAACGTATTGAGATAAAAAGTTACATTCTGCTTTATGGGCATACATAGTGGCCTATAAGACGTCCATTGGAATGACAACCTACAATATCGTGTCTAGTCTTAATTCCATTCTTCCAATTGAGTTCTTGATCTCAAACTTGAGAGTAGCTACAATTAGAGTGGACAGGTTATGAATTATCATCAAGATTAGATAATTTAGAAATGATAGATAAGCTACACCTTCAAGTTGTAGCATCTATATATGCTCAAAAAAGATGCCAAGCAGAGTTCTTTGACAAGTATGTGTGATTAAAAGAATTAAAAATATGGAACTACATCTTGGTGTATACTATAAAACAACATGCTAAAACACTCAAAATCCGAGGGATGGGACCCTTTGTGATAAAGAATTTATCATCAAGATTGCGACATTAGAAGGAGAAGAAATGTGTAGTTGGATCAATGGATGCAAGTTCAAGAAATATCACCTTCCACTAACCTAGGAGATGCTACAATAGATTCATAATGAAAAACAAAAAACAAGAGAAAAACAACGGATTGTTGAAGAAGCACAAATAGAAGCTAAAGAACGAATGGTTAAACAAAGGCTTCTAGAAAAACAACAACAACATGGGAGACCATTGTGATTCAATATTATTTCCATAAAAGACTTCAAAGAAGACAAAGTGGATCCAGTGATCAAGGTCAAGATTGTCAACAATCTAATCGAGACTACCGCTCTACTTGATACATGAGACCAAGGAAAAGCCATTTCCCGCAGCTTATATACACAACTTGGTGGCGAAATTGATAGCCATTTTTTGGCTATCTGCAATTTCCATAGTGAGATACCTCACCTTATCAAAATTGAAAACACTGGGGCTATCCTCACCCTTTCACTGCACATAGGTGTGTGTGAGCTAGGGTACTTTCCCCATATCTCCTTGAAACCCTTAGCGATCTAGTCATTGGGCTAGTTGAGCCAAATAAATAAACAAGAACAAAAACAAAAACATATTATGTCCCATTTGTGTGTAAATATTTTATGGTATATAAGGCCTAAATATAAGGATTTTTTCATAATTATTTTGGTATTTATTTAAATATTTTTACCTAGGTGTGCGTCATT
Organism: Adiantum capillus-veneris; assembly: GCF_014529385.1. Lineage (NCBI taxonomy): Eukaryota > Viridiplantae > Streptophyta > Polypodiopsida > Polypodiales > Pteridaceae > Adiantum > Adiantum capillus-veneris. The sequence continues at coordinate 143,459,572 of NC_140931.1, read as the reverse complement.
TACATAAGTATGCTATGTACATTGACTTATCGTTACCATGATTCTCTTACATTGTACATACTCTATATTAAACAAATATATTTTTTCATGCAAGATTCTCTAAATTTTGGTTTGAACCCACTCCGAGAAAAAATCACGAAAATACCTTTCACCTAGTCATTCTCTTTTACTAAATTACCAATTTTGTACATGCATTTTTTCTTACTTTTTGTAAATAGTCTCAAATCAGTAAAAACAGAGGACACCCTCATTGATTTTTCTCTATTTTAATATATTTTCTTTTTCATTTTATATTTATGTATAGTTGACATTATTTCAAATCCCATGGATTGTTTATATACTAACCTGTTTTTTCCATCATATCCATATATTGTATTTGTGAATGATCATAATCCATGCCTATTTTTAAACCCTCAAGAATCTATTAGGTCATACTCTCATGCAAGGAGGGGCTCAGTCTTGGAGGATAATGAACATTCAACAAAAGGGGGGCCATTGAAGACTTTTGTAGGAGGAGAAACATGCATTTTGGTGGGATTTTTGGTATTCAACTTCACTTCAAATTTGAGGAAGTAACTAGAGTGATAAATTTAGCTCACAAGCTCAGAAATTATCTCAAAATGTTTCATAGTTTTTGGAGCTTGCATCAGTGAGATATTATTTTTTTGGTGGACCCTAGTCTGCCCACTTTTTCTCACAATTCACCCTAGTCTTCTCACCTCCATTCACTTTTTCACACACACACTCTCATTCCTCTCTATCCCTCACTCAAACATGCAGTTTGCATGGTTTCTCTCACCTTCTTTACCATCAAGCTCCGCTCTCACCTCCATTAGCTCTCATGTAAACTCTACATGTACATACACCATCTCTATGCCTTCTTCTATTACCTCTAAATCACAATTCCTTCTTACCTCTTCTCTATATAAATAGAACTCAGCATATAAAACCATGATTAATCTCTACAAACTAAGGAGTTCTCATCAACCAACATCATCACTTTTATCATGATCTTCTTTGCGAGGATGATGTCAGAAGACAAGAAGAAGAAGAGGATCGATGGTACTTCCTGAGGATCTATACAAGGGTGAGTCCAATCTCTTCAAAGATTCACCATCACAATGATTTCCTCACTTCATTTACCTATATTATTCAACCATCCATCTCATTCTACCCATTGTAGATATATCATTAACTTTTTATTGATTGCTAACACTAACCACCATTCCACTAACACAAAATATCCATTGACGTAACCTTAAAAGACACCTCACCTCAAGACATGCACATAGTAAGAACTCTCTAATTTCACACTATTTACCATCAGTAATGCCTTTCTCTTGAGCCCACATCCATGACTCAAGCAGACAAAGAAGCCCCACTATATTTTGATACTCAAAAAAATCATAATCTTGATTTGATTATCTTGTAAATTAGGATTTTCAATAATCTTAATGAGGGGTTTCCAACCTATAAATAGGTCCCTATCCTTCTTTTAAATCATCTCCAATATCTCACAAAGCACCCGATCACTCTATATGCAAGGAGAGATTCAGGTGTAGTCATTACCTTGTGAGCTTCACACTTGGTGTGAGAGAAGCTTTGATGCTACACACTCCAAAGTGAGAAAGTGTGAGTGCCCTATTTTGAACCACTATTGTACATGCACTTCCACTATAAAAAATTGAGGTTTTTTGGTGCTTCAATGTTATGCTTGGGTTTAGAATCGTTGTCCTTCTATTTGGGTAGAGTTATTGGGAAAATACAAGGTGACTTTTATCTTTAAGTTTTGTTATTTGATCTTGCTTGAGAAAGTGATTAGTGTGTTCTCATTGTCAAGTTCCTGCTCATTGTAAGAGGGTATGGCGGTGAGAGGCATCCCACAACCCTAAGACAGTGTGTGTGTGATGGCAATGGTTAGATTTCACTAAGCATTGTCTTAATCTTGTGCAAACTACTTATACGTGATAGCACCATAACAAACAACCTATATTTGCAAGTCACAATCAAGGTATTACGCAAGTTTCATTTCTCCCTCTCTCTCCCTTTGCTCTAACTCTCTTTGTTCCATTTCGTGTGTGTCTTGGTGTGAGGTTTCTTGTATGTGTTTTGTTACATCTCCCCTTGGTCATATCAAAATCTCTCTTGCATCCTAGTTCACATCCCATAACTAGGTGGTGCCCCTTCACTTGTTTGGATGTGGGTTTTTTTTTTCTTTTTTCTTGATTGTGATTGACCCAACGCCAATTGAGCAGCACAAGAGCCTTGTGTGGTGTTGAGAGGTCTCCTCTCTTGTTGCGCGCCCCAAACCACCTCGACACAAAGGTTCAAACAACACCACATGAGATGCAGAGCTATACTGACCACCAGATCAAAACATTAGGGTTGGTAACCTTATTTGTCTACCCACACAAATTATATGTGGTAGAAGATCATCAAGACAAACACAAATGTTTTCTAGGATAGCCACGGCAAAGGAGGTGATATGTTTAGATAGATTGGAAGTCCAATCTAGTACAAATTCGCACTGAAATAGAGACTCAAACGGTTTCATTAACTAAAGTCACAAAATTTGGTCCAACAGTTGAAGAGACTATTGAGAGTGGAAAACAATCCTTGCCTACAGGAAGCACGCAATGGATTCCTAGAGAGTCTCCACAAAAACCAACACTCAAAGTACAGGGAACAACAACTTCATCCATATAAAAAATGACAAAGAATCTAACAAACCAAATACCCAACAAACAAAAAAGATGGATACCCAAGCACCAACTCACAGGTTTGGGTCAAGAAAGATGGGAAAATATGCAACACAACCAATCCCATCCCATAAGCGATCACATACTTTAGTACCATCTCACATACCCATACAAACCACACATGCATCTATCACAAAAATATGGGTGCCAAAGAAGTTGAAAACACAAGAGCTTATTTGGATTCCTAAGTGTAGTAGGTTGAAACTTAGTAGGAGGCCAAACAAACAGACCAAGCACCACTTAGCCAATCAACAACCAACCAAGTCAACAAAGAAAGTCTGTGTAGCCAAAGTTTTATGCCAAGGAATGCACAAAAATATCATCCTTGGATCTAGATCCCAGTGGAAATAACACAAGGCAACCATCAAAACCATATGTAGGGTAAGGAAATGCAAACACACCAAGTACAAGGGCCAAAACTGTCCAAAAAAGCTATCAACACGGTAGGTCTTCTTGAATTTTTCCACATGCCAATGAAAGCTCGTGTTGCACTACTCCAACAAAAATTATATGGGCCTCAAAATATTTCTCCACCCACCTTCTACCCATAATTTTCAATTTTGAAGAGGACTTAGAAATGAGTGGGGGGTAACATGGAAAAACTCATGGAAAAATGTTTTTTACATATTACTAGGCATTGTCTTACAATGGTTTAAACCTTGTTGTGATTTATTGCAATTTTAGTTTTCCTAACAAAAGCTAAGCATTGCCTAAAAAGTACGTAAAGGGGGATCAGGTCATATCAGGGCCGAAAGTAACCCCATAGTCTTGTATATACTCCATACACGGAAGTTTTCTCATCATTTGCTTCTAATCATCATAATTATATGGTCAACCTTGGGCAAAATTCAAGAAAAGGCACAAAAAATAGACCAATAATGGCTTTATCATTTTGTATATAGCAGGAAAGCTTATTTTTTAGTTAAAAATAATCTACCTAGTTTTTGGCGTGACTTTGCTAAATTTTGGGACTTACCACATTTTTTTAAAGTATCTTTTTGGGATTTTCTTTCTAAAATCAAAAAAAATCTTAAAAAAAACAATGGAGAATCTGAAGCCAAATGGCAGAATACCATAACAAAAGGGACTGACAGAAAAAGTTTGGAATCAAATTGATGGCATCAAATTTTGACCTAATACAATGGTGACCGAAAAGGTAAACCTGTCGTATCTAGGGTATACAAAGTCCAAACTTGGAAACTAAAGATCCATAAAAAATCTAAGGTATTCATAAGGAACGATGGGATAAAAAAGGAAAACGGGTTCTCGAAAGCACTAGGCACATATACTAACTTAGGGGGATTTCATAGTCATTTCCACATAGTGATCCTACAGGAGAGAGCGAACGAGTGAGGACACGCGACAATTGGAGAGCCCATATGCATAGATCTAGCATCCACATGGCAAGCGATGCTAGCGGTGAGTTCTATGATGCTTATAGAACATGTGCATGCATGAAAAATACTAACCCAGCCACCAAAAACACAAATCGGGGTATAGGCACCTCACATCGAAACCTGAGTAGTGCACAAAGTAGGAAAGTCCAAATTAACAGTGTAGGGAATCAAAAGAACCCCCAAGGCATGGGGAATGCAATGCTCTAGATCTACAAGAGTTGTGAGTGGGTGGCACATGCCATGGTAGCTCCCATCAAGCACAAAATGAGAAAGAAAGTATACCAGCAGGTAGCCCACCTCCAGATGGTCGTAATGAGGCTATGAAAACCTCAAATGGATACCTAAATTCATTAGTAATAGGCAAAGTGTCCAAGAACATAGATTTGACTCTCACATGAAATACAGGTTGCTAGATTACAAGTGTAGGGTCCCAACAGGTTCTCCTTATCGTGGAAAACCCAGCCATATGCTTTTTGTGAAAAAAAACCACACTTTACACCAATCGCAGTTGCTGCCCCATGGCTCATACCAAAGAATTGATGAGGTTAGAGGTGAAAAAGAGTGTATAGGAACTCCATTTCTCAAAATGGACAAACAAGGACTTTCCACACATAGATTTGCAGATTTTAGAGTCCAATAGCCACGAACCTTGCAAAAAGAGGCAAGAATTGTGCAAAAGCCTTAAATTTTTGGACCATAAGTTCCACCTAATTATAAGGAACCCATTATCATAGGCAATAGAAAAAAAAGTTGGTCAAAGTTCAAATTATCATAGAATATGCATTTTCAGTGCGTTTTTTTTAAACAAACCTATAGGAAAAACTTTACAACTCAACCCTCCAAAAGCTCATTAATGATCATAGGAAGCTACTAGGAATATACGAACCCAAATGCAAAACCATAACTAGGGCTTGCTTAACAAACAAGGCTTTTGACAAGAGAAAAATAAAAGTTTTGACCAAACCAATGATGCAAATGAAACATGCAAGGTGGTAGTGGACTCTACACACCAAGAGGAATCAGATGGTACCACTCTTGCTAAGAATGGGCACATCAAATAGCAATAAAAATTGTTGTCACTTGACCTTAAAAGGGCAGTTTGAGCTATAGCATGTTGTCAATCGCAAGAACCCACTTGAAGAGTAGAACAAAAAATTGGAATAAAAAAGATAAGTCAAAAGTCAAAATTCCAACTTGACTCTAGGAGACCAAGTCAAAAAGCGTCAAGATCCTCTTGGGCCTAATTTGAGGTTTTAGGTGTTCAAATTGCTCATACGTAGCATGGATGGGATCAAGAAGAGATGAATATACCAAATAGGTGAAAAGCTCTTAGTTTTGACACTATTACCACCGACCATGGTTGTTGCCATGTATCAAAATTCAAGGACTCGAGGAGACCATGATGAAGTACATCGCAAAAGGATACATGCCAAAATTGCACACCCTAAACTCGAGATATTGACCAAACTAGCTATGAGGGGACTAACTATATGATTGATTGACGTTTGATGACTATCCATCTAAAAATTGGATTTTTTTCATTTGTTTGCCACAGGTTGTTTTCCATAGGGTCAGACACTCCCAATAAAATGAGACACAGAAGTATTTACAAGTTGACAAAGAAAGAGAGCTATTGAGTTGACATGGACCACATTACAAGTTCAAGAGCTATTTGTTTGCCACAAGTTGTTTTCCATAGGGTCAGACACTCCCAATAAAATGAGACACAGAAGTATTTACAAGTTGACAAAGAAAGAGAGCTATTGAGTTGACATGGACCACATTACAAGTTCAAGAGCTTGTTTTGTAGATGAGTCTATCCAAGTGCAGGATGGTCCTAGAGTATTCAATTGTGTATGGAAGGATGAGCAAGGGAAAAGATGGCAGGCACCCCAAATGCAAAAAATCTTCAATACCATTTCTCACACACCACAAAATTCCAACAAAGAGCATTTATATTTCAATAGACAGACCAGATACACAAGGCAAGACATGAATCTAGCATCAACACTACACAAGCTAGTACCACAACATCAACATGTACCTATTGACCTGGCCAAGTGGGGATTCAACCGACTAGTGGCAGTAGCCAAGAAGAAGCAATGGACTAAAAAATCTTGTATCCCACATGTAGGGGAAGCTAAACTTTTGACAAAAATAGTATCCTATCTTGTTGGAGAAAGAGACTCACCAAAAGATGCTCCAGATTCAAATGAATGGGTGGAAAACTTCCATCAGCCCAATACAAATGAGGTAGCAGGAGCTTCTATATCAGCAAGAACCATCAGAGCAAAGAAAACAACACAACCACATATGTTAGGGATGAAGGGGCCACCAACTCTGAGTCAATAGGATCAAAGACTAATGAAGAAAAAGTAGATCTCTGGTAGTTAGATGCCACAACACAAGAAAGAAATCATGCATCTGCATATGCCAAGAGAGTGGAAGAAAGAGAGAAAAGAGCTAAGGAACAACATGAAAGAAAACAAAAAGTCAAGGAGTAAAGAAAGAAAAAACAAAGGGAAGCTCCTAAAAAAAGAAGGGACACATAACAAATTAGAAAGAAAGAACAAGCACAAAGCTTGTCAGATATGATAAGGGCAGAAATCAAAGAATAGATAGGCCAAACATAAGAAAATATAAGCGGAAGAAGAAGCAAAAAAGGAGGAGGCTAAACAGGTTAAGATTCAGGAGCAGCGTGAAGAAAGTTCCTCCTCCAAGGACTAAAGGAGAAAGAGAAGACTTGACCACCAACAAACCACCACCACTACGGAAAAAGAATCTTTTGACAAATGCCAAGAAGAAAATATTATATAGTTGATGGTGGATCAAATTTATCAGTAAGAAGAGCAGGCAAGGCAAGGGTAACAACAAGAAATTCAAGAAGAAAAACCAAAGATACCAAGCCTCGTGCCTAGCAAGAAAACCTCGAGATGTTTGGTTTACCTATCTCATCGGAAGTTCAATAGAGATAAATTCTCCAGGCAGTCACAAAAATAAAAGAAATGTGGAGAAAGCACAAGAAGGTAGGATTGAAATCCTTGCCCATACGCTCTCTTAAGGAAGCTTCGCATGAAGGTAAAACAGAGCACAAGATAGAGATAACCACTCAATTGGCAATTACCCTTATGAAGAAAGATGACAACAAGGAATCCGTCCAAGAAATCGCCAAAGAAACAACACAAGATGCTGCTCAAGGACCACTCTCTCATGAATCAATGTTCAATATGTCCAAGGCAACGTTAATCTCTAAGATGGCTGAAGATCTGAACAAGGAAATCATGAAAATCACTCTCAAATACAACAAAGAAGAAGAGAACAATTCCGATCTCAGTCTAGGGGTGCTCAATAGAAAACAAAGACCAAAAATAAAAAGTTGGTCGAGACTAGCACAATTTTGGTAGAAGATCTGCAAGGGAGAAATGAACAAATAGAACATGTCAGTAAAGAGCTGGCAAAGTAAGAATAATTTCATGAAAAGGAAGTGATGGCTAGGCAAGTACAGGAGAGTATAGCTCAAAGTAGTAAGCCTACCATGTACTAGAAAGAAAATCAATATCAACAAGCCCATCAAACTGCCAAAAGAGTCAGCGGAATTAGCTCAGAAGCAAAGGATATCAATAGATGTGCTTAAGGCCGGATAGCTAATTAGAACAGACTGCGAGAGGCATTTACAGAAGATCCTTTGCTCATCCCTACGAGTAGTTCTAAGCAGACTGACATCTATAAGAAGTAGATTGCAAACTTGCAACAAGCACTAGAGGTCTCTCAAATGACAAGGATTACACTAGAAGAGGCTTTTCACAACAAAATCAAGGCCGCGATAGAAGAAGGAAAATCAAAGGATGAAAGCAGTGAGATGCTTATGAAGAAAGTGGAGGATTTAAGAAAGAATCTATCAATGATCAAGAAATTCTAGAACCTCCCCCAGAGAAAAAGGACCCTTGAAAATAGGGCCGGATGTTCAGAACATAAAAGAAGAAACAAAGAAGGAGTACAAGTAGTTTTACATGTGGGTACTTCAATTGAACCTCATAAATTACCTCAGGAGTACTCACATCTATCGGATGAACAATGTGAAGTAACTAGGGAAGCTGTGGCTAAGAACCTCCGCTATGAGCATCATTTATTAAAATCAGATTTACTAAAATACATTACTTCAGAGCAGTTATGAGAAAAGGTTCCTGAGCCAGAACTTCCGTACCCACTACTCAAATGGCTAACAACAGAAAGAAGAAAGAGCTACTAGCAGCACTTCTACCACATGCTGAGGGATGTTACAAGGATGCTAAAACTTTTGGAATGGACCACAAAGAAAATCAAAGAGGCTAGGCCAGCATGGACAGTTCAGTTCATGGGGGAGAACAAGCAGGCAATAGCAATAAACTATTTTGCTCCAACCCAATATATTGCCCAAACATTAGGAGAAGAAAATGGAGTGACTTTGAGAAACTTGTTGTTTCTCACCCTACATGGCTAAACTACCCAATATTCCCCAAACTAAGAGAGGCACCTTTACTCGCCTATAGAAGGAATTCTATCAAGCAAAGCATCATCCTAGTTTCAGGAAAGCCAGATATAGCATGCAAGATGATGTTGAAGTTTTTTTGCATGCTCTCCAAATGTATCAATACATTAAAAAACATAGAGGCCACCAAAGTAAAGTGGACTTCATTCTTAGAGGAATACAAAGGAATTATATGAAATTTGAATTATAGCCCCAAGATGAAGGTGATCTATGGCCTATTCTCCAAAATTATGTTCCTCCCAAGCCACTACATGTATACCTTCAAGGAGGCTTTCTATACGGGCTATTTTGAGATGGATTCCACTATGTTCATGCCAATTTTCAAAGATCTTGGGCTTACATTTGTGGCCTACACCCTCCATGAATGGGAAACCCCTTTGAAAAGAATCTACAAGCCACATGAGGAAGATTAGGTACAAAAGATGATGCTAGCCAAATTTTTTAACTTTGAACTATACTCTCCTATAAGTCTTGGGTATATAAGCCAAAATTTGTAATTCTTAGAGGATATGTTTACTGTGGAGCTCACATAGTGAAGAGTATGTCTACACTTGTGTACTCAATAATCTTTGTACGTGTATTCATTGCTAATGAAATATCTTTTGTTGCTTCCTCATACTCTTCGCACCATGTACATGCTCAATGTGCTATGCTTGAGTATTTTTGTGTGTGCGATGAAACGAGTGGTTTTAGCTCCAAGTTTCCTAGAGTGGTGATTTTCTTTTTTTGAGTTGTTAATGGTGTTTTAAGTGAAACTAAGCATCTAAAGAGGTAGGTAGGCCTTAAGAGGAGCCAAACAACCCCTCATTTGTCATTTTTGGTGAAGGTAAGGGGTGGAAACAATTGTGATTTATCACCTACCGAACGATGAATTTTGTAGGTTTTGTTGTTGAAAACCTATTGCCTATAGCCCAAGTACTCCTAATCTCAAGTTTCATGTTATTTGGAGTTCATTTGACACCTCTACAACCATTAAACTGAAAGCTAGACCGCATGGGAGACTTATGCATTTTGCCCTTTAGTTGATTCTTATCTTGAGAGTAACACCTTTCTCCTCGATGCATTTGCATTGGGGCATTATATTTGACATTTCCATGCACTAGTTGGGTCAGCTACATCCTAAGATTGACATATTTATGTTTGTTTTAGTTCTCACTAGGGTACTTTGTCTGATCGTGGTGGTCCACGAACAAGAGTAGAGGAGGAGTGTAAGAAAGAAACAACAACCAAATTAGATTCCATATTGGACTCCCCATGCAATTAGTAGTTTCAACATGAAGAGACATCTCAAGACACAATAATAACTAAAGATTCAAAATAGAAGGACATAAAGTCTCTCCAAAGCCTCCTTCTCCACCTCATGTTGATCAAGAGAAAATGGAAACTCAAGCTGAAAAAGAAGATCAAGACTAGCTAAAGGAAGAGCAACAACTTCTTGAAAGGAAATGCCAAAGAAAAACAAAATTTGAAGTTCCTTAAAGATGAGAAGACATCGTGGAAAGAAGTGTTCCCTCTCTAAACCAAGAATATGAGGTGGTAGCAAAGAGAATCATAGAGGAATTTGACATCCAAGTGAATCTTAAAATCCTCTCCCTGCTGCCAACCACAACTTTCTTAGCAAGCTTACATACAAAAAACTTATCTATGTGGAGACCAAGCTGGTAGTATGGCTCATATCATAGCTTCTAAAAGTATGGAAGCCACCAAGATACATAAAGACCAACCTACACATTGGAGTGATGATGGCAATGGGTCTCCTAGAGAGGAGGGTAATTGGATGTGATCTGGTGAATGACATCCTCAAGAATCTGAAAACCTTAAGGGAAGTGACATATATAAAACCTACATAAATGCATGCCTATTTCTCACAAGGATAGAATATCAAGCCTTGGAAATGATAGACCAATTACCTAAGATTGAGTCACAACTAGATCTACTACATAAGGCCAAACATGCTGTCAAATTGGTGGGTAGACCTTCTACAATGCCTACCAAGATAATGATAAGGTGTAGGAGCTCCAAAGCCAAGATACCTTATAGCGAGGCCACAAAATCCAAATTTGAGCTAAGCGGAGTGATTGAAAAACAAACCCCAATACTCCCTCTGAGTATCAATCTCCTGAAGAAGATGCTACAATCCCATTGATCTGTAAGAAAACAAAACCTACAGAGAAAATTCCCAAGACGCAAATTATAGAGATCAATGAAGGAAGTAGAGCGGCTTAGAGAAAAAAGACTAGCAAAATTAGCTGCTTAAAAAGGTCAAGGAGGATATCTCCAAAAAAAATGAAGAAGATGATGTTGAGCTTGACAAGAATCTTGAGAATATTAAAGAGGAGCGACTAGAAAAAATTAAGCGACACAATCATAAGAAATTAGAGAAAGAAGCCGCTAGCTCGGGGACTTCAACAAAGAATTCAAAAATTTTAAAGTTAAAATCCAATCAAAAGGAAGATGAAGATTTGAAAAGGTCAAAAATGTTGGAATTCGAATCCTGATAACCTCCCCTTGAATCCAACAATTAATGCATGGGTATTCTCCTAAAGATAAATCTATCACATACTAGCAAGATGAGAATGGTTCCTCTTTCTTCCCTAAGTCAAGGGCTGGCATTAAGTCTTCAAGATCAGGGTCAATAGCTTACTCATCTATCATGGAAGATAGATCGTTGTGAGTTTCTATAGACACCGCAATTACCCTTGATCGTTGTGAGAGTGCATCAACCACTTGACTATGCTTACCAGCAATGTGAGCAATATGAAAATTAAATTGCAAAAGAAAATTTGCACTACTCATTTGTTTTTTGGAGAGATTGGTTTGCATCATGAAGTACTTGAGACATTGGTGGTCCGTTTGTAAAATAAATAGAGTCCCAAATAGATAGTGCTTCCATGTGTCTAAGGCATGTAGGTCAGCTAAACGCTCTTTTTCATATATGCCCAAGACCCGTTGATGGGTAGTGCTTCCATGTGTCTAGGGCATGTAGGTTAGCTAAAATCTCTTTTTCATATATGCCCAAGGCCCGTTCAACGGTATTGAGCCATTAGGAAAATTTTGAATTCATTTTTGGGCCTTTTAAGAGTGCCACATCATCAAAGTTGTACAAAAGAAAGCAACCCGGTAGACCCCTCTAAATATTGCTTAGAACCCCATGATATGACCCATCATTGGAAAGTTCTTAAAAAATGGATTCTAAAGAGCCAAGGTGCAAAAAGTTTGGATGATTTCTATGAAAATTATGCCATTTTTTTTCAATCAGCCAGGTTTTGTTACCGTTACAGTAATCTAAAATCATCTTTTTTTAGATCTATATGGAGGCAATGTCCGATACATGCATGCTATATATCAATAGATAGCATTTGAAGAGTAGATTCTAAATATCCAACCTCCGACAAGTTTGGATCTTATTTGCAAAAAAAATTACCGATCCCCACTTTTTGAAAGCTATGCCACATCAACAATTCTTACAAGGCCCATTTTTTAGTCCAAACTTTTCCTAATGCTTCGGCTCTCATATGCTATGGCATTTCCTTCTTCAAGCAAGAGCGCTCCAAGGAAATCACCACAAGCATCACATTGGACCTCAAATGGCTTTGAGAGATCCGGGAGCATAAGCAAAGGGTGGGAGGTAAGCTTCTCTTTGATCTTGTTAAAATCATTTTTCTCTTTAGTATTCCATGAGTACTTAAGGTTCTTCTTTTATAAGTCATCTAATCGTCTTCCTATTTGGGAGAATTTTGCTATGAAGCGTCTATAGTAAGCACACATACCAATAAAGCTTCATAGCTCCTGTACCTTGGATTAGGTCAGGTTTTTATTACCTCCAATTTTGATGGATCCATATGGATACCATCTGGAGAGATAATATGATTTTTTTGAATCAATTGAAGGAAAAGTTCACTCCTTTTTTTATTGATGAAAAGCTTGTTCTCCCTCAAAGCTTGAACAACTACCTGGAGATGTTGTTTGTGCTCCTCCAAGGATGTGGACTAGATTATGATATTATCAAAGAGCACTCCAATGAACTTGCGGTGGGGTCAAAAAACTTTCTCCATTAGACGGTTGAACGTGGCTGGAGCATTTGTCAAACCAGAAGGCATGACTAGATATTAATAGAGACTAAATGTTGTACAAAACGTGACCTTTACGATATCTTCATTCATTATCCTTATTTGATGATATCAACTTTTAAGGTCAATCCTACTAAAGTAGGTCTCACCTTGTAGCCTATCAAATAGAGCTTCTACCCGCTGTCGTGCTGTGACACGTACATAGTGGAAACACATGCTACAAGATCTATCTTGCAACTTTTTAGATAAATAATTATATTTCCTATAATGTACATATGCATATCTAAGTATAATAATAAGATTTCTATCTCATCCTATTATCTCAAGGATAACATATTCTTACTTTACCGTCAAAAAATACTATGTGAAAAGTGTCAATAGCTCCGCCTCTTTAACTTGGGGCAAAAAGCATTGATTCTTTATTTCTACTATCTCATTATCATCTCACACACTAGCTAAATCCTATATCTAGGGTAACTTCCAATATATATATATATATATATTCTATGTATTTTTCATATTTTTCTTATATTTCTTTTAAATAGATACCAGGAAGGAATCAAATGCTAGTGGGACACTAGCTTCCATGATTCTCAACGATACCCCTATTTTAATGCATTATTGCAAGAATGATTACAAAACTTTGTCAAGGAGCAATGTCACAATTTCATATGGCATGAGGTGTCCATCAGAATCAAATAAAAGTCTAGGCTAAGGGGACCACAAGAAGACTTTTTCTGCCAAAATTGTACCTTATTTTGATGATTTATTTACACAAGGTTCCAATCCAAATAAGAAAAAGTATATAAAATGGGAGTCTTAGCTAATGAGCTGAATTTTCTGTCCATATTTTTACTTTCTTGTTTGGAGCCACGGTTGAGGAGATATGATCAAAATACTGCCCATATCAATCAGGGACAACTCATTTCCAACTTTTCCAGTTTTTGTTCACACTGGCTCTTCTCTTATTGTGTAAACCCTTGGGGATTCCCTTCACCTATAAAAGAGGACCTCTTCTTTCTTGAAAACCATTCAAGACATTGATAAGAGGAATTCATGAGGCAGTAAGTAGTAATGCCTAATTGTTCTTAGCCATTAACATAAGCCTAAGCCTACACTTTCTCCTAGAAGAAGACTAGCCATTCTTGTAAACTATCCTTGGAAGATCAACTCTAACCGAAGAAGGTCTTGGGCTTGGTGTATCAATCAAAGTTGAATTCTTTCCTCTTCTTCTTTCTCCATGAAAAATGGTGCCGAAGGGTTTGACAAGTAAGATGTGTTCTACATTGATGTTTTGTTGATTTCTTGTTGTTCTCTTTTTCAGCTCTAATCCACATATAGATATCTAATCTCATCTCCTTAACCAAATCATCTCTCTCACTCTTAGAAATTCATTCTCCTCTTCTTGAGCTTGAGAAACTCTAAAGGAAGGTTTATTAGGCGGTGAGCTCCCAGGTAGAATTTTTATCATATGGTCATCATCCCCTTGTTTTGGAGGTAACTCCATAGGAATTTTGTCAACAGATACATCTTGGAATCTATTTAGAAAATTAGACAAGCCTAATTCTTCTTGATTCCTACCATTTAGAGACTCTTTAACAAAAAACATGTACAAGGAAGCTGAGATTTTTTATTGACTTATCAAAAGCAGGTGAATTTACAAGTGGTATAGTATGACCAGACTCATTAGCATCTATATACATGCTCTTTTCCTTGTAGGTGAAGTAGATTCTCCTATTTAGGAAACTTCATGTTGGCAGCCATGCGGTTGAACCATGGTTCCCCTAGGATAACATCTTCATGTTGAAAAGGAGAGATGGAAAAAGTCTTCTTTGTCGATGTAACTTTGGACATGGAGCCTCAACTTCCCAATCAAGGTAGTAATGGAGGCTTGCTATCCCTTGAAATCTCCATCAGCAGTTATAGTATCTCCCATCTCAAAAGCTTGAATTGCCAGCTTAGTGGCCAACTCTGTTAATATAAAATTGTGAGTAGAGCCAGGGTCAAACAATATGAAGGCATCGTGATCCCTTACCTTTCCCCAACCTTTGCAATGAGCATCTTCTTTTGGAGGTTTGACCATGGAAGCACTAGGAGTCTCATTGCGGGCATATCTTTTGGGGAAAGAATGATAGCCATGTCCTTGCGCCCCACACTAAAATAATTTGTAGTCCTTACAAAAATCTTCTAGCTCTTCGGGAGAGAGTTTATATTTACCTTTGTAAACTCCCTTCTCCTTCGACCGATTGTTGGTTTTGTTGTTGTTGGAATTGCCTTGGGAAGAGTTTTGAGCATTGTTCTTCTCCTTTTCATCATTTCAATCTTTATTTTCCATGAGCTTCGCATTCCTTTTACGACCTTGTTGGAAATTGATGTACGAATCAACCATAGTGTGGTCGATTACTTCGGTGATAGTAGCGGGCATTTGCGAGTTGATATACTTGACCATTTCTTCAGATAATCCTGCACAAAAATGTTGATTTTTCTCGGCAAAGTCTATTTTTTAAAAGATAGTAGCCTTGAGATATAAATCAGAAAACTTGTCAGCATATCTATGAATAGACTTTTTGGAGAGCAACTTCAAACACTGTGATTTGGTAAGCACTTCGTCCTTTGCATCGCTTGCAATGAATTACTTCATGATGGACACTTGTAAAGTTTTTCATGTCTTTGGGGCTTTGCCATTTCCATGAAGCCTAGCCCACCATTGACGAGTAGATTTTTTGGGTACATAGCTACATGGTGTAGCTTGGAGGACTCCGTGAAGCCCTCGTCTCCAAAGGCTGCATCAAATTGTTGGATGAAGGCCAATACTTCGTTAGTAGCACCAAAGGTGCCATCATAGGTGAGAAAAGAGATACTCTTTTCTCCCTCTTTGAACTTCTTAAGCTTTTGGGACCTTCTCCAAGTAGGGTAGGATTTGCAATTTCCGTTGTTGAGAAGACATAGAAAGAGAAGAACAAAGAGATGATATGCAGAGAGTGCAACCCCAAAGTGTGTAGAATACGAACACAATGTCATATATATATAGAGGGGATCTAGGGCTATATTGAGAGTATCTTCACATATAAGCTCAACAGGCTAGCTCAGACAAGGGTCACTAATTGTGGATGAAAAAACTTTTGGGGACTCAAGGAAAAAATCCAGAGCCCTATATATACCCACTGTTATTTTAATATATTTTTCATTTTACAAAAATGGTTTAGAAGAAGCTATATCACTCCTATTACATACAATGATAGACTCAAAAGCTCAATAAAATGATCTCATTAACTCTTCAAAGACACCAAAGAATGCTTTGGATCATCTTCAACTTCAATAAACATATACCATCTTTGAGTTACTTTACTTTGTCTTTGAGCTATATATAATCTGCCAATATCACAAAATCAAAGAGCACAAGATGGAAATCATATCAATGTTAGAGAAATACAGTGGCATAATGTCTTTGGAGACGGTTTGTAACACTTCAATCAAGAATAATCCCATGTATATACTATACAATCTTCTTAACATGAAATACCATGTAATATATGCACATATATACAAAGCCGATACTCAAATTTCACCATGGGGATGTCTTATTTGTATGGACTCTATTCAATGTAAGTTTTCTTGATCATAAGTGAATCACCATGGAATGGAATCACATAGAAAATCTATGAGGAAAAAAACATGTCAAGAATAAAAGAATAGTATAAAACAAGCTAATGAAACAATATCATGACATCATGAAACGATCATCTCAATCATTATAAATCAACATGACACTATATCATGGTATAGTAAAGCAAAGCCATAAAATAATAATCATTTCAATCATAACAAATTATCATGGAAAAGAACCATGGAATCACTCTTTCAATCATAGTAAATATACATCATGAAAGAGTGCCAGGACATCATGCAACAAGCATCTAAATCATTGTGAGTCGATGGAAAATAATATCATGGCATAATGAAAAACCTCCATAGAGTAATGATTCTTTTAATCATAAAAACAATCATCATGGATTAACACCTCGGCATCATGGCATAGCACCATGGCACAAGAATCATTGAAATTATAAGAAATCATTACAAAATAATTATATGGAAAAAAAACTATCTAGATCATAAGGAATAATTATGAAAGAACCTCATGGCTTCATTCAATAAATCCATAGAATAGTAAACATAACAAAATATCATGAAACAAAATCATGAAATCATGAAAAGGTCATCTTAATCATTACAAATAAACTTAAAATAACATTATGGGATAATGAATTGACTTCATGGAAGAATAATTATTTCAATAATACCAAATCATTATTGATAAATATCAACACAATAAAATGACTCTATCTAACAAAAATCTTTCTCAATTATAATAAGTCATCCATGAAACAATGCTTTAGAACAAAAAAACCATCTAAATAAGAAATTATCAATACAAACGATTTGTAATCATCATGAAAATCCATCATGGTATCATGGAATAACTCCATGGAATAGTAAACATCTTACTAACAAAGAATTGGTACAAATGACTTCTGATCATTATGAAAACATAGCGCCTCTCACGGAACAACTCCATGATATAATAACCATCTCAATAACAAACGATCATTAAAATATATCATGGAATCATAACAACTCTATAAATGAATAGCCATTTTAGTAATAAATAATCAATATGAAGGACTTCTAATCACCATAAAAACACATTATGACATTATGGAATAGATCCATGAAAGAATAACTATCTCAACGAGAAACGATCTGTATGAACGATTTGTAATTACTTTGAAATGAATCATGACATCATAAAACAACTCCATGGAATAATAATAATCTCAATGATAAACGATGAATATAAATGACTTCTAATCATAAAAACATATCAAGGAATCATGAAACAATTTTATAAAAGAATAATCGTCTTGGTGATGAACGATCAGTACAAACAACTTCTAGTCATCATGGAAATACATCATAGAGTTATGCAAAAACTCCACAAAAGAATAATCATCAATATGAATGATATTTAATCATCAAAAAAATGTATCATGGCATCATTAAATAACTCTATAAAGCAATAATCATGTCATTAATGAACGATCAGTACGAACAAGTTCTAATCACTATGAAAACGTATCATGGCATCACAAAACAACTCCATGGAAGAATAATCATATCAATAGAATGAACGGTCAGTACGAACGACTTGTGATCATCATGAAAACACATCACGGCATCATGGAATAACTCCATGAAATAATACCTATATCAATAATAGAACGATCAATACAAACAGCTTATGATCATCATGAAAACACATCATGTTATCATGGAACATTTCCACGAAAGAATAACCATATCACTAACAAACAATCAATATGAATGACTTTTAATCATTATAAAGACATATCATGGCATTATGAAACAACTCCATGGAAGAATAATCATATCAATAAAATAAACGATCAGTACGACCAACTTCTAATCATCATGGAAACGCATCATGGCATCATGGAACAACTCCATGGAATAATAACCATCTCAATAAAAAAGGATCAATACGATGTCGTGTTGTGACACATACATAGTAGGAACAAATGCTACAAAATATATCTTGCAACTTTTTAGAGATATAAGTATATTTTTCATAATGTACATCTGTCTAAATCATCCTATTATTTATCTCAAGGGTAGCATATTCTTACTTTATTGTCAAAAAAAACTATGGGAAAAGCGTCAATAGCTCCACCTCTTTATCTTGGGGCAAAAAGCATTGGTTCTTTATTTCTACTATCTCATTATCATCTCACACCCTAGCTAGATCCTATTTTCTTATATTTCTTTTTAAATAGCTATTAGGTAGGAATCGAATACTAACAAAAAACTAGCTTGCATGATTGTCAAAGATACATCTATTTTAATGCATTATTGCAAGTATGATTACAAAACTTTGTCAAGAAGCAATGTCATGCTTTCTTATTGCATGTGGTGTCCTTTGGAATCAAATGAAAGTCTAGGCTAAGGAGACCACATGAAGACTTTTGCTGCTAGAAATGCATCCTATTTTGATGATTTTTTTACATAAGGTTCTAATTCAAATTGGAAAAAGTATATAAAATGGGAGTCATAGCTTATGAGCTGAATTTTTTCCCCCTTTTTTAAAAAAAAATTGTAGCCACGGTAGGAGATAAGATGAAAACGGTGAACCCTAGTCTGCCCACATCATGCAAGCACAACTCATTTTAAACTTTGCTAGCTCCTGTTTACACTAGCTCTTCTCTTCCTTGTGTAAACCTTGAGGGTTCCCTTCACCTGTAAAAGGGGACCTCATCTTCCTTGAAAACCATCCATGAGATGAATTCATGAGGGAGTGAGTATTTTTGCCTAATTGTACTTGGCCATTAGCATAAGCCTAAGCCTACACTTGATCCTAGAGGAAGACTATCCATTCTTGTAAGCTATCCTTGGAATATCAACTCTAATCAAAGAAGGTCTTGAACTAGGTGCATCAATCAAAGCTGAAGTCTTTCCTCTTCTTCTCTCTCCATCATAATGGTGAACAGCTCCCGAAGAGTTTGTAAAGTAAGATGTGTTTTACTTTGATATTTTCTTGGTTTCTTGTTATTTTCTTTTTCATCTCTAATCCAACATGTATCTCTAATTTCATGTCTCTCCCTAACCAAATCTATTTCTCTCACTCTTAGAGAGTCATTCTCCCCAAAAGTTCTAGGTTCTCCTTGCTACAGGTACATCTCTACGCACTATCCTTATTGGCTACGGGCAAGAATAGGGCTTGAGAGGGAAAAATTCTCTTTTCTTCACTTCTCTCGTATATACATTGCACATACTAGAGTTATCCTATATGAATAATCCACCTGATGTGAACTTCTATCGCTTTCACTCTGTGTGATGTATTGCAATTAACGTATGGATTAGCCTTAAAATACACTTTCAACAACGTATAGTGTTTCTCTTTGGCCTAGAAAGGCTCAGCAAAGTATTTCTTTCACCGGATCCCATCATACTACCCCTTATAGACTACAACTTTTCTTTTGACATAAGTGTAGTTATCTTGCTATTAACCAAGAGGATTTGTACACACAATTAATCCCAATCACCAGACAAAACATATGTATAATGGTAAGCACAAAATTACAATTCCAAAGAAAAATTTGTAGCCTATTTGGTCGGAAAAGATTGAAGTCTTTTTGAAGACAAAGTTGCTGAGCAAGGACTAAAGACCGGCCGGAATGAGGTTGAAGGTGTTGTCTCACTGCTTACTAAACGACAAAGAAGAAGGGACAAGATGGCAGTAAGCACTAGAAGTCCTTCCCCTCAACTTCTGAAAAAATTGTAAAGCCTACTTTTATGGCTCCTAAGTTTGATGATTCCATGCTAGACGAGCTTGTGAAAGGAATGCATGACTTGAAGGTGAATCTTGCAAAGCTTGAAGAAAAATGTCAACCATCAGGGCCACTTCCTAGGCAAAGACAATAGCCCAATGAAGCGTTTGGTAATAGATGTATTTGGTGTGATAGCACAGACCATGTAAGAAGGGATTGTGATAGTTTTAGTTATGCTTTGACAAAATATGTTGTCTTTTTTAAGGATGGTAAAATCCACTTAAGAGAGACATGTCTACCTTTGAGAACTAACTTTGGGAAGGGGGGAATGCAAACCTTAGTTGAAGATATGGCCACTAACCATGCCACCTCTTCAACTGAGGCAACTACTTAAGGAGTAAAAATTGAGCATCTTAGTGATGAAGAGGCGAGTGATCATCACGGTCGACTTTGGCCAAATGTCATGTAATTAGCTAAAAAGAGAAATCTTACAAAAGAGATTCTACATGAAGCAGGTGATTGTATACATCTAGAAACAAGGTGGAGTGATCTAGTGGATTCAATGTCTGTCCATGCATAAATTACAAACTGCCAAAGCCATGAAGCCATTGTAGAAAAAAAGCGTAGGCATGAAAATGGTGATGGATGGCCTTCAAAAAGAGGTACAAGAAGTGGAAGGAGGAATGATGTAGCACCTTTTTTAGCACCACCAACACAGGAGGCACCTTCACCAAAAGTGACCATGGAGGAATCTACAACACGGAAGAAAAAGGAGCCAAAAAAAGGTAAGCCAAAAGGACCAGCTTACAAACTACAATCTGACATTGAGCTTGCTACTACAAACTTAAATAAAGTTATAGAGGAGAGGATTTTGAAAAGCAAGGTTGAGTTTAATTTGGGAGAGGTACTTGGCATAGCCAAGCATGAATTCCATGAAGAAATTAGCAAAATCATCAAGAGAAAGAAGAAAACACTTGGATAGTCTAGTTGAAGGCGATACTATTAAGACACAAGGAGAACAGGTGCATGCTAAAGAAGGTGATGAAGCTAGGGTGGGATGCTATCAGTCTTCTTGTAATGTAAGGGAAGTGAAATTTGCTGATGATGGGGAAGAATCTCAAGGTATTCCTAGGAGCCACTAGTCTAGAAGCCATTGGGCATGGGCTACTACAGAGACATTGGTCAAGGTAGGTGACCTTGAAGAACATTTGTTGCCTTAATTGACCATGGTTCTAAAATAAATATAATGTCAAAAATTCTTTACAACAAATGTAAATGGACAATGGACACAGAACATTGTTCGATGGTGGTAAGAGTGGCAAACAATTCATCAAGTGAATTGTATGCAACATATCCAAGTGTAAACATGACAATATGTGATGTAAAGGTCAAACAAAACTTCTTTATACAGGAGACATTTTCATATCATCTTATCCTTGGAAAACCCTACATTGTGGGAGTTTGAATGGAAACAAAGGTAATGGATGATGGTTCATCCTGTGCCATGATACAAAGCAAAAATGGTAAACATGCTATTCAATTTCTCACAGTTTGTGTAAACCATGAAACAATTTGTGACAACCTCAAAGAACATCCACTACCAAAGGTGAGCAAAGAGTTTCATGATCATAGAGAAATGATGGGTTTTGGCCAAGTACCATTGTAAAGTGAGATTGCAGTGGTACAAAAAGAAAGAGGGTTTTGCCTGATCCAAAAATAGGTGAAACTTCCTCAATGGGCTCCTTGGTAACAAGGAATAGATCAATATGTTTTACAAAACTTGAAGGTTTGAAGAGATGTGAGAGGCAATATGTACATAATGTACAAATAGGCATGAAAGAGAGTGGGTTGCTAGAGCCTATTGGGTTTGTGTGAACAAGTTTTTTTTGTAGATACTATGGGTGAGGTTGATTCTATAATGGAATCTACTTTGCATCTTGAAAATGAAGTATGCTCTATGGAAATGTATCAAGTAATAGAAGCTTTCAAAGAAAACCAAAAACTTGGCCCATAAATCCATGTCGAAACTAAATACAAGAGTGTAGCAAAAAAGGTGAAACCAGTAGCTTCATGCTTACCACCCAACAACAAGGAAATAACTGAGCAGGATTCTTTGCAACCAAGTTTGAGGAATCCTAAAAAGGTTAGGCATACCTTCACAAAGGAGTCTTTTCAAGAGTTGCAAATTGGTTGTGAGGAGTTTCTAACACAGGAGGAGACAAGGTGCTTCAAAGAAATGATTTCAAAGCATGGTAAGGTTTTTGAATTTGAGCCACATGAGATAGGATGTGTTGATCCTTCTATTGTAGCTCCTATGATAAGTTTTATAACACCTTCTACGCCTTGGAATCTGCAGCCTATTCTAGTTCCAAAGGCTCATTTGACCAAGTTAGAAGAGCTATTGAATGAGAAGGTCAAAATGGGAATTTTGGAGCCTTCTTGTGCTCCATACTGAAATAGGTGGTTCACAATTCCAAAAAAGAATGGTGTTCTACGCTTCATCCAAGATATGCAACCAGTGAACAAGGTGACAATTAGAAATGTAGCTACAAGTCCAATTGTGAATGAGTTTGTAGAGGCGTTTGCATGGAGGGAAATCTACTCGATGGGAGATCTCTACTCAGGGTATGATCAATTTCAGCTTGCAATTGAAAGCAAAGACTTGACAACCATGAGGACACCTTTGGGTTTGGTAAGGATGTGTACCTTGCCCCGCAGGGAGCAACTAACTCGGTTGCACATATGATGAATGGAATGAATAAGGTCTTATCTGACTTTATTCCTCAATCACAATGCCTTTCATTGATGATTTGCCTATCAAGGAATGTGAAGAAAGTGACAAAGATGAATCTTTGGATTTTAGGGGATTTTGCAGGTTTGTGAAAAATCACATAATTGATTGTGATAAAATTCTATCTAGGCTATAAGAAGTGAATCTTAGTTTGTTAGGCAAAAATTTTATGTTTGGTGTCAATGAATTGCGCATAGTGGGGCACATGTGCGGGCCGTACGATTGGAAACCTTGTCCAATAAAGGTAGATGTCACCCAAAGAATGAAAGAAATATGCAGTAGAATCACTGAGGTTAGAAGGTTTCTGGGAGCATGTGTCTTTTATGTTATTTGGATTCCACATTATGCACATGTAGCTGATCCTCTTTATCAATTTCTTAGAAAGAATCAAAAGTTTAAATGGACAAAAGCACGTGTAAAAGCCATGAAAAAGCTAAAGGAGTTGCTCCAATCAGCACGAACATTGAGAAAGGTAGACTATGAGTGTCAAAGGTCAGTAATCGTGACAGTAGACACCAGTCCTATAGGAATTGGATGGGCAATAGGACAAGATGACAAAGAAGGACACGGGTATGTGGTGAGTTTTGGAGCAAAGGTACTAAGTAATTTCCAAAGAAACTATCCACACATAAAGAGAGAGTTATGGGCTATGGTTACAACCTTGAAAAATGGAAAAGAGTACCTAATTGGTGCATGTGTCGTTGTAGAAACAGATTGTCTACCACTTCTTGGGATGATTACAAACTACTCAACGCTAGACATTGCTATGTTAGGATGGATTGACTACATTAAATTTTTAAATCGTGAGTTTAAGCATACAACAGGTAAAGACAATACAATGGCATATATGCTATCAAGGGCAAGGTATGAAGATGAGTCATAGATGATTGAAAGAGGGAGATGGTGTGGGCACAAAGTTCTATTCTATCTCTCATGTCAAAAGTAACAATGTCTTCATGACTAATCCACTTGAATTTTTCTTGAAAGAGCTTTATGAAGGTGATTGGTTTTTAGTTGGAAGTTACTTGAGTACTCTAACAAAATAGGATGATTGGTCTGAACAAGAATTCGGGAGGATACGTAGGAAAGCATATGGGTACTTTTTGAGTGATGGTTACTTGTGGAAGCATCCTGAACAAAAGGGTGCTACACCACAAAGGGGTTATATGTAAAAAAGAGACTCAAGTAAAGCTCATGCAAGAGTTTCATGAGATTCTATGGGCTGGACACAGGGGTGCGTGGGCAATCTTGTCAAAGTTAAAAGAAAAATACTGGTGGAAGGGTATGAATAAAGATCTATCTCACTTTGTAGAGTCATGTGTAACTTGTCAAATGTATTCAAATGTCCAACATCGTGATGGATTGCACCCTATATATCCACTAGCCATGCATTATAAATGGGTTGTGGATCTGGTCACAATGCCTTTAGAACACCGGCAGATGAGATACTTAGTTGTTGCATGAGAGGACCTAACTAACCAGGATGAAGGGAGAGCATTAAGAGCTAAAACCACGGAAGCTGTATGCAAATTAGTTTTTAATGAGATGATTTTCCGTTATGGTTGTGTGGGAAAGATCATTGTAGACAGAGGTGAACTAGATACCGAGGAAGCAAGGGAGATCTTTTCTAGATTAGGAATCAAGCTTTCTCTTACTACAACTTACAACCCTAAAGGCAGTGGAAGATCCCATCATACTACCCGTTATAGACTATAACTTTTCTTTTGACGTAAGTGTAGTTATCTTCCTATAAACCAAGAGGATTTGTACAGAAAATCAATCCCAATCACTAAACAAAACATATATATTATGGTAAGCACAAAATTACAATTCCAAAGAACAATTCGTAGCCTATTTAGTCGGCAAAGATTGAACTCCATTAACTCATCTATTAACCCTTTTATATTACCCATGATACGATACGACCATAGCCTTGATGTTTTCATCTTTGTGTTGTTTTGATATTCTTTTTTGTGTTCTTTCTTTGTGTGTGTGAGTGCAAGAGAGAAAGAGTGGGGTTTCCTTGATTTTTCTTCATTCCAAACCCTAGACTTCATGGCATCTATGGTATAACTCCTTATTATAGTTTTTGAAGTTCTCTCAAAAACTCTCACAACCAAAATCCCGGTGCTTTCCTAGTAAGACTGCAAATTTCTCAACAACAAACGACTTTAATCATCATGAAAATGCATCATGGAATAACAAACATATTAATAAAATGAATGATCAATACAAATGACTTGTCATCATCATGAAAATGCATCATGGCATTATGGAACAACTCCATGGGATAGTAATCATATCAATAATGGGACGATCAATACGAATGACTTGTGATCATCATGAAAACGCATCATGACATCATAGAATAATTATCTCAATAACAAAGGATCAATATGAATGACTTATGATCATCATGAAAATGCATCATGACATCATGAAATAACTCCATGGAGTAATAACCATCTCAATAAGATGAACAAACACTACGAACGACTTTCAATCATCATGAAAACATATCATGGAACAACTCCCTAGAATAATAACCATCTTGATAATGAACGATTAGTAAGAACGACTCTAATCATGAAAATATATCATGACCTCATGATGGAACAAGTACATGGAACAAGAATAACAATCTTCTCAATAATGAAGGTCTGTATATATATAACTTGTAGTCATAAAAACATATGATGGTATCATAGAACAACAACTTAAAAGAATAATCATCACAAAAAGAAACTATCAATACAAATGAATGATAATTACTATCAAAATATATCCTGACATCATTAAAAAACTCTATAAATAAATAATCATTTGAGGAAAAAACGATCAGTACGAACGACTTCTAATGATCATATGGAAACGTAAATCTCAATAACAAATGATCATAAGGATTGACGATAAGTAAAAAACATAATTTTTTTACATTTTAGCTAAAACTAAATAGTTAAAATGTATCTCTTTGATAACTTACCAGAATTGTAACTCTTTAACATCTATATGTAAAGAGTTTAAATGAATTAATAAACCATAACGATTTGACATGAGTTATCGATGATATCAAATCATTAAAATTATAACTCTTTGTTTTTTTAATGAAAAGAGAAAATAAATCATCAAAATATAACACTTTGATAAATCATCAAAATCATAACCATTGACATTCACGAAGAAGAGAAACGATGTGAATTATCAAAGCATAAGTATCAGATTGATTGAAGATTTTAAAGTAAATCATTAAAATTGTAAGTATTTGAAATGTAACTACATAAATCATTAAAATATAACACTTTAATATTCATATGGAAAGGATAAAAAGAAAAACAAAAATATTTCAAGTGATATGATTTTGATGTAACTCGATATATATAAAGAGTAAATATAGAGATCACTCAATTTATCTACTTCTATTAACATATAAATTGAAATGAAAGACGATGTAAATTTAATATGCTTAACTTTTACTCTACTTTATTTTACATAAATTGAACTCCATATGACCCATAAAAAGAAAATTCATAAATTTTGGAATAAGGAGAATTAAAGACAAGGTCAATTCAATATGCGTAACTTTTACTCTATTAATTTTCTTTTACAAAAACTGAATTGCATAAGATCCATAAAAAGCAAATCCAAGAATCATGCAATAAAAAACTCAACACGTATCAATATAGAACTCTCATTGAGTACAACATAATTAACTATTAATCTAAGTTCTTTTATGCAAATCAAATTGAATATGATACAAGAAAGATAAATCAAAGATTCATAACAAAAAGCTTAACACAAATAGATTTGAAAATATAAAAGCTCCTACCTTTTGATGATTTCAATTGAAAATAGTTACCACTTCATCATAAGTTACTTCTAGTAAAGAATTTTACAAATTTGTCAAATTTGACCACCAGCTCCAAAATGCACCAAAACGTTAAGAACAACTCTTCAGGCACTGAAATCCGAGTTTTGAGCAGAAAGTTATGATGATTTTATGTTTTGCTGAATTGTAAATTTTTTATTTGTGTGCGCAGCACAAAGCCGTGCAAGACAAAACATTCTCTTTTTTTGTGAAGGAAAAGTAACTACACTCAGATACCATGTTGAGAAGATAGAGAAAGAGAAGAACAGAGAGACGATACGCAAAGAGTGCAACCCCAAAGTGTGTAGAATACGCACACAAGATGATATATATATATATATAGGGGATTCAAGGATATATTTAGAGTAGCTTCAAATATAAGCTTAAAATCCTTTCCTCTTGTATTCTCTAGGAGAATATCCGTTTCTTTCATCAGAAGAGGAGGAAGGTGAAGAAGAAGGAGAAGAGGGTGACCTCTTTCTTGATTTTTCTACCTTTGTTCCTCCCTTTCCTTTTGAAATGATAAGGAGAAGAAGTATAGGATGATATTTTCGATCATCGAGACCACCGTCTTCATGTAGCCAAATCTTCATAGAAATTCAAGGTTCCACTTCTTGCTCGTTCATTGGATTCCTCCTCCACTCTTATCAAAGATAGTCTCCTTTTGGAGTCTCAAAAAGAGGCTTCGTAAGCTCTCTCTCTTCTTGGAGAGGAAGGGAGATCCTATAAGCACGAAGTTGGGTTTTCCATAGCTTGTTACCTTCATTATGTAAGAGTGATTTTTTCCATAGAGGAAGGGGAGGTATGCCACTTGGCATGCATATTGTTTTGAGAACTGGTAAAGCTAAAGGTAAGCTAAAAGTATGCTGAAAAGCAAGCAGCCACCACCTTTTATAGCAGCTTGGCACCGTTCTTAGCATGCAAAAAAGAAAGCAGTACGCGCACGCGCACGCGCACGCGCACACGCACACACACACACACAGAGAGCAATTGATGCAGAGAAGAGGACGCAGATCGCAGAAGAGGTAATTCTTTTTGTTGTTTTGCTTGCTTTTCCATGCTACTGTCGGAGAGAGAGAGAGAGAGAGAGAGAGAGAGAGAGAGAGAGAGAGAGAGAGAGAGAGAGAGAGAGAGAGAGAGAGAGAGAGAGAGAGAGAGAGAGAGAGAGAGAGAGAGAGAGAGAGAGAGAGAGAGAGAGAAGGTTCTGGCTAAATCAGTGGCTATCAGATTATCCCCTCTGTTACGGAAACATATCCATATAAACTAGTCTGGATTCATTGGGGGCAGATCTATTCTGGACAATATTTTGGTTGTTCAACTCTGGACCGAATATGCTGTCAAAACAAATCAAAACTCAGTAATGCTACAACTAGATTATGAAAAGGCATTTGACACTGTAGCCTGGGACTTCATTTATGCTATTATGAAAAAATGGGGTTTGGGACCAACATGAGTACATGCATCTTCTTGCTGGGTCAGCAGGCTACCTCAAGGATTATAGTAAATGGTAGACTTTTAGGCCCAGTTAAGATTGAAAGATCAGTGAGACAAGGGTGCCCTTTAAGCCCTCTTTTTTTTTGGAGAAACAATCAGCCCTAGGGAGTATCAATGGGATAAAATTGTCCAAAGAACAATTGTTGGCTCTAGGTTTTGCTTTCTGAATAAATGTATGTCTTACCTCGCCCTATTTTCTTTGGCTGCTGGAATGAACTTGAACGTGCAAAAATCTGTGCTTATTGATATCAATGCAGACCAATTTAACAATCTTATTTGGGCTGGCAAGAGAATCCCGAAAGGACATGTTGTCAGATATTTGGGGTACCCAATAGGAATACACTCAAATAATAACCAGATGGTTCAGTGGGTTTTATCCAAAGTCCGGACGAAAATAGCTGCATAATACTGTGATGAGTGGTTGTTGCATGTCGCACTCAGAATCATACAGGCCATTCTTGTGCCATATCTGTTGTACTATCTGCCGTTGTTGGACTGGAAAAAAAGCACCTAGCTCATATACAAATGTTGCTGGCAAAATTCCTTTGGGGCAATAAAGGGAAAACTTGCACCTTCATTAAATGGGACTTTGTTATTAGTCCTAGAAATCAAGGGGGATTGGGGGTGCTTAACCTCTAGGCACATGCTCACGCTCGATGGGCAACTATGGTCAAACATATGTTTAAACGGGACACTATTTGATCTAGATGCATGTGGGATATCATTTCTCTGTCAACAGTGGTTTACTATCATGGCACATGGAAGACATCGGACTGGGACAAATTGTTTTCGCATGCCCCTCTGAAAACTGGTTGTATTACTTCTCAGTTGATGATTAATTCCTGGAAACACACATGCTCTAATTTGATATGGCAAGGTCGTCTTAGGTATACAGGCAATTCTCTTGGTTAGGAATTTTTTTTCTGGAGCTTTGTCTTTAAAACCCCCCCTGCCTTGATTATTAAAAAACAATCCATCAAGTTATTCAAAAAGAGAGAGAGAGAGAGAGAGAGAGAGAGAGAGAGAGAGAGAGAGAGAGAGAGAGAGAGAGAGAGAGAGAGAGAGAGAGAGAGAGAGAGAGAGAGAGAGAGACATACTCACCTACGCGTGCATCTTGGCTAACTCCAAGTTGGGGAGATGTACGCGTGCATCTTAAATTGTACGCAAGATGCTAATATAGACACAAAAAATAATGAAGGTAAAAAAATTCACTATGGTAGTGTTAGTCAAAGGCTTAAAGAGAGAGAGAGAGAGAGAGAGACATAATCACCTACGCGATGGCCCCGCTTTGTGCAAGGTACAACAAAAGAACTATGCTTCTTCTTAGCTTAGGTTAACAAGACACGATGGAATGTAACTTCTCTCTCTCTCTCTCTCTCTCTCTCTCTCTCTCTCTCTCTCTCTCTCTCTCTCTCTCTCTCTCTCTCTCTCTCTCTCTCTCTCTCTCGTCACTTGGAAGCACGTCATTGGAGGGAGATAATTTAAAATAGAGATGGTGAAGCATGACCTATAGAAAAAGCATGGTCGTGGGCTTAATGGGAGAGAGAGAGAGAGAGAGAGAGAGAGAGAGAGAGAGAGAGAGAGAGAGAGAGAGAGAGAGAGAGAGAGAGAGAGAGAGAGAGAGAGAGAGACATAATCACCTACGTGTGCATCTTGGTTGACTCCAAGCCGGGGAGATGTACGCGTACATCTTGAGCTGTACGCAAGATGCTAATATAGCCATAGAAATAATCAAGGTAAAAAAATTCACAATGATATTGTTAGTCTAAGGCTTTTTTTAATTATACTGTTGAGCAGCACCCAATTACTTTTTTGAAGTGGCCATGCTAGTCCTTTCTTACAAAAATATACCCTTTTGACCTATTAGTGAGAAGATCAACTCGGAGAAGATGAACCCTCGAGGGGTGCTGAAATGATCCTTCATAAATGTTGCGGCTGAAGCTACTCAAGTAAAGTGGGTCGCGATGGCCCCGCTATGTGCATCTACGTGTATGTGTGTGTCGGCGTGCTATTTTCAACAACCTCATAGAGAGAGAGAGAGAGAGAGAGAGAGAGAGAGAGAGAGCTTAACCACTACAATCTTTGTCTAAGCCAATGTTTGGGTTTTTCCTTTAAAAAATTTGTTTAATAGAATCCCTACTTCAAATTTTCGTAAGCTGCATATCGACAGTACTGCATGCGTGCTTGTTCCTTGAATCAGATGCAAGAAAGCGAAGCTAACAAACTATCTTCATTTTATTAAAAAAAAGATCTTACTAAAAAAACTAGCCCCTCTAACACTAGAGGAAAAGCATAAGCCCCCCTTCAACACTGGAGGGGATAAAAGTGGTGGGGGAAAGGCACATTCCTTACGGTATTATAAAAAAATGTGGAGAATTGTGCCAACTCCACACCATACTTATGTATGGTTTCTTTTTCCACAACACACCACCATTTTGTGCATGATGTTTGCACAAAAAAAACTAGCATTTTGCACGTGCATGTTGTTGTATTGCATAGTTTACTGCAACAAATAATTCCACGTTGTCAATTAACGCAAAACTTTTGCATTGTTTTTTATATTAAGAAACCATATTTCCTTAACACTTTGTCATTATTTGGTGATTTAGTGATCAAGGTTGCTCATCTATTATGCAGTACTATGGCGTTGTTGTTGAAAATCCAGGGATCAATTGATTGCTAGTATATTGTTCAGTACTATCAATTTATCGTTCCAAGTTTAGAGGTCGTTTTTGTATACATATCAATTTAGGGTATTGAGAAGAAAACTAAATTTTACTTCTGTTGTTGGGAAGATGTGAAGGACTGTATGACTCTCCAAAAGCCTGATCACTTTGACATCAATCGGCCTCTCGATTGCAAATGTCGTGCTCTCCCATTCACACATTGTAGTCATCATCTCATTTATGCATGCCCCCATCTTAAACTCTAAAATTGAATTTATTTTTGTTGTGGCGTAAATATAGAGACATATATGACACTCCAGAATCCTGATCGCTTTGACATCAATTGTCTTATCGATTGCAAATGTCGTCATCTCTCATTTGTGTACGTCCCCGTCTTAAATTGTAAAATTTATCACACACCAAAAGCATGATTACTTCGACACCAATCTTCGTCTCGATTGAAAATGTCGTTGTCTCCCATCCAGACACACTGTGGTGATTGCCTCCTTTGTACACACCCCCATTTTAAACTGTAAAGTTGCATTTAGTTATAGAATTCCATTGTTTAACCTGTCGACTACAAAGATCGGATTCCGTACTGCAACATTGGCTATCACTTTGGACCCCCATGTCGTTGTGCCTAACCGAGCCACTTTCTGATAGTTCCCATTGTAGGAGCACAATTTCCATTAGTTGTTACCCTTAGCACGCCATTCAATGTGAAACAATTGCACTTCCTACTAGATTGTACGTGGAGGGCCCCTCCTAGGTTACGAGCATGGATTTTGACCAAACCTATTGCACTACTTTATCAAATATTTGATGTCATTTAAAAAAATTATTTATATACACTAATTTATTGATTTCCATTCCCTCCTCCTTGTCAATACAGTACTTGTCATTGCTCCAAGAAATCTAGCTCCCCTTTTGAGCTGTGAAGTGATAAATGATCTCGCCAATACATCATAATGTCATTTCAGTGCTTGTAGGTAAATTTTTTCCCGATCAAGCAGTGCAATTGAAAAAGAGATTACACACACATTATGTGTGTGAAGTGGATTCCCTCACATTGGACGAGATAACAAAAACCTTGTGAGATGAGCGGCGCTTGCAAGCCTTGCTCTCTAAAGAGGTCCGCTCAACAGCGTTGAAGTTTGAGGGTGCATATATTAGTGACGTGCAACACCTTCTCTTTAGTATTCTTGGAGACATGCCAAAATGTGCTACCCTGACCTGTAAGTTGACTTACCAAAGGACATACAAATGGAGAAATTACAACATTGGTATAACTACTGGAAGGTTGAAAAGGAAAAGTCCACTCGCGCAAGGAATATTTACACACATAACACCTTCAGTAAGAAATTGCGGAAGGAGACCCTTCGAGATACCAGAGGATCCATGTCTAGTTTGCATATTCAGAAAAGTGTCTTCAACTCATTTTGCTATGACACCTTGGGCATTCCACTTGAGGCTTTAAAACAAGGAAGGAAACTAGGATCTAGGTCATATGGAGACACTCATGAATGCAAGATCAAAGGGATTTCTTTCCTTCCGTCCAACAATGTGTACTGTTGTAAGGAATTCAAAGGGCAAGCAAAGCAACAATTCAAATCATTCGCAATCGAGAGCAGTGTTGACCTCAATCACCAAGGTATTGTGCGTGCTCTTGCACATACAATTCAATCACCATGGGTACTTATATTTCCTTATTTCAATGTAACTTCCCTTGGCCATTTGATGGAGTGTGTGCCTACAACTTCTGGAAGCATGAGTGAAATTGTACTTGCCATGGGTGATCAAAAACACAAAAAACCAACTGAGCTGGAGTTGCAGCAATGCAGGATTATCATCAACCACGCTTTGTCTTTGATTCATGCACTAATAAAATATTTGGCATTTGCACATGACAATGGAGTTATTCACAATGACTTCACCCTTGGAACATTATGCTAGACTTCATTAGTGAGGGAATACCAAGAATAGGCATTATAGATTGGGGTCTTGTCCTTCCACCGTATGAGAGAAGACCAACAGATATTCGCAAGACAAAAGATCATGCCAAAAGGCCTTGGCGAGCAACTGAACTACTGAATACCAAATCTACATGCCCTTGGAGCAAATCAATTGATGTGTATGCACTTTCATGGGTCATCTATCAGCTCGGTATTTTTTGCAACCAATTCTGTGTCTATTACAAACTTGACTTGATGCAAACAAGCACTACTATCGAGGTTCATCCACAAAGAATATAATCAACAATGCCTACCTTTCAGAGAATCCGTCTGAAAGAAAGACGCTCGTTGATTTAGCTAAAGATCTGGAACATCTGCTTGCGTCCTATCTCTAAAATGTGTTTTTTTTTCCATTGAGCCTAGAAAATTCATCGCAACTACCAAGCTCTTTTTATTTATAGAGATTCTATTCTTTTCTTCCAACTTGTCTCCAACATTAGCATGCTCTTCTTCAGTATTCCCTAAAAGTTCCATTATGGTTTGCAATAGTTCTTTGAACATTGATTTGTTGCCTACTTTCATTATATTCATCCCTTCTACTTTTTTTGTCATCCAATTTCATTATATTAGTCCCTTCTAATTTGAATTGGACTAATTTATATCTGTTGTATTCACAGTTGCATTTAAGTGTAGGGCTTCTCAATGGAAATTGCTACTACGCTACGTGCTGACCGCAAAAGACGCCAGGAATACACCACTTTTCAAACTATGAATAGACGGAAAGTCCTACTCTATCCTGTTGCTTCTTCATGGTTTAGTGTGTAACATATTTATGAGGCTTGGCAAGAGTAATGCAACATCACAGCTCACAACATTTTCATATGCGGAAGGTGTGGCATTTACAATCTATCAATAAAAAATACCAAGAACGATGGTCTTAAACGCACGAGGCTAGAAAACACAACCTTATTGCAAACAACTGCAATGCATAATCTCAAAGTGAATTGGACTTGTTGTTCTGCTTGCCTCAAAAGTTCAAGAGCAAGCAACGTTGCTATCTTGCAACCCGACTACATACAAGCCATCCTAAACACAAATTAACTAATTGTGCAACTCCTTAGCGTCATCGATGTCACAATCAGTGCCACAAAAATATCAATTGCGGTTGCAAAAGGCCTACTTGATAGAAGGTCGCTACTCGACAATCCACTAATCTACCGGTCGACAAAGCAAAACATGTCTCGGCCAACTTCGCTACTTGGAAACACGCCACTAGCAGTAGTGCTAGCATACAACATAAAGAATAATCCAATCATCAAGAGGTACTGGTGCATCCCTGAGCATCCAAACAAAAGGACATCTATTTTTATTCTATCACCATCAGCTATACAAAATATCGTAAGGGACCACTTAGAGAACGATCCATTCGAACTTATGCAGAAAGCAGAAGCACAATGTGAAATTAGCATATTGCAAAATTTGTTCAGTACAACAAAGAGAACTGTATTTACTGCTAAAGACAAACACGAGTTTGGTTCCATACAAATACGCGGTACTACTTATCTAAGCGAGCGGACAGTCAGCTTTCAATACAATGGACTTCCGGCTCATAAATCTGAAGTGCAGGATATTACATTAGAATCAGGGATATTCCCTTTCCTCTTTTCTAGAGGAAAAGGAAACTACCAAGGAGAATTCTACTTTAGTGAATACATTAGAATGAGAATCGGAACTTCCTTCTCTGTGTAGACATTGTACAAGCCATATTTGCTCATGATGTACCAATTGAAACAAGCTATCATGATTTCAAACTCCACAAATAGTACATTTTTGCAAAGGGATATTGATAACTACAAACAAGCACACAACGGGGCATCTACACATGATGCAATAAAGAATATTATTGGATACAGTCTCATAGCTACAATGCCAGGTACACCACCATGGCATCGTCGAAACTTGAGAGACCTCATAACAATGGTGGACACATGGGGACTACCACATCTGTTCTTGACATCATTACTGATGAGGTTGCCCAAACAAGATGGCAAGAAGTCATCACAATTGAAAAAATTTCTCAAGACTTCAAGTGGAATGATTACCCAGCTGTAGAGTGTGCAACACTGTTTCACCTTCGCTTGCACGTTTTCTTGAATAAATACATAATCAATTGAAGAAACATACTTGGCCATGTAGAGCATCACATGGTGTGCTACAAAGTGGAAAATTGAGGCTCACTGCATGCACATATCATACTGTGGATCTCTAATAAAGATTTGTGCCGAGTTACAAACGATATTGCTGCATACATACTAGCAGAATCACAAGACAACTTCACCACTGAGCAACGGAGCCTCATTACCACAAAAAAGATACATAGATGTAGAGACTCTTGCATAGTTATGGGATCAGCTAGGGTGTGCAAATACGGCTTCCCGTTTGAACCACAATACAACACGACTTCAACTATGGATGCCTGTACTACTAGATGGCTTTACTACCGTCCTGGGTATGATCATCGAAATGTTGTCCCGTACCATTCCACAATCTTGCTCCTATGGAAGGCACACATGAATATTCAAAGAGTCACAAATTCATCTATATCGCATTACCTTCTCAAATATCCAATGAAATAAGAACCCCTTGGAAAACTGAACCTCTCCACAGATGATGCAACAAGGCTTGGACTTCACGGCTTGGACAAAGTAAAGCTTCAACTAATTGCAACCTCTGTATTATCAAAGCCAATATCTGCAACAGAGGTAGCAACAATTGTTTGAAGATTCCAATCATCACAAGGAGTGAACGGGTTGAATACATCGACTCCTCTCCACCATCACTACAGCAAAGGTTTCTATCTCGTAGCCAGCAGACTATAGTCATGCACCCAATTGATTTATATTGTGAAAGGCCCCTTCATTTTGAAAAGATTACATTCTATGACTACCACAAAAGATACAAAATTCTAAATCCACAGGAACATACTCTTGTAGTGAGTTTTTGTGATGCGTACAACAACGGCATCATAGAGGAACAACACCTCGTGAGATTTACAAAATATGATCCTGGCCATCAAACAGAGGGATTCTTCTTCAATTTCTTGTTGCAAAAACTTCCCTTTAGGAATGAGATGGAACTTCTATCACCAACCAACACACCCTCTTCTTACTTCCTGGAGTGCAAAATCCATCGGATGATTCTTGATGATGAAGACTTGGACATGTACATAAATGAGCACACCCAACGCAATATGCTCGTCTCTAAAAATACAGGACACACTTTAAACCTCATAAAACAAATATTCATCCTCAATCGTGAAGATCCACTCACTTGTACAGTGAATGACACAGTCGAACCAGGAGTATCTCAAAGTCGTGCTAAAATGCTGAAGCTACTGCAAGATTTTGATCATACCAACAATGAAGTTCTGACCTCTCAACAACAAGAAATCTTTGATCATATATCAGGCCTAAGTAATGGCCTCCATGTCATTAGAGGCGTTCGAGGATGTGGAAAAACATTCCTCATAAACTTCTTCACCTCAAGATTCATAAAAAATAATAAGACCGTTATCCTGATTGCATCAACTGGAGCAGCGGTGGCTACCTGCCTTAGCAGCCTAGCAACTATAGTCCACTATCAATTCAGGATTTCTTGTTCCAAATAGCATTTTCCACAAGCAACTCATGCCACAGATGAAAGATTTGTCGCTATACATGGTGCCAACATCATTATCGTAGACGAGATATCAATGCTAATGAGTACAATCTTCAATATGGTCATTCGCTAGATAGTTAACATCAGCAACAATGAAACACTTGTTGATCCATTCAGTCAGAAGCTCATCTTGCTATTTGGGGATTTGGCGCAACTTCCTCCAGTCTGCCATCACCAGGAGCCATTATGCCATGTTTGCAACATACAAAACTCAGCTTACATTGCTGCAGCCACTACCTTCTCAGTTCGCCATGCTGCAGACCCCGCTTAAGTCCAATTATTGGATACGATCCGTGTCAAGCAACCAACAGAACAATAGATAGCAGAAACGATTTCACAATGTGTAATTAATGAAACTGAACTCCTAAGAGTAATCCATGATGCTACTACATTGATATGTACTCATAGGGAGGATGTATATAATTACAACAACTTGATTCTGCAAAATTCCTTCTCGGCATCCAATATTGTTGCAATTCCACTGAAGACCAATGCTCTTGACGAACCATTACTACAGGGATGGCTCCAAGACAAGGCATTCCATGAGATGGACAATACTGCAATTGGGGCTAGATGTATGATTACAGAGAACATTAACTTGGCTATAGGTGCCATGAATGGCTCCACTTGTCATACACTTTCCTATTCATACGACTGTACCGATCAAATTGCTGCTATAGAAGTAATGTTACTTTTCACTGATACCACCATGACAATACGAAGGACTAAGCATGCTATAAGAGCAATCAATTGCAAATGGTTCCACAAAAGCACATTCCCTTTGGCACTCGCGTACGCAATCACTGGACACAAATCTCAAGGAGCAACGATATGAAATAAAGCCATCCTCATTATAAAACAAGATTTCACCCCAGGATTGGCATACGTCATGTTCTCTTGTGTGACAGAAAGACGCCATCTCAAAATATTGAACATTCCAACCCCAAGGATGTTCTGGCCGGCCAGTAAAACACTCCCCCAATGGTTAGAAATTTCCTTGCTTATTTTCACAAACAAGTCCTCCAATTCTTTCGGTCTTTCATCTTGTAAGGTGCATGGACTACACAATCAATTCTTTGACGACAGTTTTCTTGACTGCAGATTTCCTTCACAGCAAGTAACAACCTCCAGCATCTCCTCATGGAAACGGACTAGGTAATCATTCCTTGCATTAATCTATTTTGTAGCTACATTTTATGCCATTCAATATGTAGAAAACTCAACCATCATATATCTCTTTCTCTATCATTCAGATATTTGATAAATTCATCAACATTGCAGCTACCTCAAAACCAAAAAACAGTTCTTCTGTATACCCATCTTCAAATCAAATGCGACTAGAAAATATGGTTGTCGAGGCCCCGGGTGCATTCATTGAAGGGTTCCGCGTGACTCATCTCCTCCACTCATACATCAATAAATGTAGCAATCAAAACAAAGAATATAGAAATAACGAGCTAAAGTTGGCCACCACAGGTACTTCGAACTCTTCATATTCTTGTATTGCAAATACTAAACATTAACAAATTTGGTTTCTTCTACAACATCTATATTTTTTCTACAGGGTTACAAAAAGAGATACTACTATCGTTGGGCATTGACTTTGATGAGTCAAACAAACTACTGCTAGACACAGAAGCCCAAGAAATACCGAACGCAAAGACTGGTAGAATCACCACCTACGCAATCGAGATGCTTCACTATGGTTAAAAAATTGCCCTTGATAAATTGGTCATTCTCGACGAGAATATAGTAAGCCAGACACTTTCCAACATGGTCAAAGAGTTTGGGAACAAATTCAAAGGGAACGAGAGAGAAATATTAATTGATGAGAAATTCACATGGCATTTTAATAGAGACCTTTTTGATGCCCGGTTTGGTGAGACAATTGATCCATTTTGAAAGCTTGAACTGCTATATGGTAACCATCCTTACCCCGTAAAGAATATAATTATCTGATTGAATACTAATTGAACACACCACTTCAGTGTAGGACATCGACAACAATACAAACAAGGAGATCCCCAACAATATAACAACTTCACAAGAGGAAACAACCCGTTCCGACGCTGCTCCAACTCCCAAAAGACAACGGCGGATGAAGAGAACTACGTAGTATACTCTATTAGGTGCAAAATCAATAACCGTGTTTAGATAGGCATGACATCCGATTTTGAAGATAGGAAAAGAGCACACATGACAAATCCACCAAAACGGATGAAACATGATGTGTCGTCCTTTCCATTTTGTCAAAACTTCGAGTTTCATGTACTACACAATACACACGATAGGAGCACTGCTATTGCACTAGAAGCACAAGAGATAATTACTCAAGATGCAACGCCCAATAAAGGATACAATAATTTGAAGGGACATTCTCCAAACTACAAGAAAAACTATTATTTAAAACACCATAGAAAAATATAGCATGCAATGAAATTTAATCTTTGTTCTAGGGTAGCAACTTTCATTAAGTTCTCTCTTTTGTATTAAATTACGTCTCAAGAGTCTTTTCCTCAAATATCTGTGATAATTTTTATGTTATGTTTCTCTATTATCTGTGAGACTTTTTAAGTTATGTTCTGTTTAGCTTATGTTCTGCAATTTTTTTCTTAAAGTTATATTATGTTTAGCTTATGTTCTTAATTTTCTCTACAAGAACATCATTCAGCTTTCAAATTTTAGGATTCAACCACTACATGTACTACAGCTCAATGACTGATCAAGATACTATTCCGTCCACATTACCTAAATGTCTTGCACTAACATTAACAGAAATAGACAATCCATTCTAGCAACCCCATGTCTAATACTTCTACAAAAAATGATCAACTAATAAGAAACAAACCATGTAGCAGCAACTTATATATTCTACAACAAACTTATACATGTACAAATGTTGCACCTTGCCTTCAACACAAATTAATAGTATTCCTTGCTATTGCTTCTCACTAACTTATACCCTATACATATCATAACTCATTCCGGCACTCTCCAACTTTATGCCTTCTCCTCCAAAGCTTGGCAATCAAGGCATACTAGTTGCAACCTAGTAACAAGATAGTTAACAAACATTGTGGCATCATCAATAGCATCTTCATGTGCAAAATCAAAGTTTTCAATATTCATTCTACTCTCCTGGTTATTGTCATCCATGCTAGTTAAACTTATATATAAAGTACTTTGTGATTTGGTACCCTCAAAAACCTTGCTGCTCTTCTTTACCTTTGAGATTTAGTTCTCAAGTAGCCATACCCATGGTTTAAAGACTGTTGATTGTAAAGAATAGTGGAGAGATTCTAGCATTGCTTGGTTCCTTTTGATCTTTCTAATAGCTCAATAACGGTAAAGCCAACGGCAAGCCCCAGAGAGACTCCATTATTAAGACTATAGCTCCCAACGGTGTACCTCAAACTAAGTCCTTTTCAACCAAGATAATGATTAGATCCTTGTCCCACTTACCCTATTGCAATGAACATGTCCAATTTTTCATTGACAACTTAAGGACCTCTCTTCTTTAAGCAAGAAAAGAGAAACCAATAGATCTAATACCAATGTAATGGAAATGGCATGTGAACATTGAGAATAGTCGAACTAAGAAAATTGTAGTGAGCATTTTTATGAGACTACTTTGAGAAAATAGAGGGTGAACTTAATTAGCAATAGAAACCTAACCATTATATTTTAATTGACTTGGCATGATTAATACTTTGCAAGAGAAAGAATTAGAGAACTTGACAACAATTGAGGACCTGATTTATGTGGAGCCGGTCCCCCCGGCCTTCAAAAGGCTTTTGTATTATAATTGCCACCATAAAGAGAGACTTGATGCAATACAAGCTTTGTTTTCCTTGAGAGCTTGATGGTGCAATGAAGATAGAGATCTTCATAAACCACAACTATGTCCGTAACTTAGCTAAATGGAAGCATTAACTTGTCCCCGGCCTTACTCCCAACACCTCAAACACCTTCGAAGGTGGAGAGAGCTGCAAGGAATGAGGGTAGGGAAGAGGAATAAAAAACATTCTTATGAGAAAGAAATAGTTTCTCACTTATCATCACTCTCCTTGCTTAGCATAGCATAATAGCATAGCAATGAAGATAGAGAAGATGACAAACTTTAGCATTGGTGGAGCATGGCTCTTGGCTGGGTTTGAATTCCATATCCAAGAGTGTTGGTGTAGGCTCTCAACTTTTAGAAAATCTTGGAGAAGGAGATGAAGCTCTTGCACTTGGTACTTCACACAATGAGAGTGTGTGTGAGTGTGTATGAGAGAGTATATCTTGCAAGAAGGCCCCCTAGTTGCTTGGGTTGACCCCTCTTTCTATCTCATACTTGTAATCATTGGCTCCCTCAAGCCTAGCTAATCACAAGCCTAGGTGAATTCAATAAATAGAGGTAGCCTTTGGACAAGTGTCCTCCTTTTCCCTTTGAGAGAGAGGGCTTGATAGATTCCTAAACAGTTAGTTTGATTGGTTAAATTATCATTGGAACCCTCTCATGGCCATCCAATAGGCCTTAGGCACACTATGGGAGCAACTTATCAAGGCCCTTCACATGTTTCCTATTTGCCTCTTTGAGAAAGGGGTGCCCCTTGGGTGAGAGTTGGGTCATTCTCTCTCATCCCCTACTTGTGTGCCTCACCCCCTCCTTTGTAGGCATGCATGTTGACTTTCAATCACCTCAAGCATCCTAGACCCCAAGTACCTGAAGCACCTTAGTCATGAAGCACCTCAAGCACCTTTATCAGTACGTAAGCACTACAAGCACCTCAAGCACCTTAGTCAACAAGCATGACAAGCACCTCAAGCTTGGTCCGGGTTCCCACCTCAATTGAGTACACGCCTAGATTGCCTAAGGTCCTAGGTCTAAGGACTTTTAACACTAACCTCTGGAGGTCTTTAATGAATATAACCCTAAGGTATTTCAAGCTCCATTAGCTAGCATTGCTCTTTGACATACCATCTCTCATTTGGACCCATTGTCTTTGGCCCCTTGTTGAGATAGATCCATAAGAACATGTCAATATTCTAACTCTTGTTCTTGTTTATTCTCCCACACTAAATGATCATTTTAATATGAGAAAATCATTTGGGTTAGTTAGATATTTGATTTTATGACAAAGTTATTTTTGTTGGGCTATCACAAAAGCCTCGTTTAACCAACTGAGTGTCATCTTTCTCATGTCAAGCTCAAGGAGACTTAGTCATCCCATACAAAGATTTCTTATATTTGCACACTTTATTATTTATTGACAAAAGTGTAAGGTTGTGTTACATAAATTTTCTCATATATCACCATTCAAGAAAGAGGTAACACTGTCTAATTGATGTGCATCCCATCCCAAATGAGTTTCCAATGCACATAGAAAAGGCAGAGTAGTCATACAAAAAGTTGGAAAATAAGTCTCTTCATAATCTATGCATTCCAGTTGTGCATAACATTTCTCAACAAGTCGAGCCTTACAACGATCAATATCACCATATGCCTTACATTTCAACTTGTATATCCACTTTGTACCAATGGCCTTTTTGCTAGGAGGCAAATCACATTAAGTCCATGTGTCATTTTTCATAAGTGCATCACATTTGATTGCATATTGGCAGCCATCCATTTTATAGAATTCTCTACTTCATCAAAAGATAGAGGCTCATATACATCACATAAACTAGAAACAACCAAATCATAACAATCTAATGCATAAGATGCATGGCAAGAACCTGAACGAGTATGATCAGACAAAGGTGAATCCAATTTACTGTCAAGTAAAGTATGAACCAACCATTTTGGCATACCTCTAACCTATTCATTCTCATCCCTTTCTACATCAATTACATCATGTACGTCTGCATCAAAAGTAGGATGATTCGTAGAATTTTTAGAAACCCCCATAGGCTATGCATTTGCCTCATTGGAATTTACATTTAAGTTTCCATCACTGAAAAGAGGCAATAGATTGTCATAAATGTCATGTGAGCTTACATTATTGTCCCTAGTACATGCGAACAAGGGATAAACATAATCTCTCACAAACACAACATCTCGTGACACTAGGATACATTTCATTTGTGGATGATATAACCCTTAACTTTTTCTCCTTGGGGAGGGGGGGTCACTCAATAATTATGTGACTATTAGGTGAGGGGAAGAGAAGGGGTTATTAAATTTCTTTTTACTCACATTTTCACATATAGAAGGCTACCATAAAATGGAATTAGGAAAATAATTACAAATTGAATAGAAAAAGGATGTATATTATTTGTAAAAAATTCACAGATAAAGAGTTTTATAAATAGTCCTTGAATGCACGCGATATATAGAATTTATATATAGTGACTTCCTCGAGCTTTGCTCTCAGTACTTTAACCAACAAAAATGATAGCCATATGCGATGTGTTTGTTGCACCAAAGCACAAGCCAAACAACCAAAAATGTGTATGTGATCAATAGATGGC
The DNA here is from genome assembly GCF_014529385.1 of Adiantum capillus-veneris. Taxonomy (NCBI): domain Eukaryota; kingdom Viridiplantae; phylum Streptophyta; class Polypodiopsida; order Polypodiales; family Pteridaceae; genus Adiantum; species Adiantum capillus-veneris. Next base: position 143,416,531 of record NC_140931.1, on the reverse strand, counting down.
TTCTTATCATTCCATGCTTCATAAAAGTCATCGATTGCATAGCTTTTGTAGGACACCTGTTAAGTACATAAGTAGCACACATGATGGCCTCAAGACAAAACAAACGTAGCAAAGCTTGAATTTTGACCATAAATTATGCCATTTTTGTAAGCGACCTATTTCTCCTTTCAACAACACCATTTTTATTGAGTTGTATATGACACTATACATTGGTGTTTTATCCCATGCCTAGCCAAAAATGCATTAAACTCATGAGACATATACTCCATTCCTTGATCAAAATGGAGGGTGCCCATAGAACATTTAGAGACGTTTTGAGCCACATTTAGAAATTTACTGAATCACATAAACACTTCAAACTTACTATTAAGTGGATAACCCATGCATGCATGGAGTAATCACCAATGAAAGTGACAAAGTACAGGTAATTTCCTAAGGATAAAATTTTCATAAGCCCACAAACATTACTATGTACAAGCTACAATCTGCATGTAGCCCTATCCTTTCAAAACTTCAAACACACCATTTAACCCAAATACACAGGTGCTTCAAGAGGCAGCAAAGAAGAAACCATATCAAATTTAAACACAGCAACAAACAGGTAAAATTAAGATGCCCAAAACATGCATGCCAACGTTTTGTATTTGAAAGAATCTTTGAATCCATAACTACATTTCAAAATTTTTGCACACTCTTGTCATGAAAAATGAGTTTATACATCACATGACACAAAATACCAAATTCAACAATTTCATCAAACCAAAATTGAGATCATGAACTATACATATATCATCCACAAATTTGGCCAACAAGACCAAGAAAGTGGAAATACAAACAAAAGGTTCTTCTTGATCTCAGTTTAAAAAATGCATCAACAAGTATAAAAGAACTGCCATTCACAACTCTCAACATACTCATTCTAACTCCCTTGACGATATGTGTATGGGTTTCCTAACTTCACTCTTATCTTATTGCAGACATAGCGAGAACCATGAACATAATTGTCAATCCATGGGAAAAATCTCACTTGACTAGTGCATAGAGGCTACAAGAGGCTGTCAATATATTGGAAAACAATAGACAACTCGCATCTAACTCAAGCTACACTCAAATGACCTAAGTCATCAAAAGCTAGTTGCTAATAGGTAAACAAAACATGACCATTATAGCATCAAACGACATCCGATTGTTACGAAACTTCTCAGACAACTATATAAGACCTAATTACACATGCTTATGGTCTCAAAACTCACTTTTGATGAAGTGCAAAAAACGTGATTATTAACAGCAGAGTGAGATTTTGACCTTGTCGTTTCTGACCTCGAAGCATCTAAATGCTTAGCAATGATGCCCAATACCCACCTATTCTTACTCTGTGGTTTCCTAGCCTAAATTCCTGCTTATGATGAAATTAGGCTACGGGTTGGCGATGTCAAAAGCTACGATTTACCAAGGTATGTTTACGTCAATGCATAGAGCTCTTACATGTGGTTGCAACGCAACAGACGGCACTGCAATGTGACAATTGACAAGATAGATGGAAGCATGAGAAGGAGAGAAGTGAGCACCGTTAGCTCACACTGTGTATTTCTTATCCAAAAACTTAATCAAAACTTTATAGAGCCAGCTTTTATATCTTAGCCAAGGTCTAAAATGTGTGATGTCCGTCACCCAAGACCTTTGAGGCTCCACGATTTAATGTATCTGCAGCCTAGGTACAAAAACTAACCTATTGTTTACATATTGGAACTATTATTGAGCCCATAACATGTTACCATTATCAAAATGTCTAAATAAATCAAGAAATTACAATACATGGCCATTTTGGAAAAATGAAAAAAGTGTGTAACTCCAATCTTCACTGCTTCTTCATATTCATCTTCGATGTTAGTGCCCATCCTTGGGCACTGTTAAGAAGTGTCCATGGAGGCAATGGAATGTTTTGATTGGTTATTGATGGGTTAATTGTCTATATTTGTTGTTGGATTTGTTGATGAGGTTTTGTTTATTGCAACATCTTCATTGGTGTAAAGTTTTTTCTGATGTAAGAGATGATGTCACATTTGTCTATTGTAACAGCATAATAGGGAGGCTTTGTTTACTTATTAAGTCTATGTACAAGAGAAGTAGAATGATGAGGTTCTAAATTAGGGTGTAATACCTAGATGATCAAAGGGAGAAAACCCAGTGGAAAAAAAATTCCTTTTGAGATGCGTGCATTATCGGAGTACTTATTAACATGGGAAATAGTAATAAAGTACTCAGAGGGACTATTTGCTGATACTATTTGCAACAATTATGAGAGGGTAGCATGATGGAACATTGGTTTACCTCTTGTAGTCCAAGAAGCAAAAAAGGAGTGTCTAATGTATATGTCCAATGGTGGGACTTCCTATATATGCATACACAGAAATGCATGGGAAACAATATGTTGTGCAAGAAAGATTAGAGGGGTTTAGAAAGATGGTGTAGCTATAAAAGCATATGACATGGCTTTGCAAGCTAGCAGTCCTTTAGGAAGTGTTTTTGTTGTCAAGGATATGTTCTCTCATCTTACTATGCACTGTGCGTGAATGTTGGACTCTACGACACTCCACCAATTGTAAGTTAATAGCCTTTGACTCTTATGCTCATCTCATCCAGCATGAGCTACATGACTTAGTTATGCTGAACTCTTCCAGCTTCCAGCTTGAGCGTAAGCCTAATAACTATGACTCTTAGCATAGAGTTTATTACGACTTGAAGGTTTGGGACTAATTCTTTTCTCATTTTATGGCTCAGCTACTTGATTCTAACTATGCCAAAGAGTGTTTTTAGCACACTAGCGACTTGACTCCATGTCATCTTGGTCTCTGAGAACTATCTCTTAGGAGATCTTGGTGTTGATTAGAAAAATTAATCTGCTCCAGTTTGATGATACTGCTTTTGTCAAAGTACTTTTGGCAGCTAACTACTCTTAGACTCACAAGAGTTTATTAACTCTAGCTCAAAAGTTTCAAAATTGATTGCAGTCTTTGAAATGATGAAAATCTAGGCCTTGAATAACCTAACCTGCAATCCAATGGATTTGTGCCTCGATTCACAAGTTCATGTGTGAAACTTCCCTAATGGCTTGATTTTACTAAAAATTTGTTTTGAACTGCACTTTTATATGCTCGATCCCATTTTGACAGGTTTTTGATCGTTCGCTCAAACTCCTCAATTTTTTGCTAACTATTGTGATTGGTCTGTGTATATCACTTCAATCTGAGCTAAGTGAGTGAGCAAATGAAACTTCTAGATTCTACCCTTGCAAATAGCTAAAGGACTATTCTGCAGTCTAGAAACTGAGTTAACATGTACTAATTTGGATGTGATGGAACCCAAACTTGACCAGTGACTTTGCATTATGTTGTTCTCATTGTACAAGCTCAAAAGTCCAAAATCTTGTCTCTGCGGCTCAAAAGTAAATAATCTTATTATTCACTTTTCTTGGTTTTTTCACTTTTTAGAAATGTTTTGCCATATAGACACCTTGTTGTAGTCTTGGGACAAGTTTCACCAAGCTTCAACAAGATTTGCAAAAGTTATCAACAGCTTAGTGTTCGCAGACTCAATTTTTTAAAATCTCGCTTAAGTCTCACCTTTGTGATCCAAATTTTATATGTGAAGTCTACTTGATATGCTTGACATTGTGGTATATTCAATTGTGCAAAAAATCTCAATTCTAGAGCAAATGTAAATAATTTGATTATTTACTTTTCTCAAATTTTCACACTTTTTAAAATTGTTTTGCCATATAGACACCTTATTGAAGTCTCTGGACAAGTTTCAATGAGTTTGAGCAAGATTTGTCCAAGTTATCAACTGTTTAGTGTTTGCAGACTCTGTTTCCATGAATTTGACTTAAGTCTCACTTTTGTGATCCAAATTTCACCAAATTTGTTATGTGGAGTCTACTTGATATGCTTGACCTTGTGGTATACTCAGTTGTGCAAAAAATCTCAATTCTGGAGTAAATAAAAATAATTCAATTATTTACATTTCTTAGTTTTTTTCACTTTTTTGAATTTTTTTGCCATATAGATTCCTTGTGTAAGTCTTTGGACAAGTTTCACTGAGTTTGAAAAAGATTTGTCCACGTTATCAACTATTTAGTGTTCACAGACTCAATTTTCAAGAATCTGGCTTAAGTCTCACTTTTGTGATCCAAATTTCACCAAATTTGATATGTGGAGTCTACTTGATGTGCTTAACCTTGTGATATACTCAGTTGTGAAAAAATTCTCCAATCTCGGGCAAATATAAATAATCCGATTATTTACTTTTGGGATTTTTTAGTAACTTTTTGCCAAAATTTTGATACAAATAGGTATAGCAACTCACCTTAAGCTCACTAGCAAAGTTTCATCAAGTTTGGATAAACCTTGCTCAATTTGTCAACAATTTTGCATCTAGAGACCGACTTTACAAAACTGGCCACAATTTCCACTTTAAAGATCCAAATCTTACCAAATTTGTGATGAGTGCTCAGTACAACATGGTAGGACTTGCGGTATGCTTGGTGGGTCAAAAATGTTTTTAAATTGGACAAAAGTAAATAATCACGATTATTTACTTCTACCAAATTTTAGCATAATTTTGATCATCTGAGCATACACACATGTTAAACACTTTAAAGTAAGCCTCTTGGGCAAGTTTCACCAAATTTGAACAAGATTTATCAAGTCAAACTCAATTTCTCAACAATCAGTACATATTACGTTTCTATCAAGTTTTTGATTTGATTTGTGATTTAAACTCTATGAGCCTTCACAAAAGATGTTTGCAATCATGCATAGAGTCTCTGGTATCAACCTTTGCTATCAGTTACTAAAAGTAAATAATCACGATTATTTGCTTTTGGCCTAAAATGAGCACTTTTTGCAATGGTTTCATTGGTCAGTCTTTTTGTGACATGTTTTAAGCCTCTTAGTCAAGTTTCACAAAATTTGAACTAGATTTATCAAGTCACACTCAATTTCTCGACAATTAATACTACAGACTTAAGTTTTTTTGAATTTTTTGGTATGTTTTGGGATCCAAACTCTATGTGCCTTTATAAAAGATGTTTCTTATCATGCTTAGAGTCTTTTGTATCAATCTTTGTTAATTTTGAGTTGAATATAAATAATTACCATTATTTACTTTTGGCCTAAAATGAACAAATTTTACAATTTTTTCACTAGCCATTCTTTTTGTGACATGTTTTAAGCCTCTGAGTCAAGTCAAAACTTAATTTGGCCTAAATTCTCAAGAAAATGTAAATAATTTGAGTTTTTGCAAACTATTGAAAATTTCCCTCAAATGCATCCTTATAACAACTCACAGATGATTCTTCTGGAATGAGCAATGATTTGAGACCACCTCGGATTCTACTTACCCTACCCCATAGGTTCTACTGCAATTGGGTTGTGGAAGGTGTCCACAAACACTTATCTTCTTGTTTTTTATGGTTTCTTGAACCCTGATCTTAAGAATTTTCTTGTTCAATCATATTAGAGTCCTAACCTAACCCTACAATCCTACAAGGTACTTAGAAAGTAGGTTGTACTTAGCAAGTACAATCTAATCCCAAGCTACCTCTACATAGTAAAATACGACACTCTTAAGCTATACAATTTTTAAGAGAAAGTTTAATTCTAGGTGATCCTAGAGGAACTTAAAGGACAACTACAAAAGACACTCTTGTTTTCCCTAGTTTAGTTCTATTCGTCCTCGGGAATGGTGCCAAATGTGGATGGTTTCCTAACCTCACTCTTATCTTATTGTTGTAGACATAACAAGAACCACGAACATAATTTTCAATCCATGGAATGAAGCTGACTCAACTAGTGCATAGAGGCTACACGAGGGTGTCAATCTCTTGTAAAACAACAAACAACTTGCATCTAACCCAAGCTACACTCAAATGACCTAAGTCATCAAAAGCTAGCCTCTAATTGACAAACAAAACATGATCGTTACAGCATCAAACGACATCCGAATGTTAAGAAACTTCTAGGACATGTATATAAGACCTAAACACACATGCTTATTGTCTCAAAACTCACTTTTTAAAAAACTCTTATAGCAAAACTCACAATTGTGAGTGAATGATATTGATCATCCCAAAAAATTGCCAGAACTTACCATGCTCGTACCAAGCCATGACATCATCCAGAGACCATAATTACATCGGCTATCTGGGGAGCCACCGCGAACGACCTGCCCCCTTGCCCTTCATACACAAGGTTAATTATCATGTTCTTCATAATTCTTCTGTTTTTCAATGGCCAAGATTTTCCCTTTTCCAAATCATTCTGCTGACAACAAGGCACGGGTAATCCTAGATCAATTTTCCATGTTCTTTGGACCCACTTGCATATTTTTCATATGAGGCCTCTCATAGTTGGGCATTCCATATGTAGGTGGGCCCGATCTTCACTAGCCATCCTACACCCCAGGCATCGATCTGTCCCAATCCCTCTCTCCTGAATCTTCACCCCCGTCGGAAGAGCACCCCTCTCAAAACTCACTTTTGATGAAGTGCAAAAAACGTGATTATGAATAGCAGTGAGATTTTGACCTAGTCGTTTTTGACCCCGAATGCATCTAAATACTTAGCAATGATGCCTCAATACCCTGCCTATGCTTACTTTGTGACTTCCTAGCTTAGATTCTTTCTTATGATGAAATTAGGCGGCGGGTTGGCGACGCCAAAAGCTACAATTTACCATGCTATGTTTGCGACAATGCGTAGAGCTCTTACCTGTGGTTGCAATGCAAAAAATGAAACTGCAATGTGACAATCGACAAGGGAGAAGGAAGCGTGAGAAGGAGAAAAGGGAGCACCCTCACGCTGTGTATTTTTTATCAAAAAACTTAATCAAAACTTTACAAAGATGGCCTTTATACCTTAGCCAAGGTCTAAAATGTGTAATGTCCTGCATCCAAGACCTTTGAGGCTCCACAACTTACTGTATCTACAACCTAGGTACACAAACTGACGTATTCTTTACATCTTGGAACTCTTATTGAGCCCGTAACATGTTATAATTATCACAATGGCTAAATAAGTAGCGAAGTTACAATCCATGGCCATTTTGGGATATGCCCCAATCGGGAAGTTCCATGCATAAAATTGTCCTAATGACTTCATTTTAGTAAAAATCCATTTCAAACTGCACTTTTATATGCTCGATTCTATTTTGACAGGTTTTTGATCAATTTCTGAAACTGCTCAATTTTATGCTAACTATTGTGATTGGTCTATGTATATCACTTTAATCTGAGCTAAGTGAGTGAGCAAATGAGACTTCCAAATTCTACCTTGCAAAAAGCTAAAGGACTAATCTGCAGCCTGAAAACTGAGTTAACATCTTCTAATTTGGATCCAATGGAGCCCAAACTTGACCAGTGACCTTGTATTCTGTTGTTCTAACACTATACAAGCTCAAAAGTCCAAAATCTTGTCTCTAGTTTGAACAAGATTTGCCCAAGTTATCAACTGTTTAGTGTCTGCAAACTCAGTTTTAGTGTTTCACCAAATTTGATATGTGGAGTCTACTTGATATGCTTGACCTTGTGGTATACTCAGTTGTGCAAAAAATCTCAATTCTCTAACAAATGTAAATAATTTGATTATTTACTTTTCTTACTTTTTCTCAATTTTTTGCCATATAGACACCATGTTGAAGTCTTTGGAGAAGTTTTAGTGAGTTTGAACAAGATTTGTCCAAGCTATCAACAACTGATTAGTATTCACAGACTCAATTTACAAGAATTTGGCTTCTTAAGTCTCACTTTTGTGATCCAAATTTCTCCAAACTTGATATGTGGACTCTACTTCATGTGCTTAACCTTGTGGTATACTCATTTGTGAAAAACTTCTCAAATTTGGGACAAATGTAAATCGTTCAATTATTTACTTTTGGGGTTTTTTAGCAACTTTTTGCCAAAATTTTATACAAATAGAAAGAGCAACTCAGCTTAAGCTCACTAACAAAGTCTCACCATGTTTGGATAATCCCTGCTCAATTTGTCAATAGTTTTGTGTCAGCAGACTGACTTTATAAAACTCGCCACAATTTCCTCTTTAAAGATCCAAATCTTATCAAATTTGCTATGAGTGCTCAATACAACATGATAGAACTTGTGGTATGCTTGGTGAACCAAAAAAATTGGACAAAAGTAAATAATCGTGATTATTTACTTGTGTCAAGTTTTAGCTAATTTTGATAATCTGAGCATACATGTTAAACACTTTAAACTAAGCCTCTTGGACAAGTTTCACCAAGTTTTATTAAGTCAAATCAATTTCTCAACAATCAGTATAGCTTTTAGTTTCTATCAAGTTTTTGGTATGTTTTGTGATCCAAACTCTATGAGCCTTCACAAAAGATGTTTGCAATCATGCGTAGAGTCCCTCATATCAATCTTGGTCAATTTTGAGTTAAAGTAAATAATTGCGATTATTAGCTTTTGTCCTAGAATAAACATTTTTTACAATTTTTTCACTAGTCCTTCTTCTTGTGACATGTTTTAAGCCTCTGAGTCAAGTTTGACAAAATTTGAACAAGATTTATAAAGTGAAACTCAATTTCTCGACATTCAGTACAGACTTCAAATTTTATCAAGTTTTTGGTCTGTTTTGGGATCCAAACTCTATGAGCCTTCACAAAAGATATATGTAATCATGCTTAGAGTCTTTGGTATCAATCTTGGTCAATTTTGAGCTAAGTATAAATAATCGCGAGTATTTACTTTTGGCTTAAAATGAACAAATTTTGCAATTTTTTCACTAGTCAGTCTTTTTGTGACACGTTTTAAGCCTCTAAGTCAAGTCAAAACTTAATTTTCCCTAAATTCTCAAGAAAATCTAACTAATTTGAGTTTTTTGCAAACTCTTGAAAATTTCCCTCAAATGCATCCTTATAACAACTCATAGATAACTCTTTTGGAGTGAGCAATGATTTGAGATCCCACCTCAGATTCTACTTATCCTACTCTTAGGTTCTGCTGCAATTAGGTTGTGGAAGGTATCCACAAACACCTATTTTCTTATTTCTTATGGTTTAGCTGAGTCTTGATCTTAATAATTGTTTTCTTAATCAATCATTATCAAAATCCTAACATAATCCTACAATTCCACAAGGTAGTTAGCAAGTATAATCTGCTCCTGAGCTCCCTCTACATAGCAAAAGATGACACTCTTAATCTATACAATTTTTAAGAGAAAGTTAAACTCAAGGTGATCCTAGAGGAAGTTAAAGGACAACTACAAAAGATGCTCTTGTTTTCCCTACATGAGTTCTATTCATCTACAGCAACAGTGCCAAATGTGGATGGGTTTCCTAGCTTCACACTTATCTTATTGCAGACAGAGCAAGAACCACAAACATAATTGTCAATCCATGGGACGAAGCTGACTTGACTAGTGCATAGAGGCTACAAGAGGGTGTCAATCTCTTGGAAAACAACATACAACTCGCATCTAACTCAAGCTACACTCAAATGACCTAAGTCATCAAAAGCTAGTCACTAATCGACAAACAAAACATGATCGTTATAGCATCAAACGACATCCGAATGTTACGAAACTTCTAGGACAATTATATAATACCTAAGAACACATGATTATGGTCTCAAAACTCACTTTTGATGAAGTGAAAAAAACGTGATTATTAACAGCAATGTGAGATTTTGACCTAGTCGTTTCTGACCCCGAATGCATCTAAATGCTTAGCAATGATATCCCCATACCCGACCTATGCTTACTTGTGATTTTGCAGCAATGCCATAAGCTACAATTCACCATGATATGTTTACGTCAATGCATGGAGCTCTTACATGTGGCTGCAACACAACAAACGACACTGCAATGTGACAATAGACAAGCGAGAAGGAAGCGTGCGAAGGAGAAAAGTGAGCACCGTTAGCTCAGGCTGTGTATTTCTTATCCAAAAACTTAATCAAAACTTTACAAATTTGGCTTTTATACCCTAGCCAAGGTCTAAAATGTGTAATGTCCGGCACCCAAGACTCGACAAAAGCAAGAAGGAAGCGTGAGAAGGAGAAAAGTGAGCACAGTTAGCTCAGGCTGTGTATTTCTTTTCCAAAAACTTAATCAAAACTTTACAAATCTTCTTTTATACCCTAGCCAAGGTCTAAAATGTGTAATGTCCGGCACCCAAGACTTTTGAGGCTCCACAACTTATTGTATATGTAACCTAGGTACACTAAATGACCTATTCTTTACATCTTGGAACTCTCATTGAGCCCGTGACATGTTACAATTATCACAATGGCTAAATAAATCAAGAAATTACATTACATGACCATTTTGGAAAAAATGTGAAAAGTGTGTAATTTTCATCTTCACTACTTCTTCATATTCATCTTCGATGTGCATTCATTAGGCTTCGATCTTTAACAGCTCCTGTTTACTGATGTTGGCTAGGTAAACATTCCCCCCTCCCGATTTTAGTGCTCGTCCTTGGACACTTTTGAGAAGTGTCTATGGAGGCAATGGAAAATTTTGATTGGTTGTTGATGGGTTGATTGTCTTCATTTGTCATTGAATTTGTTGATGAGGCTTAATTTGTTGCAGCATCTTCGTTGGTGTGAAGTTGATTTTGATGTGAGAGATTATTTCACATTCTTTTGTTGTAGTAGCATAATAAGGAGGCTTTGTTTACTTTTTAACACTAGAATGGTAACCTAACAGGACATAAAAGTGTCCTTTCAGGGTTTTGGGAAAAAATTCCAAAACCATCGTAGAGATCTACTCATTTTGAAAAATCCTTTCATGAGCTTATAGTTCAATAACTACTACATATGGAAAAAATGATAAACTTGTAATTTTTCTCATCCCTTGGTCACTACAAGCCTCCAAAGTTGATGGACCAGTGCATTTTGCCCAAAACAGCAATTTCTTACGGTTGATTGCACATAAGTAAGAGTGGGGATTTTTGTAGGACATGAGATAAAATGCCCCGTTAACTTCAATGGGTTGGTGACCAAAAAATATGGTTGCATGAGTGTTGAACTCTAGGACACTCCACCAATTGTAAGTTAATAAACTTCGACTCTTATGCTCATCTCATCCAGCATGAGCGACATGACTTAGTTATGTTGAACTCTTCCAACTTGAGCATAAGCCTAATAACTACGACTCTTAGCACAAAGTTTATTACGACTTGAAGCTTTGGGACTAATGCTTTGCTCATTTTATGGCTCAGCAACCTGACTCTATCTTTGCCAAAAAGTGATTTTTTCACCCTGGTGACTCGACTCCATGTCATCTTGGTCTCTAAGAACTATCTCTTCGGAGATCCTGATGTTGATTAGTAAAATTACTCCAGCTCGAGTTTGATGAGATTGGTTTTGCCAATATACTTTTGGCAGTTGATTGCTCTTAGACTCACAAGAATTCATTAACTCTAGCTCGAAAGTGTCCAAATTGATTGCAGCCTTTGAAATGATGAAAACCTAGGCCTTGAATAACCTAACATGCAATCCAATGTGATTTGTGTCCCGATTCGCTAGTTCCATACGTGAAACTGTCCTACTGGCTTAATTTTATTGAAAATCCGTTTCAAACTGTACTTTTATATGCTCGATCTCATTTTGAGAGATTTTTTATCGTTTGCTCAAATTGATCAATTTTTTGTTAACTATTGTGATTGGTCTGTGTATATCACTTCAATCTGAGCTATGTGAGTGAGCAAATGAGACTTCCAGATTCTACCCTTGCAAAGAGCTAAAGGACTAATCTGTGGCCTAGAAACTGAGTTAACATGTACCAATTTGGATCCAATGGAACCCAAACTTGACCAGTGACCTTGTATTCTGTTGTTCTAACACTGTACAAACTCAAAAGTCCAAAATCTTGACCCAAAAGTAAATATTCTGATGATTTACACTTCTTGGTTTTTTTCATGTTTTAGAATTGTTTTGCCATATAGAGACCTTGTTGTAGTTTTTGAACAAGTTTCACTGAGTTTGAAGAAGATTTGTCCAGGTTATCAATTGTTTAGTGTACGTAGAATCGGTTTTTGAGAACCTGGCTTAAGTCACACCTTTGTGATCCAAATTTAACCAAATCTGATATGTGGAGTAAACCTAATATGCTTGACCTTGTGGTATATTCAATTGTGCAAAAAATCTCAATTATGGAGTAAATGCAAATAATTCGATTATTTATTTTTCTCAAATTTTCTCACTTTTTAGGATTTTTTTGCCATATAGACTCTTTGTTGAAGTCTCTGGACAACTTTCACTCAGTTTGAATAAGATTTGTCCAAGTTATCAACTGTTTAGTGTCCGGAGACTCTATTTTCAAGAATCTAGCTTAAGTCTCACTTTTGTGATCCAAATTTCACCAAATTTGGTATGTGGAGTCTACTTGATATGCTTGACCTTGTGGTATACTTAGTTGTGCAAATAATCTCAATTCTGGAGTAAATGTAAGTAATTTGATTATTTACTTTTCTTAGTTTTTCTCCCTTTTTAGAATTTTTTTGCCATATAGACACCTTGTTGAAGTTTTTGGACAAGTTTCAGTGAGCTTGAACAAGATTTTTCCAAGTGAGCAAATGTCTAGTATTCACAGACTTAATTTTCAGGAATCTGGCTTAAGTCTCACTTTTGTGATCCAAATTTCTCCAAACTTGATATGTGGAGTCTACTTGATGTGCTCAACCTTGTGGTATACTCAGTTGTGAAAAAATTCTCAAATTTGGGGTAAATATAAATAAACAAATTATTTACTTTTGGGATTTTTTAGCAACTTTTTGCCAAAATTTCCATACAAATAGGTAGAGCAACTCAGCTTAAGCTCACTAGCAAAGTTTCACCAAGTTTGGATAAACTCTACTCAATTTGTCATGCTCAATTTGTCAACGGTTTTGTGTCTGAAGACTGACTTTACAAAACAGGCAACAATTTCCACTTTAAAGATCCAAATCTTACCAAATTTGTTATGAGTGCTCAATACAACATGATAGAACTTGTGGTATGCTTGGTGGGCCAAAAATATTTGAAAATTAGACAAAAAAAAATTATTATTTATTTCTATCAAGTTTTAGGTAATTTTGACCATTTGAGCATACACAGATGTTAAACACTTTAAACTAAGCCTCTTAGACAAGCTTCACCAAATTTGAATAAGATTTATCAAGTCAAACTTAATTTCACGACAATCAGTAGAAATTTTAATTTTTATCAAGTTTTTAGTCTATTTTGCGATCCAAACTCTATGAGCCTTCACAAAAGATGTTTGCAATCATGCATAGAGTCTCTCATATCAATCTTGGTCAATTTTGAGATAAAAGTAAATAATCGTGATTATTTATGTTTGTCCTAAAATTAACATTTTTTCCAATTTCTCACTAACTAATTAGTGTTTTTGTAAACTCTTGAAAATTTTCCTCAAATGCATACTCATGCTTACCCACTGGTTCATACAACTTTTATGAGCATAATCTCCAGCCAGATTTAGTGGTTGACATTCTTTTGATGATGTTTCAAGCCATAGACCTAAAATTCTGTAACTTCACATAAACAACTCACAAATGATTCTTTTGGAGTGAGCAATGATTTGAGATCCCACCTTGGATTCTACTTACCCTACTCCTCGGTTCTACTTACCCTACCCCTAGGTTCTACCGCAATTGGGTTTTGGACGGTGTCCACAAACACTTGTTTTCTTATTGGTTTCATGACCCTTGATCGTAAGACTTTTCTTGTCCATCAATCATTCTCAAAATCCTTACCTAATCCTACAATCCTATAAGATACTTAGTAAGTACAATCTACTCCCAAGCTACCTCTACACAGCAAAAGACGACACTCTTAAGCTATGTGGGTTTAAAGACAAAGTTTAACTCTAGACGATCCTAGAGGAAATTTAAAGGAAAACTACACAAGACGCTCTTGTTTTCCCTAGTTTAGATTTGTCCCCGACAACGGCGCCAAATGTGAATGGGTTTCCCCACGTCACTCTATTCTTATTGTTGCAGACATAGCGAGAACCACAAATAATATAATTGTCAATCCATGAGACGAAGCTGACTCGAGTAGTGCATAAAGGCTACAAGAGGGTGTCAATCTCTTGGAAAACAACAGACAAATTGTATCTAATTCAAGCTACATTTAAATGACCTAAGTCATCAAAAGCTAGTCGCTAATCGGTAAACAAAACAGGACTGTTACAGCATCAAACGACATCCGATTGTTATGAAACTTCTAAGAAAATTATATAAGACCTAAGAGCACATGCTTATGGTCTCCAAAATCACTTTTAATAAAGTGCAAAAAATGTGATTATTAACAGCAGTGAGATTTGGACTTAGTCGTTTCTGACCCTGAATGCATCTAAATGCTTAGCAATGATGCCCCAATACCTCACCTATGCTTACTTTGTAATCTCCTAGTGTAAAATCCTACTTGATGAAATTAGGCCACGCGATAGTTGTTGGAGCTATATATGGCTCACTCTACTCAACTTGGTCTCACCTATATATTTGTATCTTGTCCTCAATATGAATCAGTCTTTGGGAGTGTACATGGTGTGTCTCTTATCTCTTCTCTCTCTCTTTCTCTCTACATCTCAACATGGTATCAGAGCGGTAACGATCACGCGCGGATAAAATTCATGGTGACAAAACAGTATGTGTATGCGATTCGCATGTAAGATTCAAAATTGCTACAAATTTTATTTTTGAGCGTTGATTCTTGTTGACTGTGGTTGTTTTGTGTTAAGAAGAATATGATTAGGGGTTTTTGTGGTGTTTATTGCTAATCAATCATCGTTGATTATGTTTTCTTGTTGATGACACCCTGAACTTCATCTCAATTTTTGGGGGTCTTCTGCTCAAAATTTGGAGAAACGAGAAAAGCACGATGGAGCACAGCATGCATGGCACTTTTCATCCAAAACTTATTCATCTCCTCGAGCTCTTCAATTTGAGTTCCAGGTTTGCATCAATAGAAGTTCACAACAAAAAGTTATACTGTTTTTACTGCAATTAAGCTCGACGCAGCTTTCGTCCTCGTGCGTCTTTGTGAAGCGTCCGCGATCGTTTTTCTAATTTTGGCGTTGACTTTTTCGAGTTAATTTAGCTTTTTGCTATTCATATTGTGGCCACTCTCACGCCACTCAAATTTAGCTTTTTGCTATTCATATTGTGGCTATTCAAATTTAGCTTTTCTCACGCCACTCTATTTTGAGGAAACTTTTATTATTAACGTCTCCTTTTCCATGATTTTTTGGGTGACGTCTCTCACATCTTTGGACGTTCATTGAGCATCCTTCTTGCATTTATCATTGACAGAATGCAGTCCTCATATTTCTCTCATTCTCAATTGCATCTTCACCATATATGGTGTGCAGATTCTACGATCTTATCTTATACGTCTTCTTGCAACAAGATATGGCTATGACTATTCTCGTCAACGGCTTTCCTTCTGGCCAGCGTTCTGTTCCTCCTTTCCAAGGCCAAGGATTTCTAAGCTGGAAAGCAAAGATGTTCTTAATTCTTGAAGGCAATGAACTCTCTGATGTTGTTCTTGGAAATCTTGTTTGTCTGCCTCAGCCTGTTGATACGGATCATGATAACGTGCTTATCACTAAAGTACCTATTTTTGAAGATTAGAATGTTGCCTATACGGATTGCCAACGACGTGATAAAGCAGCTCATTGGTATATTCTTTCTGCTCTTACTGATTCCATTTTGCTTGATATATATAGACTGACTACTTCCCACGACGTATGGAAGTACCTTATTGAAAACTTTCAGAAGAAATCTTTTACATAAATACTTTATTTGAGAGGGTTGCTTATTAAGTTACAATATGAAGTTGGTATTGCCATGACGGGACATATTGAATCTTTCAAATCTAATAAATCAACTTGCTAGTGCTGCTGGTCATCCTGTTCCACAAAAACAACTGATTACACTTTTTCTTCATACTGTGAATGTTGGCGTGCGCCATAGTATAGTGGATTGCACCAACATAATTTGTCAAACCGAGAAGAGTATGGCCCGGCTAGGGCATGGAAACACACAACAAACGCTTGTGCGTGCCACGTAGAGGATTAGGATGAGAAATCTAGCTAATTAGAGAGCTAATGACAAGGATAACTACGAGCTAGCACACTACTTCTCTACCATTTGGTCTAATCTCGCACACACAAGAGCTTAATCATGCTCATAGATCACTAATCAATCACTAACCTTTCACTAATCAAGCACATACACGCGCATAAACAAGCATAGCCAAGCCCCACACAGACACACACGGACTACACCGATCTACACACACATAAGCATGCTTGACAAGAGAGGGAACTTGATTAAAATAGAGTAATTAACACACGAAATCAACCACGAATGATGTATTAATTAAGCATGGATTACATCAATGCGTAGGTGAGAGAGAAGTGGTTAGAGTTTAGCTAGTACCGACGCCAAATACGCCAAGGTACGCGTGTAGAGAACTTGACTCCATAGCCATCTCCATCCTCACAACTCCATAGCCAAGAGCTTGCTCTCTCTAAAGTAGATCTCTCTTAGTTGTGACTTTGAAAAGTGCCCTTCACATTGGTGCATTTGACATATATACTTCCTAGGATTTTTAGAAGTGGTCGGGGGCCCAAATGGCCAGTCTCACTTATCTGATGTCTACACCGACTAGGCTTCTATGATTAGCACCAATATTACCAGTTGGAACTCCCGTAGAGCCCAATACATAATTACAATCCGCTCTTGCGGCTTTTTGACGGGAAATGTCATAACACAAAAGTAGCCTTCGTTGATGACCGTAACTCCTTTTGTTGCATCCGATCCTTCTCTTCTCCACATCTTCCAATGATCTTCACTTCATCTACATCTTTAGCATCACATCCACATCCTGGTATCACTGTACATTAATAATATAGGCTACTGAATGTAATGTGCATGAAGATTAAAAGTAGCCTTCGTCAAGTGTTGAGTCTTTGTTGTCGCACAGTTGATGCGAGTTGTTGTCCTTGCTGGTACCTGTAAGGTGAGTGCATGGGTGGAACGCAAAAAACGTGCCAAATGCAAATGTCCAATAATGGGACATTCTATATACTTGCACAGATATATGCATGGGAAACAATATGTTGTGCGAGAAGAGTTTGAATGGGTACTTCCAGGAGTGAATGTAGCTAGAGAAGAAAAATTAAATTTGACTTCAAGAGCTGCGATTACTCACAAGAAGGGCTTTTGATGCTCGAGGTTTTTTCACTCTGATCATTGTGTACATGTGCGTGAGTGTTTTATTTGGACTACTCCGCCACTCCACCAATTAAAATAATAGACTTCGCATCTTATGCTCATCTATTCAGCATGAGCGACTTTATCTTAGAATATGCTCAACTCTTCCAGCTTGCGCTATAGTCTAAATATCTAGACTCATAGACCACAGAAATATTAGGACATGAAGCTTGGGTCTGATGCTTTGCTCATTTAGTGGCGTAGCTGCCCGACTCTTGAATCTTATTCCATGCTTTTTATGGCGACTTGACTTACTCTCGGGAGTTTTTAACCAAGTATTGGTCTTGAATTTCCGAACTCCCATCCTCAAAGAGAGGATTTTTAAAGGACCAGACCGGCAGTATTGTTTTCTTTTGCCATATTTGGTTGACCTTAGTTGTCAAAATTTCTTTTTGTTGTTGTTGTTGATCCTTTGGTTCAGAAGATTGGCTTGCTCCATTCTCTGTAACACTATTTGTAGCATGGCTTGATATTTTCTGAGAGCAGGAGATGACTGCAATCTTCTTCGGGATGTGTTGCTCTTTTGGCACCCATTTGTATCTACATCTTGTAATTAGCGTATTTTTGCAGATATCCTTTGCCTTGACTAGAACATTGTCCTTGATTTTGCCTTCATGCTGAATTCGTTTGATTGAAGAATCTGGACTTGGTATCTTTGGTAACCAGATTGTCCAATTCCTTTTATAGTAACCTTGTGCTTGAAGAACTGTAGATGGCACTTCCCATATTGTTTGTGATGTCATTTTGAGATGTACAAGAGTGCCATTTGTGGGATTGTGTACTGATGAAGTCCTAGGTTGTTGTGAAGGCCAGTTGGATTGGAAATTCCCTGTGTACTTTTGTCGAGCCTTGGTTGTTGGTATCCTTTGGCGATATGAATATGAGCTTTGTTGCCTTTGTGGGCACTTGTTGAATCCAATATCCTTTGCATAAGCTAAGATCTTTGGTTTTGGTAACCAAATTTGCTTCTGACCTTCATAATAGCCTTGCTCTGCCAAGCTGTATTGGGAGGCTATCCATCCCATTTGTGTACCTTTCTATTGTTGGCTAGGATCCTCTACCCATATGGGGTCCTTTACTTTGATTTCTTCAGCTTTAACGTAGACCTTTGAAGACTTTTGTAGACGGTGATTTCGCAATGTAGGGTATTTTGGTTGAAAGAATTTCTTCGGAGTCGGCTTTGGATGTGGAAACCTATCGGTAGTTGATGTAGAAGCTTTATCTTGAATCTCAATGGGTTGGGCTAAAGACTTTAATTGAAGAGAAGACTTTTTTTGGTAGGACATTTGTGTGCCGCCGACTTTAGCTTTGCCATTTTCAGCAGCAGCCAATAATTTTGGAGCGGGCATTGGATGGGGTTCGTGAGGTCTAGTTGTGATGATTATAATTGAAGATTTAGGTTTTTCTACCAATATTTTTGCCCATTGCTTGGACAAAATTAAATCTGTACTCATTTTCAAAGAATCCACCACTAGGAATTTGTCTTTCATTGCCTTTGCTTGTAGTTTAAGGGTAGCTTTTGCAATACCTAAACTTATGACCTCAATTCCATGTGAAATGGAAACTTGTACCTGAATTTCATACAGTTCCGACTTATCTAGAAGTAACCACAGCTCATAAGACATGACATTTATCGTGGCAGTGTAATCTACCTATGCTGTGAATTTGAACTTCAGTTTTTCATGTGCCTCCAATGAGAAATTCATCTTCTTGTTGGCTTCCAGGTAACTGATGTCCTCTTTGTTTCCTGTATTAGTCTTTGACCTTGTGTCTTGGAAACTTTGTCATCCTGTTGTACGTTGAACTTCTTTGTTGTTTGACTAGTTGAAGCCTGTTCCAATTTCTTACTAACTTCTTCTCTAGAGCCTTGTATAAGGCCCATATCTCGAGCTTCTTGTTGGTCTCCATTGCTAGTTGTTGATTTTGACGTCTCGATTCTTGATTCCGGAAGTTCTCTGTCACTAGTTACCTTTTCTTGCTTTTCTAACTCTTGTAGTTCACTCAATGGTGACATTGCCTCGTGTAAATGAGTCTGAAGCTTGTGTAGCAAGATGTTGAGATTGAATCTCTTCTTTGGATGCAATGGTCACCTTGGCCTTTGGTTCACATTGCTCCATGGGTTGTTGTAGCTAGAGTCTCTTCTATAACATACTCACTCATATCCTGCATTGCTTGTCCTTGGTCGTCAATCTTTGAGATGGTCTTTTCCCTCTCTTCTGTAGGTTCTAAGGCTTCATCCACATTTTCTTGTAGCTTATCGTTTTCTTTGTTTTCTTCAACCACCAATGAAGAGTTCTTTGTGGAGGAATTTCCTTGTGGAATTCGAGCTTCATACTTTGACTCTATCTGCTTGTCTTCCAGATGTGACATGGCACTAGGATTTGTTGTCACCTCTTCTAGAGTTGGCTTACCATTTTCCAAATCTTGGCTTTTTTCCTTCATGAACTCTGAACTGCGAGCTTCTTCTTCATCACCTTTTGGTGGCTTTGACATCTTCTCATTGAGGTTCTTTAAGCTATTTTGGATCAGTTGATTCAGTTTATCTTTCTTGAGAGCTTGATTCTCTATGATAATGTCGTTAATGCCCTTGACTTCAAGCAACTGTGTCTTGAGCTTGTCTTTTGTGCTCGCCGACAAGATCTGTTTCTTTTCTGGAGACCTCGGTGGAGACTTTTGCTTTTGTTTTCCTGCTATCACTGTCTGCACTTTGCTTTGAGCTTGCTGCTTCTATTTTTCCAGGTCGAGTTTTGCGGGGCAGTCCTTCACTAAATGACCACTGGCGCATTGGTTGCAATACACATCTATCTCAACATTTGTATTATTTGGACGAGGAAGCTCTCCATAATATTGTTGATAGTGGTTTCCTATGGCATCTAGATATAGACAAGACATCTCTTTCACATGCATGTACCTACAGATTACCACTGATTTAGGTGTATCCACTGGTTTCGTATCTTTTTCTGCAATTATCTTGTCCTTGAGAAGCTGAAAACAACTTCCATTGTTGCTTGTATACAAGATCAACTCACTATCAGTGCCTTCTAGCAGTTGTAATGCTAATTCCCCCAGCATATGGTCTTTGACTTGGGGCTTCGGCATAGCCTTAGGGCTTTGTTGACGAGTTGATTTCGTCGAGGTTTGCACTGAGGGCAAAGATTGACCCGAATCTTTCCTTTCCGTTTCCCTGGATGGTGTTGTTGGACTGGGTTTAAGTATGTGACTTACACTGAGCCCCATGATGGTAAACTCACTCATATTTTTCACATCGGCTATTTTATAGTACCTACCGTATTTATCAACCACAATGATGTCTTGACCTGTTGGGTTCACAGATGTAAACCAATATAACCTTTTCTCTTTGCTTAACTCTCCAGGTCTGGGATCTAAGCATTTGTAGTATGTGACTTCTTTCCCAAGATCAAGAAAGTTGTATAAGCCCACATCTTGTTGAGCCAATTCAACCATACATAGCTTGCTTGACCTTTCCCAATGGGCATTGTGAATTTCTGGCGGGCCTTCTTCAGGCTCAGCATCCTTCAATGCTTCTTGAAACTTCAATGGGACTTCTGAATAGGACATGACTTCTTACAAAGCTATACTTCTTAATCCCACTTTTAAAGAGCTATGGTCTCTTTGTTGAATTTGAACTCCCGTCATCCGAGAGGGTTCCATATATGATGATGGCATCTGTTTAATGCCTGATGATATGACTTCTTGTGCTCTGTTAAGTAGCTCTTCAGACCGAGCTAGATCTTTCCGAAGTTGTGCTATCTCGATAGCTGATACTTCCGATGTAATTTCTATTTGTGCAAGTTGATGTATTTGAGTTATGTCTTGTGCTGGTGCAGTGCACGAGACCTGTGTTGTGCCTTGCGGTGTGCCACTTGTTTGTGCAATGACATTTGTAGGGGTTATCCCCTCCCTGTTCGTAGAAAGAGGTAGAGCCATAACTAGATGATAAACATTATCACCTTTGGATTTGTAGTCTTCTCCTCTTGGTCCAAATATTTCAGCTGCAAAATATTGGTTATTCTCTGAAAGAACTTCATAATTTGTGACAGCTCTGTAGTAGCGACCATCCTCATCTACATAGAGGGTACCAAATTTCTGTCTCCCATCTTGTGCTTTGTACAGAAGAATGCTTGGAGGATATATGTAGTAATCTGTAAGTTGATCTTTGTACAACATGTCTATTTCATTGTCGATGTCTTTTCTGTGCCTCGTGTAAATTGATCCCAAACAATCTTCCATCAAATCTGGATGTAGATGCATTGTATTTTTGGCTATTTCCACATCTGCATATTGACTTGTCTGAGTTTCTTCCGTATCTTTCTTTGTCTTGATGTACGAATTCCGATTCACATCCTCATAGCATGGCAATCCTCTGTAATGGCCAATTAAATAGATCCAAATTTGGTCTTTGGTAACTTTTGTGGCTGTACTTGAAGATTCGTCTCTGCTAGGCTGACTCCTGTTAGATTCCATTGCGTTCGTTTTGACTCCTTGTTGAGCTGGTGTCTCTGTGTCAGTATTTTTCTCTTGATCTCCTCTGTTTTTGTGGATGACATTAATTCTTGAGCTTTTTGGATTGGTCTTTGCTCGTACTCATGAATTTCCTCGCTTAATTGGTTGCCAAGGCCGTAACTAACTTCTCTGGCTGCTTGCCTTGCCTAGAGTTTTGTCGCAGGCCTTGATCTTTCTGGAGCACTGTGATAAGTTATGCCTCTTACCACTATATTGCAACGAATGGTCCCCTCGTAGCGATTCTTGGGTTGTACTACCCTCTGTTTCTTTAGCATTGAATCTGCAAAAATCTATTAGCTAGACAACCGTTTTCACAATGATAACTCGGTTTTTGATTGACTGTTGACAGCCACACTTGTGCCTTGAGCTCGGAGATGACTCTCAAGTTCACTTTTAACTGAACTAGACTCAAGCTAGCACCAAAGAATTTTGCACAACGTATACTGATTTGCTAGCTAAAACCTTGCATTAAAGTTCTCCAAAACTTGCGACTGTTGTTGCAAAATCAAGGGTCCTTGTGTATGGTCTTACTACTACCCAATTCGTCTATGGACTCACAATTTTTACACTAGGCCCTGGTTTGATTTAACACCGTTCTGCGGGGTGACCAGTGGTTTTCCCAATCTATAATTTCAATCTGCTAGTATTAGCAGCCCTTAATGATCAATTAGAAGGCCTAAAGACCGAATCCGATTCCAATTTTCAGCTTTTCAATGATGAATAGCTCACATGCACTCGTGCCAGCTCTAGGTCAACTTAAGCGGTCAAATTCAGTGCCTGGGTTGAGTCTAAGCGGTGGCTTGACTGCCAAATTTCTATCGTGTACTTTGATTTTACTCTGCTCAGAGGCTTGTAAGTGTGTTCACTTATGAATGCCAATTAGATCTGGACTGAGGGATCTAGAAGTCGAGACCAAGTCTAGAACTAGATACGGCTAATGATTTCGTCAATAAATAACTCGCTAGGCCTTCTTGTAGGCACTCAATTTCTTAGGTAACAATGTCGCAAATGGCGCTCACTAATCGATGCAATGGATGTAATAGGTTCCTCTCGTGTACAATGTGCACGCACTGTACTATACAACCGTCAATGTGATCCAAATGCACGGAAATCCAAGCCTAGAGTATATCCCACAAGCACAGCTTTCCAATCCTATACCAGAAAAGGAGACGGTAGAACCACCAGAACAAGAAGATTTTTACAACTCCTCTGAACATTTGGAAGTAAATGATGATGCAGATAATGAGTGTTCAGACACCTCAAGTGAGCGTGGAAGGGAAGCCAAGAATATCAAGTTTTATGATTTGCTAACCAACACCCTAGACGCCAAGAACGCTATAGGAAGAAACGAGCAGGAAACAAAGCGAGAGAGAACCTGATGCCCATGATAAAAGGTAAAACTCACTATTGGATGCTTGTAAAAGCAGAGGATTTTGTAAAAGATCAAATATCAGGAAAATTATTTAAAAATCGAATAGAACGAACGCGAGAGGAAATAAAACAGGTACGAAAATCTAAAACTGAAACAAAATCACAAAAATCTGAACAATCAAAAAAAGAAATAACAAAGGACCAAGAGTGGACCAAACTGGAGCGTAAACAGAAATACCAAGAACTGAAACGGTCTTTGAGGGAGATATGGACTACGAAAGAAGATAGTGATGGTAAAGGGGAGTCAGAAAAGGGGAACATGAATGTACCATCACACTATCGGAAGTTTACTATCCAGGACAGAAAAAGCATCATAACACCACCAGTCAGGGAAAGAACCAACCAAGAATCTTACGATGGGCCTGAAAATGAAAAAAAGATAGACCTCGCAGAACCAGGTGAAAAGCCTCAGCCGGTCTATATAGCTAACGATTTAGAGCCTGAGGAGGAAGCACAGCTAACACAACTTCTCAAGAAGTATAAAGATGTGTTCGCTTGGTCCTATAAAGACCTCAAAGGAGTTGATCCATTGATATGCCAACATACAATTCCTTTGAAATCGGATGCAAAACCTAGCAAAAAATGTCCTTATACATATAATGACACATTTGCTAAACGAATCAAAGAAGAGATTGATAAACTGATGGAAGCTGAATTCATCTATGACATCAAACATACAGATTGGGTGTCACCCATTGTGGTAGTTCCCAAAAAGAATGGAAAACTGCGCATGTGTGTAAACCTCAAGAAGGTGAATGTTGCAACCATAAGGGACAATTCTTCCTTGTCAATCACAGAACATGTACTTGAGCGAGTGGCCGGGAAACGGGCTTATTCCTTTCTGGATGGGTTTTCAGGATACAACCAACTGGCAATAGCAAGGGAGGATCAACACAAAACAGCGTTTGCCCCAGAATGGGGGATTTATGCGTATCGAGTTATGCCATTTGGCTTAACTAATGCACCAGTCACTTTCCAGAGGTTAATGACTCACACATTCAAGGAATACCTAAGAATATTCTTAGAAATTTACATGGATGACCTGTGTGTACACTCTCTTCTGCGAGAGGAACATATGGACCATTTGCAAAAGGTCTTTGAAAAGTGCAGGACATATCGAATCTGTCTTAACCCGGAAAAGTGTGTATTTATGGTTGAGCAAGGACGAATCTTAGGACACATTGTCTCAGAAAATGGCATAACCACAAACCTAGACAAAGTCAAAGTCATTGTAGACCTGCCCAGGCCTACTAATGCGAAACAAGTACAATCCTTCATGGGACACTACGGATATTATCAAAGATTCATATACATGTATGCGGTTATCGCACAACCTCTGTATCGTTTGCTAGTCAATTTCGAGTGGACCGAGGAGTGTGAAACTTCATTCCAAAAGCTGAAGGAAAACCATATATCAACACCTGTACTAAAGGCACCAGACTGAGATAAGATATTCCATGCTGTAAAGAAATTTCGGCATTTTTTGCTTTCAAACAAATTTGTGTTCTTCACAGATCATCAAGCTCTTTTGTACCTAGTAAATAAACCTTGCAATACAGGGAGAATCGTACGCTGGTTTATTATATTGCTAGAATTTGACTTCACAGTGGTGGTCAAAAAGGGTAAAACCGATCTACGAGCAGATCATCTTTCAAGGATACACAACGGGGAAGCTTCTGAAGGAGTAGATGATGACATACCAGATGCTTATCTTTTCAACATTGAAATGGCACCCAAATGGTATCAGGAAATTGTTAGTATTCTTTCCTTCGGAAGTGAGTTTGATAATATGGAATGCGGATCCAAACAACAAACAATTCGACAAACAAAAAACTTCCAGTTGATAGCAGGACGGCTGTATCATCTTGGATCTGACCTAATCCTACGATTATATATAAATCCGGAAGAATTCCAGTGCTACCTTGAAGAGGCACATGTCCAGGGTTGTGCATTTCATTGCTCAACAGTGAAGACACACCAGAGACTAAAACAGTTAGGTGTTTACTGGCCAACTATGTATGCGGATACACATTCTTATGTTACCAATTGTACGATATGTAGTGCCAAATGACCAATGGATCACGCAACTTTGTTTCAGGTAAACATAACACGTGCATGGAGTCAATATATCATTGACTTCTTAACCACCAGGACGTTCCCTGAGAACGTCACAAGAGCACGGGAAAAAGTTATAGAGCTGGAAGCACGTGACTTTCAGTTAATTGGAAATCAACTCTATAAGCGGGGAAAGGACAATCAACTTAGAATCTATGCAAGTGAAAGCGAATACCTGCTGATTCTAGAACATGTACATAGCGGAATAAGTGGAGGCCATTTTTCGGGCGATAAGACGGCAAAAATTGTCTTAACCGCAGGAATTTGGTGGCCTACATTGCACATGGATGCCGGAGAGTTTGTAAAGCGTTGTGACACATGTCAACGCACCAAGATGCCAATAAAAAGAGATGAGATGTCATTACGGCCAATGATGGGAGCAAGAGCATTTGCAAAATGGGGCATTGATTTTGTGGGACCTATATCACCCCTTGTATATCGCACCCATACCCAATATATCATTGTGGCTACGGACTATCTCACAAAATGGGTTGAAGCCAAAGCAACACAAGAAGCTGATGCGCGCACCACGGCACAATTTTTGTATGAGAATGTTTTTGTACGTTACGGGTTACCAATAGAAATTGTCAGTGACCGTGGAACACATTTTCTCAATGAAGTCATTGAATATCTGCTAGAGGAATTCATGGTCATACATAGGAGATCCGTACCATACCATCCACAGACCAATGGGTAAGCTGAGGCCACAAATAAAACACTATGCACGGTTCTCACTAAAATAGTGTCAGAATCAAGAACAGATTGGGATCAGCAGCTACACTCAACACTATGGGCATACAGGGTAGCTTACAAAACATCAATAGGAACAACACCATACAACATGGTATTTGGCCTAAATGCTATACTACCCATAGAGTTTTTAATCCCAACTCTACGAGTAGCAAAAATCTTGGAATGGACAGGGCATGAGCTCTCTTCAAGGATTGATGATCTTGAAAAGATAGATGAACTCCGCTTACGAGCTATTGCTTCAATCTATGCTAAAAAGAGAAGACAAAAGGAATTTTTTGATAAACATGTGCGTACCAAAGAGTTTAAAACAGGTGATGACGTACTTGTTTATACCTTGAAGCAACATGCCAAGAAACTTAAAAAGCGAGGGATGAGACCATTTGTGATTAGTGATTTATCACAAAGTGGAACTGTCAAGCTTGCTACATTAGCAGGTGAAGAAATGCTAAGCTAGACTAGTGGATGTCGACTGAGGAGGTATCATCTACCACTCACATAGGAGATGCTCAAACAAATTCATCAAGGAAAACAAAGAATGAAGGAAAACAGCGAGTACGAGAGGAAGCTCAAGCCGAAGCACAAGAACGCATTGCAAAAAGACAGCTTCTGCGACAACAACAACAAAGTGGACCACCATTGAGAATAAATGCCATTCGACTAACAAAGTTGGAGGAGGAAACAATGGGGCCAATAATTACGGTAAAAGTGGGCAGCAATCAAGTTGAATCAACAGCATTGCTTGATTCGGGTGCTCAAGCAAATTTAATCTCTTACGGATTATACCAACAACTCAAAGTCAAAGATCAACTTCATCCTACTCATCAAGTACTGGAAAGTAGCACATCACACCCATTGAAAACATTGGGATGGACTATATTTCATGTACAGATACATCAATATATTTACCCACACAAATTCTATGTGGTGACAGATGAAAGAACACAACACCAAATGATGCTTGGGCAACCTTGGCAAAAAGCATACAATGTGAAGATAGATTGGAAAGCAAAGGCGGTCAAAATTCAACATGAACATGAACAACAGGTGACAGCTTTTGCTCAGCAATACAAGCATGATCAAGTGCAAGCCATGCAATCACCGGAAACAAAGCCCAAAGCACAAATTCCATTAAAGAACATGATACCCGCGACAAACAATCAAGTAAAAGCCAACCATGCTAATTACAGACATATGAAGTCACCGGCCGCAATGCCAAAACCTGGGAAACAAGTATGGATGTGGAAAGATAGAAATGACATGGCAGATAAACAACAATGTAACAAAAGGATTCCAACAAAGCAAACGGTTAAACCACAAACCAAGGTCATAAAATAGATGTGGATCCCAAAGAAAATGCTTAGCCAGAACCCAAATGTCACTCACATTTGGATACCAAAGCAAAAGCCAAAGGAGTTACCTTCAGTACAAGCAACAATGGAAAGCAGACAGCGGCATTTCAAAAAGGAAAAGCGACATATATGGATGCCGATGAAAGACAAACCAGTGGCAAACAAGAAAGAGCCAAACCATCTACAAAAATCGGCAGCAACAAAATACCAATGGAAAGTCAAGGTCATGAGGCCCATAGCCATTACATCCCAGCCAATTCTATCCTTAGAAACAGCTACGACTCCATCAACAGTGTCGGCAAAGCAATTGCCTTTTGTAAAAAAGACAATTAAACAGAGAGCAACAGAGTTACGACTCTTACTTGCAAAGAAAGCAGGAAACCTCGACGGCGAATGCCAATAAGCATCTTGCTTATTCCCTTCTCTTGCACAACATTAATTTTTCTATGCATTGACAGAGTATGCATAAAGTAGAGCCACATTAATCGGCCAGGCATTAGCACAACTTTTTTTAACCTATGCACGGCACATACTCCGAGGCAAAACCTTGTCGTCCGGGAGGACTCCGGCTAGGAGGGGGGGAGGCATTCTAGAGGCACTCTCAAATGCGGAACCAATGACAGAAACAACAAAAAATGGGCATGCTTTTCGACTATTTTAAGGGGTGTTGTTTGATTGCGAAATTTTTTGGAGTAACACAAGTACATATGCCCTTATACAGCATGAATCTACAGGTATATGAGGCCAAACGCCAAATCAAGCCCCTAGGTGTATGTATATAAGTAGAAATAGCCATTTTTCTGGCAAAATATTGGTAAAACGGAGAAATCCGGCCATAAAAATTGCATGTGAGTGTATATAATGTGTTGCGATGATGTTTGTGATTTATTATGTTTTTTTGAGATTTTTTGGGTTTGATTTGCTATTTTCCTTTTAATTTTGCTAATTTTCGGCATAAAAACTTCAAAAATACAAAAAGCAGGTGAAAAACAGTCATAATGAAAAACAAAAAAATATGGTGATGATCAGTGACTATAGGACACCCTATGGTAAAGTGGGGGTGCAATTATAAGATTGGAGCGGAAAGCGTGTTTTGGCCAGGTTTTGACCGAAATGCCAAATTTCTGGTAAACAGAGCAAATGGAGTCCAAATCAAGAAATTTTTGAGCCTAAACCGCATCTCGCAAGAAGATAGGAGCACATGTCAAATTTCATGAAAAGTGGTTCGGGGACCTCCATTATAAGAATTTTTCACCCCATTTTTAGCTCATTCTCACTATTGACTTTGTGGAGAGAGCTTCTGCCACCTAGAGCAGATCGACCTTCAGCATCTTCTACGATGCACACGACTACCCGACGAGCTCCAGACATGACAGGTAGGCTCACCACCTTGAGCTTTTCGCGCATGTTTGTCATTATGTCACGAAAACTAGCGTAGGGGTCACACACAAAGCGAGCGGTAGAGACCTACAAGTAGAGACGGCGGCCTAATGGCTAACCCAAAAGCAACAAGACTTCATCGGCAACTCACCCTAGTCTAGGAGACCAGTCCTGGATGTCCAAAGGTAGTAGGAAACCATCGGGAAAAACCCTAATTCCCAGAAAACCGCAAGAGGCCACCAAAGGGGAAATCGGCGAAACGGCGACCAAATGCTACCAAAATTCATGGGTAGGAGCATCTCGACATGCTTGACAAGTCTATATGACCCGCATGACCAAAAGTGACCCGAAGCGGCACTAAAATTCAGAAAAGGAATCAGAAACACAAAGCGTCAAATTGCACTTGCGGCCAAACTGCAAGTCCGTTTGCCACCAAACTTCACGAGCGGCTTTCCTAGACCATCAACAACCAAATCCTATGGTGGTAAACCACCACAAATCATCAAAGGTATGTAAACGCAACCACGGGTGCTTCTAGAGCGACAAATTGCCAAATGGAGCTCCAGTGAAGCCAAAGTCGACGAAAACCATACGGCAAGGATCCCCCAGGGGTCAGGAAGCTATGGAGATCAACATCGAGAAATTTCATCAAGTAAAAGCACTCCAAAAGTCAAAAAACGGCTCGGAGGCTCTGAAGTCCACACAGGGAGTTATACTCTATCCATTTGACTTTTTTGTTGAAATTAGGCTCAAAAGGGACTTAGGGGAGCAAAGGGCAAGCACTGGGAGCACTAGAACTGAAAAAATCACCGAGAGACATCCTACGCGTAGGATGTCTCAAGGGCACTTTTTGGCACAAACTCCAACATCTTTTATCATGCACATGCTCTGAATGACATTTACAAGCCATACACGAAGTTTCATCACCTTTGGACCAAGTTTGACCTCATATGCATGGAAAAACACAAAGTTACGGCATAGAGGCAATAATGGGCCAAAGACCTACCAAATCTTGTCCAAATCCCATGAAACTTGCACAACACATTCACCAACACATCAGCAAACAATCTGTGTGGTCAGGGAGAAAAAATGATGAAATAAACATCCTACGCGTAGGATGTCTAATTGACCTTTTTGACATGCAAGTGATGTTTTATCATTCCAGATCCAAATACCTCATCATCAAGAGCCCATATGTCAAGTTTGAAGCCATTCTAATCACTTTTGACCCTCAACACCTTCAAGATACACTTTTTGAGCCCAAAAATACCTCACAGAGCCTTACAAGCATCAAATCTTGTCCAAATTCAAATCCAAGAACATGGCGATGTTCCATAGGCCAAGGACAAAAACCCACAGAACAAGTTTCATGTCATTTTGATGAAAAAGACATCCTACGCGTAGGATGTCTCAAGCATACATTAAGCCTTCTCTGCAAAGAATGACATCATGGGAGCCAATACCATGGTGCAATGAGCCCATATACAAATTTTTAACGCATTTGGACATCAATTGCTACCTATGATGGACATTCTATCCAAATTGTGACCTAAAGCCTGATTGAGCCCAAAAATCAACTTTTTTGATATCCAAATTCAAATCCAAGCCTATAGCCATGTTCCATGAGCCTTACACTACCTGCATGTCAAGTATGAACCAATTCTGATGAAAAAGACATCCTACGCGTAGGATGTCTAGATGGAAATTTTTGACCAGATTTGCACTATGAGCACATGCACAGCTTCACAAGTTCCTATTAAGCTTTAATTTCAATTTTCAAGTCATTTGGATAAGTAAAACTCAGTTTCGCAGCTAATATGGAAAAAACGCTAACTTCGGACTACTGAGTGCAACAGGATCTATGGCAGCCTCGAAGTCACCGGCAAAGAGGAAAAGAATGACCATCAAAGATTGTCTGGACGAAGTGGAACCCTTTGTCATTCCAGAGGGAACACTAAAGCCCACCAGCACCCGGATACAAGAAGATTTGTTAGAGTCAAATGACCTAAAGATCTACCAGGGAGTGTTCAAAGACAATGAAGGCAATGTAATAGAGCTACCAATGCTACCAAGAGAACTCAATGAATTTGTACGAAGCAAAATGGCTGGCTACTTGGAGAAAATTGACCTCCACAACTACTTCGAAGCAATACCAGCAGGAGTGGACATCAAAAGAGTATGGGATTTGTAACAAGCATCAAAGAGGATGGAGTGGCCAAGGTAACAGATTTACAAGGCAGACCAGATACAGAGATCATAATCACGGAGCGGGTTGTAGCCCATGCACGAGACCTCTCAAATAAGGGGGACAGTGTAACAAAAAGAAGGGATCAAGTCAAGGTGACAAGGAGAAAAAGGCAAATTACACCTTTGAAGACATTGCCAACCCAAAGGTGGCAATGATGAGCCAGTTGTACAACCAGTACTTCCACATGTGCACGAAGAGGCCACAGAAGTACAGGATTCTGCCAGATGCAATTGCCACAATGTTTACTTGGGCAATGACGAAGGGCACCCCAAAGATAATCAACTATGCGGAATACATACATGACAGCTTAGTAAAGATGGGAAACAAAAAGGCAACATACATAGTGCCTGGAGAACTGATCACCAAGGTGGTTTATGGGGCACTACACGCTAAAGGAAGGTGGCCTGACCCCCCATCTCAGAATGATTGACTGAGAATCAAAGAAGACAAGGAAGATGAGCCGCAAAGGGCACCAAGGGTGGCTACGAGATTGAAGAGACGGCTGGAGCCAGTTGAAGAGGAGCAACCCGAGCAGAAGAAAGCAAAGAAGGAGTTTGCTCAAGTGCCGACCAAAGAAACCAGGTCTCACAAAGCGGCAAGACTCGAGAGGCTGATGGAGAGTTTTTGAGCAGAAAGAGCCCTCAAGGGTGATTTAAACGAACTCTGGAAGCCATCTCTCGAGTCTATGTCTGGATCTTCCAGAAGAGTGCAAAGGGACCGCTTTGAAGATTATATCAAGAATTTTGAGATTCTTGATGCTGCAACGGAAAACATTCCCCATGTCCCTTTCACCGAGGAGGAAGTGGAGCAGATAAGGCAGACACTGCTAGATGAACAAGAAAGCCAAGAAAGAGAAAGAAAAACAAAAGCAGACAGGGACTTAAAGGGAAAACCGGCAGCTTTACCAGATAGCCCTAAACCCAGCCCACATCCATCTCCACCGCCCTCACCACCTCCTTGCAGCCTTCCACTAGACGATAAGGAGGCTGAGGACAAACAAGATGAAAGGCAAGCTAAGGAGCAAGAGCAAAGGCAGGAACCTGAGCCACAGGAAGAGGCCAAGCTTGAGTCTGAGCAAAAAGGATTAGATGAGGCCTACTACGCATTTTTGGACCTGCTAGCTGCAGGCTATACAAGGGAAGAAGCCGCCACAGTTGCATTCGACTTGGCGAGGTCAGAGCATAAAGAACAGATGCAAGGCATCCGGCTAGTGGAGCTAAAAGAAATTGCTACCGAAATGGTAGACCTGCACCTGCCCTCCAATGACTGGGACGTGGTTATGACAAAGCTAGCTGGATTGCAAGCACAATCCATGGCTTCAGAGAAAGAAATGACAACTCTCAAGGCCACTGAAGAACATATCAAAAAGGAGGTAGATTCTCTGCAAACACAAAGCCAAAGGCAAAAAGAGAGAGAAGATGACCTGCAGGCCAGCTTGGCAACGACTCTACAAAACTGCCAAGCAATGGAAGAAGCAAATGAGGTAGCAGCAAAAAGAATACAAGCAGCTGTAGAAGAGTGTCTGCAGCTCAGCAAGTCATTGCAAGATGCCGAAAGAGAAAGGGATAATCTGACACTACAGCTGGCCGAAGAATCGAAAGAAGTAGAGGCCATGAGAAATGCCAAAGAAAAAGCAGAGATAGAACAGGAAGCAAGCCTGGATGAGGTCCTTGAACTCAAGGACCAACTAAAATTCAAAGATCAAACCATCGAGAGGCTGCGAGCATCACCTGCTAGAGTCAAAGCTACAAGCTCGACTCAAATCATTTTCGAGAGTCAACTATATGAAGAGCAAATGCAGGAACTTTAGAAGGATCTGACTCTCAAGAGAAAGCAGAGGTTAATGATGGCTGAAGGTTCTATCATAATGCAAACAAGAATGGAGGAGGGCCAAAAATCCCTGCAAGAAGAAGTGGAAAACATAAAGAAAAAGCTTGAGGAGGCGGAAAGAGTAAACGTTGTTCAAACTCAATGACCTCCTCGTGCATATGGGCGGAGAATCTGAAGCAAAAAGCAAACACTCCTCAGGCAAATTGAGGATTTGAAAGGCCAGCAAGGAGGAGAAACAGAAAGCTCAGGGCCAACCGCCAATGAGGGCATCGACCTCAAAAATGTGGCAGATCCTGTGGACACACACATGCAAGAGGAAAGCATAGCAGGATCCTCTCAAGAGCCACAGGATCTAACACAAGAAGAGGAGGAAAAATTGCATAAGGCAATAGAGGAAGAGCTAAGAGAAAGCACGAAGGAAGCCTTGGAATGGGAGCAGAGGGTCTTCAAATCTATGACAATTCAAAAGATCGACGCCAGCAATCTCAGGCGCGAGTGGCTTCAACCCTCTCTCCCATATCCATTGCTGAAATATGAAGCAGCAACAATAAACAAGTGGATCAGAGAAGAGCCAATGGAACCTCTCTACAATGCAGACACCTCAAAGCCAGAAGAAGATAAGCTTATAGTGGATTCTCAGCCAAAGTGGAGGAAGGCTTGGCTTACCAAGTACCCACAATACCTAATCCACCTGGTAGAGGCACCTAAAGATATCAGAGACAATCTCATCTTTTGTCCCCTATCAAGGGTTAGGACGTGGAAGGCACAACAAATTTTGCAAAGAAGCCAACCCACTTGGCTGAATTACCCAAAGCTGCCAGGCGTGAAGGCAGGTGAGAGAATAAGTGTCGAATACATGGTGAAAACCCTAACGGGCACCATAAATTTTTTCACTGGCTCACCTGACCTTACATGCATTATGATGAGAAAAATCTGCAGAACCATCCTAGCAGTGTTCGAGACCTTCAAGCCAAGCTAGGTGACCGATAGCATATTCTTCTTCCAGGATACATACAAATGTGCTTATGATCTGTCAGGTCAGCCTTCCACGGAGGTGATACATGCGCTGTATCAAAGAATCATGTTTCTACTATCCTATCACCTCCAGGCTTTTGAAGAAGCATTCTATACGGGGTTATTCATCATGAATACAGAAATCTTTGGCTCAACAATGCTGAACCTACATGCCAGGTACGAATCACTGCTAAAGATGCGGGAAACGATCAGATGAAGCAACAGATCAAGGCCATGTCAGGGACAACATGAACAAGGAAGGGGGGGATGTTAGAAGCTGGACACACCTCACGGCATCTAACTACTTGGAGGACTATTATTTTTGTAATTATTCATTCAATGAGGAAAACCCAAATTTTCACCTTGTAAATATTTGGACTTACAGAAGTTTCTAGATTGTATCCCAGTTTTGATAGTTAGATTGAGTAGATGGTTGATTTTGTAACTTTAGGGTTTGAGAAGTTGTAAGGTATATATACCACTTTTTGACCTTAATGAAAAACCTTTTTTCATTTTAAAAACAAGTTGGAAGTCTGTGAGTGAGCGTACTGTGTACGAGAGAGAGAGAGTGTGAGCTTCGTCTTGACGCTACGTGTGCTCCGGTGGTCGGAATCGAGTGCGGAGAAGTGCAGTGTGTTGCCCCCAACTAGAGCTACGCGCCAATACCAGCATTGCGCGCGTACGGTCCGACTTTGTGAGCTCCTTCTACGAGCTTCATCGGTTGTTTGGGTGAGCATACGTTGTCCGATTTTGCATTGCAACATATCCACGCATTCACATTGAGTAGAACTACACATTAGGAACTTTAGATTTCGGAAACGAAGACCTGCAGATTTCGACCAGACATCCTACGTGTTTCTGCACTAGGTGATTTGGGTCGGGATTTTGGTTCATAGACCTTAGGGAGAGTGACCTATTGGTATTAGTAGGGTCTCCTTCAAGTTCTATGGTGTTTCGAGATTGTTTGATGGGTGTTCGGCTCTAGAAAGCGTTGTAGGAAGTTTCCTCTTATGCACTCTTGAAGGCTGTGACTTAGACAATTGGTAGAGACCTCTCTAGGAATTCATTAGGAGTCGGTCGAGTGTAGGTTGACACCTTATACTTTCTTCCACGCGCCTGCGGGTCGAGCTTCGTCCTTAGCTGACATTACATGTTAGGTGAGTTCTCGCTGTGATGATGTCCGTCGCAGCGTATCCGTCCAACAAACTTGAAATTTTCACCTCAGCTTCTCCTTGATGTGCTGATCACAGTGGTGTGCTCATAGGTTGGTTTGGAGTCCTAAATCAAGTTGGAGACATCCTACGCGTAGAATGTCTAACTGCTCAGATTTTGTCCAAACTTGATCCCAAGATTCTCCTAGTGCTCAGCAACCCAATGGTATGCTCAAAATTGAATTTGGATGCCAATAGGTCAAGATTTGGGCTGCATAAGCTTCTAGTGCACTCCAAGAGTAGGATGTCTGACAATTCTTGTCTTTGCTTGGTAAATAGGCCAAATAAGGTCCAAATTCACTTTTGAAAAAAAGTTATGGAATCCTTGAGACACTTAGAACCTCCCTATATGGCCAAAGTTGAATTTTGACCACCTAATGACCCTGGAGACATCCTACGCGTAGGATGTCTTTTTGCTCTATTTCAGCTCAACTTGCACTGTAGCTTCCCCTTGATGTGCTAAGCTCGTAACTATTTTTACTTTTTGATTATGACACCTATAGGTTGGTCAAATGATCAAGAATCTGTTCCAAAAGCTTGATGTCTGTTCTGATGAATTCCTAAGTCAAATCAACTCCAAATTGGACCAAATTTGCCTAGGAGGCTTGCCTAAGGCTATACAACACCCTGCTATGTCCTCAGTTAGAATTTGGCCTCTAAATCATGCCTTAGACATCCTACGCGTAGGATGTCTAACTGCTCAGAATTGCCCCAAATTTGAACCAGACTCTCCTTAAGTCCAGCAACACAATGCTATGCTTAGATTTTAATTTGGATGTCAAAAGACCCCAAAACTAGCTGTTCTAGCCTTTTTCAGTCAAAAATGTTGAAATCTGTTCAATCTTCCTTTCACTAACCCAAATGAGATGAAATTTATCACATGCACTCAATACAACATTTAGAACATGCCTTTGGAGTCATCCTATGGTTTGGTCTCAAAATTAGACCTTGGACACAATTTGGGTAGGATGTCTGGCAATTCTCGTCTTTTGACTTTGATTTGTCAAAATTTGGTCAAATTTTCACTTTCTAGGTGAAAATAGGGTAAAACCTACCTTCTGAACACACTGGTCAACTCAGAATTTCAAAATCACCCTATAAACATCCTACGCGTAGGATGTCTTTTCTTCCCAGAATGGACTTCTGTTTCTACCCAAGGTGCTTCTTGATGCATATAACAAGAATCTGTGATCACAACTAATTTTGGATGTCAAAATTTCTCAGAATCACCACTTTTGGGAAAATATTTCTCTGAAAGAGTAACATCCCCTTAACTCTCAGTCTATATGTCCAAATGACATGAGCTTTGGTGTGTGTGTCCAACACAACATGCAGAATATGGGTATGATGTCAAAACTTGACTTTTGCTTCCAGAATCACTCTCTAGACATCCTATGCGTAGGATGTCTACTGATGAAATTTTTGGCAAAATTCATCCACAGGCATCCCCAAGTCTTGAGCACTACTTTTCAAGCATTCCTACCAGTTTTTATGCAAAAATGTGCTAAGAATCTTAAGTTTCTTGTTTTCTCGTTTTTGACACTCCGTCTTTGGTCTTTTGGGTGTCAAGAGTTGGTCAAAACTCTAGTTTCAATGTATACTTAGGGTAAACCCCCCCTTCTGAACACACTGGTGCAGTCAGAATTTTCAAATTTGGTCTCCAGAACCCCCTTGAGACATCCTACGCGTAGGATGTCTATGTTTACAGAATTGCAGGTTTTCTTCACAGAACCCTTGCAAATGCTCTTGTATATGCACAACATTAGTGAGTCATACAAAAATATGCACAAAAGCTTGTTTAATGCATTTTTACCCTCAAAAGCTTGTTTAATGCATTTTTACCCTCAAAAGCACACTTTTCCATGATTTCAAATGCAATCAAGCACTTTAGCAAATAATTCAGTGCTGAATAGCTCTAGATCAGAATCGGATCACTTACCTAAATCTACTCCTACAAATCATATGGGGTTTTGCATCTATGAGTAGAAAAACGCTTCACTACCACACACGGACTGGTAAACGCTTTTACCACCTCACAAATCACTCGACCACCAACAACTACTCTAATCCACAGATCCTAACTAAACCTATCTAGTCACAAACCCTCGGCAAGACACACGCTTCCTGGCTATCCACGTGATCACGGAATATCCTCTTCCGGATCCACTT
The DNA here is from genome assembly GCF_014529385.1 of Adiantum capillus-veneris. Classification (NCBI taxonomy): domain Eukaryota; kingdom Viridiplantae; phylum Streptophyta; class Polypodiopsida; order Polypodiales; family Pteridaceae; genus Adiantum; species Adiantum capillus-veneris. The sequence goes on along the minus strand of NC_140931.1, from coordinate 143,379,204 downwards.
AAGAAAAACTCTTTCTTTAGTCGAAACTAAATCAAGCAACCATCACACGAGTGTTAGTAGGAAACCTACTTAGGTCCTTGTGTCCCCTGCAACGGTGCCAATGTTGCGGGTACGACTCACACACCCATGAAGTGCATGCAAACACTACCTAGATCAACATAATGTCAATCGAGCACCACCTAGCCACATACACACATACGGAAGGTAACTCTCCTAATCATGCCAGATTCGTACGAAACTTAAGGAACACCATCCCCTCACTAGGATACACCTCTCCCTAAGATTCTACACTCAAAACCCTCACTCTAAACCCATCTACAAAAAACGCGTAGGATGACAGAGCAGAATTTTGAAAGGGCCCGAAACTGAAATTTATGAGTACGTATGCGTAGCTTATGTCGCCACGATTCTATAGACTACTAGTACGCAAAAAATAGACATCGTTTGATACACTTACGGCCACAAATAGCTTGTAGATGCGTCGACATGTGCGCTTTGTCTCATGTGGAATGCTTGGCGTTGTCGCGTAGCTCTCCTCGAGCCTACAGCAATGGTGCAATCGGATCTCCAATGTGTTGAGCGAGCCGGGCGTAGCTAGAGGATAAATCTCATGCTCACTCTCTTTCTCTCTCACACACAGTAGACGGAAGCACTAAAGTTTTGATTATGATAAAAAGTCTCTCCTCTTTACAAAATGACCTAGGTACCTTATATACTAAGGCTACCTTAGGTTTAACCAAAAATGGGGTTGAAAGGGTCAATTGGCTTTGTATTTACAATCTGGAAGTGCCATTGCACCCCAGCTTCTGAAACTAGAATAACTACTCTCATTACAAATGACATTTATAGCCATAATCCGCAGCATTTCATAACTCGCAAAAGATAAGACTTTGGTACGAGACTTGACTTATGTTGTGTTGTTGACCCAACGGTCAACAAGGAGACAGTTGTGCTGCCAATATCCATGTATTTTGGTCAGGGACAGCCATGCCGATGGCATGGTATGCTATCCTTGTCAAGACTTGTGGCACACCTAAGTAAGTGATCTTGCCTTGTTTCTTGATGCCCTTCAAGGTGGTCAGGACGTATTGGGCATGGTCCACCCGTTGTCTAGTTGTTGACTTTAGAACTTGTGTGAATGTGGTGGCAACCGTCTGATTTGGTGTAGTGTACCTTGGTGGCCTTTTTGCCAAGAAGTGGAAGTGCTGGTGGTATAATCAGGCTGTCTCTTCCACTTGTTTGTGAATTAAATCGGCAAAGGTAGCTGCGGCTATCTCTTTGGTAAAAGTTCCTGCTATTTTCTTGTCCCTTGTTCTCATGGTCATTGCTTCTGTGGGCAGTTTGAGTGCTTCTACCACTATATCCTTAGTGATGAACATTTTGACCTTGTTTCCCTGAGTGTCAGATATTTGGGTCGTTCCATCTTCTTTAATTGTGGATAAAAGCTCGTAAGATTTTTGAAAATCCACTTCCCAAGGCGCCTGTTTATAAAAGTCTCTGAGTCCTAGCGTGCGGTTAGCTTCTTTGGTCTCAGGCTTCGTCTCAGGCTTCGCGGCAACATCATATACTTCCTTTGGTAGGAGCTACACTCTTGAATCTGCCAGTGAAGACTGTGGTATGACGCTCTTCTAGCTGTTCTTTGGAGAGGTATGCTTCTTTCGCTGCTTTGACTGAGTCTGGGAATCCAATTGATAAGCGGGCAGTTCTTGCAACTTCTCCTTCTGGTTGAGATTTTTTTCCCCTCTCTGCTGCTTACATGGCTCCTGTTCCGTGAATAGAGTGCAAAGTTAGCAGATTTCTCAGAATTTTCTCTGGCATGTCCTTTAGTCTGAAATGTTGACAATTTTGTCCAATTTGCTTCAAATCAATTTTTGAACAAGCATAGATGCATAAAAACATGCAAGGAACAAAACTGTAAAGTCAAAACAATTTTTTGCAACCAAAGTAAATAATCATGATTATTTATAGCTGAGTATTTTTTTCAACTTTTTGCGAACTTGGCTTCATAGACTTGAAGTATATACCAAGTACATACTCTGAGTGAAATATGGGCTCATTTGGATGCATAGGGTGAAAATGGTACCAGATTTTGGCTTTAGGTCTCTGGATATAAAGAAAATTTGAGATTTTGAGCTCCAAATTGGTTCAAACTTGGCTAGTGCGCTCAGCACATCATGTACTTTGGATGTATGATGGCAAAATATCAAAACTCCCCAATTTTGGCTAGAAAGTAAATAATCACGATTATTATTTTTTTTACCAAAATTAACATTTTTTTCTACAATTTGGTTGTAGACAGTGTATAGACCCTGTGTATGAGATATAAGGTGATTTGGATCAAGAAATGTTGTCCATAACCCAAAAATTGGCTTGCAAAGACTTCTTTGCGTTTTTTGGCAATTTTCGAAGTTATAGGTGCTCATTTATCTCATACTTGATTTTTGGCATGTATTAGGTGTGTACACATGATAGGTGGGGTGATGTGACAATTTCCAAGCAAAATTGATGCAAAAGTAAATAATCGTGATTATTTACAACAGTGACAAATTCTTTGCAAAACTTACAACTTTTGACCTAGACATATTCTATACGCCTAAAACAAGTCCTAAATTGAATTTGGTCAAGTTTGGTCATGCCAGCATCACTTTGTGCTTTATTGACTCTGAAATCACCGTTTTTTGTGACTACACTATCTGTTGGGTTGGTCAGTCAACTTTGAGGCTTTGGACTTGTCCGCAGCATAGTCGTGAAGCAACTTGTCCAATTATGGCTCATTTGGAGTCAGTTTGACCCCGTATGTCGAGTTTGACACTTTGTAGCCTTCGAACCGTTTTCTGATTTTTGAGGGCTCTGCTTGATGGCTTTCACTAAACCAATCATATGTATTGTATATGAACCTCGTAGGCAAGCTATCTGTGGAGTCAGATCTGAATTCTGGCATTTGCCAAAAACCTAGCTTTTCTACTGGGGACCCCCTCGACCCCTACCGAATGGTCAATTGATGATATGGAAAGGTTTTATTATGTTAGGTCATGCTATGGTTCAAATCCCATCTGATTTGGTCGAGCTGACAGGACGCTATGGTCACTTTTTGGTCGTAGGTCTTTGTGCACTACTTGGTTTCTAGGGGTTTAGACTAGGTACCGGCCGTACAAAATGGATCATTGACGAGTAAAGAACTTACCCCTCATGTCTCGTGTGAGACACCGCTGAAAACGGTCAACTATGGACTCTAGATCTGGAAAAGACGCGTGAAAGAGGTAGAAATCTCTCTCTGCAAAGGCTGCAAGTGGAAATGAGGTGGTTTTAGCCTACCTTGGATATCTATACCCGGACTTCTTGTACCAATTCTCCCTAGATTCCCCCATTAGTCCTAATAGGCCATGAGCTCTATGTTAGACTAAAAAGTTTTCCTGATCGGATTCTTGTAGCTCATTCTGCAAGAATTTTGCAAAAGTAGACCTAACCACCTAATTTAGGCTTCCTGCTTCCATCTTCTAATTTCATTGAAATTTTTTGTGCTTGTCCTCCTTGTCTTTCTGATCATCACCATCGTGTCTTCCATTTTTCCATATGAGCTTCCTTGCTATTTATTATTAATTTTTGACCTGTTTATTTGAAAAAATCAAAGAAAACTGCAAAATGCTCTACAAAAGTGAATTGAAAATCCAAAATTAAGAAAATCCATTGAAAAAAGCAGCTTTATTGTTTTTTGTTGGATTTTTCTATTTTTAAGCCTTATTATAAAGAAAAATGATGAAAAATACCCAAAAAGGACTATTTTTTGATGATTTTCTGATAGTATTTACACTACTTACACTCATCAAGAAGATGTTATTAGTGAATTTTCCCTCTATGTGATGAATTATAAGGGAATTATTAGGTAATTTTGCAAATATCACACGTTAACATCAAACTTTTTCCTACCTCTTCAAACATTGCCCTTAATTACTTAGTACTAAGTGCCCTTCCACCCCTCCTAGATGGCGTACTCCGGGATGACTGTGTGCATGGGTTGAACAAATGTGTCTATACATAGCCATGGTTAGCTCTACGATGCTTTGAAGATCAATGCAATTCAAACCACTATGCTGTGCAAGAGCTGGGTCCTGAGTAATTAACTCAAGGGTTTCTGATGTTGAGGTTTCCTACTGATATCTTCCAAAGAGAAAATCTTGTAGCTTGTGTGCTCTTTGTTTGATTGTACCATCAAGATGCTTCAACAGACTGATTGTTTGAGCTGTTGGTAGAAATTTTGTTTGTTGTCGAGCTTTTTCTCGCCATTAGTAGCTTGGTCTACTTGGTGTTGTATGGTGTGGTTGAGTCTTTTGAGACTTAACCCTCCATTGCTTGATTGGTGTTACGGTTGGTGGAGAAGATAAGTGCTCCTTTTTCTTTCAAACCAATTTCATGCTAGGTTCCTTGCTTGGAGATGCTCGTCTGTGTGTTTTAACCCTTGGAACCTTCTTTTGTTTTGTCGGTGAAGTTTTAGGCACCCAGATCTAAATCTCCTTATCCATAAGCTGTGCTTTTGGTACCCAAATTTGAATGACTCCTTGCATGCTACTTGTAGCATTTGCTTATCGAGGTGATAGAGAAGATTGACTACTTTGTGGTTTGGTTAGCTGATTGCTTCTATTCCATTCCTCCTTGCTTGGTGCAATTGGAATAGTGAGTTGACCGCCTTTAGGTGATAGCTTTAGTTGATCTAGTACTGCTTTGTATGTCTGCATCCGGGGAATTCCAAGAATCAGTGTCTCATTCATGTGTTCATCTGGTAAGCATACAAATTGATGAGGACATGAACATCCATGTACTATCACGTTCAAGTTGACTACTCCCAATGTTGGGGTTGGGTTCTTGTTGCATCCTTTGATTGTCGCTATTACTGTTGTCAATGATTAACTGGTTGCCTTCTTGTACGTGGAATAACTTACTGCATTTACTCTAGCTCCTCTGTTGACCAAAGCATTGGTGCTATGATTGTTGAGTTGTACTTTGATGCGCAGGTCCATTCCGTCTAACCAGTCATCATTTGTTGAAACTGCGTTTGTAGGTAATTCCCATTGTCGGTCGTCTATTTCCAAAGTGTTGATGGGAAACGGTATCTGTTGATTCTTGAGAGCAGCTTTCCGCTTGAGTACCCAAAGCCGAGCTTCCTCTTGGGCTTCATCAATAACCTGCTGTCATTTCATCTTTCTTTGTTTCGCTGCGTGCATTCTTTCTAGCAATTCATTGGTTAGCGGAAAATTGTATTTCTTTAAACGACATCCACTAATCTAATTAGCCATTGGTTCATCGTGTGGGGTGGATAATTTTACTGCTCCACTTGGAGATACATCTTCAATGATAAACGGTCTGTTTCCCTTTTTCTTAAACTTGGGAATGTGTTGCTTAAAGGAATAGACTAAAACTAAGTCCCCTTTCTTAAATATTTTTGTGATTAAGTGGGAATCAAAAAACTGTTTTTGTTTCCGCTTTTGTGCAAGATGTGAGCTACAACAGTTAGCCTTTACTCATCTAATTTTTCCAAATCTTCAAGTCTTTCTAGCAATCCATGTCCGTTCCAATCAAGTTTTTGTGCTACCCTTAATGTCGGCAATAGAAATTCTATTGGCAGTATGGCATCAAGGCCATAAACAAGGTTAAAGGGTGTAGCATTTAAAGCTATTTTGAATGAAACTCGATAAGCCCATAGAGCAGCAAGGAGATTCATTTCCTAGTCTGTTCTTCCGGAACTAACCACTTTAGTCAACACCAAGCTAAGAATTTTATTTGTATGCTCAGCTTGTTCGTTTGCTTGGATGATAGGGAGATGACTTGTTATGGATAACCATAAACTCATTAAGCAAATGCTCCATTACCTCATTGAGGAAATGAGTTCCCCACCAGCGACAATTTCTATTGGAAATCCATATCTCGTGAATGCATACTCATATAAGAATGCAGCAGTGGTTCTCGAATCATTCTTTTGATTTGCTTTAGCCTCGGCCCACTTGGTCAAATAGTCCATAGCTACAATGATATATTGAGCTTGGGTTCTATATACAGGTGGCTGTATTGGCCCAACAAAGTCTATACCCCATTTTGCAAAAGCTCTAGTCCCCATCATTGGTCTTAATTAACACTAGAATGGTAATAGGACACTTTTATGTCCTTGGACACTTTTGTGTCCTGTTAAGTGACCATTTTGCTTGAATTATTTGAAGAGTATGAAAATGAATTTCTAGGTGCTATATATCCACAAAGTTGCCTTATGAGCTGAAAAAAACTTAGCATTTTTTTTTGAGTATCGATCTCACTATTAACCTTACTCTAGCTTGCACAACATTTTTGAACCTAAACTGTGTGAAAAAACGGGTCCTGTTTTTGCTTTTTTTTCAGTTTTTGGCAACTATACCACTCTAAACTTCATGTTTGTGAGGTTTAGATGGCTAGAGGTTAGGCCTTGATAGTTCTCAACATGTTTTGATGCTTGTAGGGAGAGATAAGTGTTAAAATTGAAAGTTATGACCAATTTACAAGAATTGCATAATCCTGTTTTTTGGCCAAAATTACCACTTTTATGATTTTTTTGGTGGCTTTCTTGATATCCAAATTCAATTTGGATTGTGTAAGTGTAATGTATAACATAAAGCTAATCTTCCTTGAGTTTTGGGGGACCTAATATGCTATATAGCATAGTATATGACGATGGTTGAGTTTTTTGATTGCTAAAGAATACGATACATTTTCGAGTAGCAAGTATAACTTTCTCAATATTGCTAGTTTCTTAGGCCAATTGTGTGTATTTTGTAGGTAGTGACCATATCTAATCATAGACTACAAACTTGGCTAGATATTGAGTAGTTTCTATGGGTTTCTAGAGGTCATAATGCTAAACCCAGTTTTTTCATGTTTGCTGTATTTAGCACTTTATCATTGCCCCCAAGGTTCCAATCGTAAGAGATCCATTATCCTTTTGACATGCTCCATGGCTCCTTTTGAATCCAGAGGCCCAAAGGAAACTAAGAAAACATGTATATAGTATCTGTATTGAGCATGACTATAGAAACTTTTATGATAGGTCCGCAGAATGGCAAAAATGCAACTTTTTTGTACCTATTTTTTTGCCCAAAAAAAAATTAGTGAGGTAAAAGCAACCATATGTTTTGGTCACCAACCCATTGAAGTTGACGAGGCATTTTATCTCATGTCCTACAAAAATCTCCACTCTTATTTATATGCAATCAACAGTAAGAAATTGTTGTTTTGGGCAAAATGCACTGGTCCATCAACTTTGGAGGCTTGTAGTGACCAAGGGATGAGAAAAATTACAAGTTTCTCCTTTTTTCCATATGTAGTAGTTATTGAACTATAAGCTGATGAAAGGATTTTTCAAAATGAGTGGATCTACTATGGTTTTGGAATTTTTTCCCAAAACCTTGAAAGGACACTTTTATGTCCTGTTAGGTTACCATTCTAGTGTTAAGGACATGCTATCTACATGTGTTGGAATTTTTGCTCATTGACAAGCATCACACCTTCGAACATATTCTCCAGCTAATTCAGCATGTGCTTGTTCTATAATCATAATATACTCGTTTTCATTTGCACAGAGACAATTGGTTCCCAGTAAGAGCATAGTCTCTTACTTCAGTTTCAATTGCTCTTTGACGGCGTTTATTCATATCCTCAGGAAATGTTTGGGTCGATAAGTAAGTAACTAGATAGTTACTCCACTTAGGAACATGTGACATTTGAAACAATGTACATGAGGTATGGGTGTTTGTTTTTGACATTGAGGACAATCCTTTACAAAAGATCTAACATCTCTCCTCAAAGACGGCCAAAATACTCCAAGTCTCAAGATTTGTTGCATAGTTTGGTCTTCCGCAAAGTGAAGTCCTACTATGATAAAATGTGCTTGACTTAGGTACTGCTATTTTTCTTTAGGATTAATGGATAACAACAATATCCCGTCTCTATTTCTTTTGTACAGCCTACCAGCTAGTAATTGATATGGGTGAAAGCATGTTAACCTGTCGCGCTTTTTGTGCTAGTTAGCAGTTTCAAGTTAGCACATCTTCAAAAAGTTGGACGTCCAGTAAATTTTTTACAAATAATATCAAAATTTGTCGTAGGTTGTACATTTGGATTCCTTGTTTCAAGTGCTTTCTATTGATATATCATATGTCATAGATCTTGGAGATGTAGCTCAAGTTATTGTACTAGTTAGCATATGTCAAAATTGTGCTAGTTAGCATTGTCCGGGACATGAAAAAGCATGACAGGTTAACATGCTTTCACCCATACATAGTCGATTGCTCGATTAATCTGATCGTGATAGGGAGTGGTATTTGTGAATCCACTTGAGCTTTTGTCATCAATGACACAATGTTTCCAACCATCTAGGTATCATTTCCACGGAGAAAAAATAGGCATCTAGTAGATCATCGTCTACCCCTTTAGGTGATTCTTCTGAAACAATCCTTGACAAATGATATGATCATTGGTGTGTAGTGCCCTTTTGTACAACCACAACGAAATCAAATTCCAGAAGAATTATGAACCATCTCAGTATTCTCCCTGTGCTGCATGGCTTGTTGACCAAATACAACAACGCTTTGTCGTCCACAAAGAACATAAACTTGTTGGATAATAGGTAATTTCTATATTTTTTAACGGTATAGATCATTCCTAATCCTTCCCTTTTGGTTGTGGTGTAATTATTTTCGGCCATGTTCAATTGTCGGTTAGCATAAGAAATAGGAAAGTTAATTTTCCCATCTCCTGGTTGAGCTAGTATATAGCCGATAGCAAAATTGGAAGCATCTACATGTACGTGGAATACCTTATTTCAATCTGCTGCTTTTAATATTGGAGCTGAGGTGAGATCTTGCTTTAGCTTTATGAAGGATTCTTCACATGCTTCGGTCCATTCAAAGTGTGTAATCAAGCTATACATGGGTTTTGCAATTATAGCATACATGTAGATGAATCGTCGGTAATATCCACAATGCCCCATGAAGGCTTGTACCCCCTTGACTATTGTTGGTCTAGGAAAATCAGCAATGACATGAATCTTCTCAATATCAGTAGCTATGCCATTTTTAGACACTATATGTCCAAGAATTTTTCCTTGTCTACCCATGAATGTGCACTTTTCAGGATTTAAGCAAATACGATAAAGTCTACATTTTTTGAATACCTTTTTGAGGTGTTCAAAATGATCAGCTCGGATTGATGAATGTATGCATAGATCATCCATATATACTTCTAAGAATTTCCTAAGATACTCTTTGAAAGCATGGCTCATCAACCTTTGAAATGTGGTTGAAGCATTAGTTAATCCAAACGGCATACCATTCTGTTGCAAAAGCAGTTTTATGCTGATCTTTTGGGTCAATCAAAAGTTGATTGTATCCCAAAAATCCGTCTAAGAAGATGTAAGCTTCTTTTCCTGCAACTCGTTCTAAAATATGCTCTCTTGCAACTCATTCTGCAACTCGTTCTAAAACATGCTCAGTGATTGGAAGAGGAAAGTTGTCTCTAATGGTAGCTGCATTCGCCTTTTTGAGATTAACACACACTCGTAATTTTCCATTTTCCTTGGGTACTACCACAATCGGAGACACCCAATCTATGTGTTCATTTTCATAAATGAATTTAGCTTCTTTTAGTTTTTCAATCTCTTCTTTTATCTTCCTGGAAAATTTTTCATTATATGTGTATGTCCTTTTCTACTTGGTTTCGCATCATCTCTGCTAGGTATGGTATGTTGACAAATTTCTGGATCTCAAAAATCATAGTCGAACAACCTGTTAGGGAACTACGAAAATAGGGCGAGTCTTACGAAGGGCCTGAAAATGCTAAAATGATAGACTTGGCTGAACAAGAAGAAGAGCCTAGGCCTGCTTACATTGTGAATGAGCTTATAGAAGAAGAAGAGGAGCTCCACACATCCAAATAGGAGTGTCTTTGTTTAACCAGGATGGAAGATTGGTTTCAGCCGAAAAGGCTGAATCAAACTCTTGTATGGGTGTTTTCAAGACATCTCTATAGGTGTGATCTTTTATGTTTACTCTTATTATAGATCCCACTTGCTTCAAGTACAGATAATTGTTTCCCCAATCTTGGATAAGCTGTACCTGTCGCATGAAAGGTCTTCCAAATAGGATTTCATAGTTGAGTCCGTCATCCAAATGCAATTTCATTAGAGTTTGTCTCTAAATGCAATATGACCCTAATGGTCTCTTAATGTGTCTGTCATCCAATTGCAATTTCATTCGAGTTTGTCTAATGGCTGGGTGTCACCAGGATTCCCATACTGCTTTAGTGGCTATGGCTATGCCGGATCCACTATCCAGTATTGCCATGGTTTCAGTGTCATTATATTTCATTGGGAGGGTGGTGTTTCCTTCTTCCCCTTCATAATATTCTCCAACTCTGTTCATGGGAACAAATCGAATCTCTTTTTTGTCCATTCGTTTTTCAAATTTTCCAATTTTTTTGAGATTAACCCCGTTATCCCCACCTTCTCTAGGGTTTTCTGTAAATCATTCCATAAGTATGGTATGAGTTTTAATAGTTCTCCCAAGGTAAGAGTGCATTGGATGGGTGTAGACATGATTGAATGAATGTTTTCTACTTCTAGGGTCTGTTCATCTCTTTTTACTTGAGTGGTCTTACACACTATGGATTCATTTTCGTTATCTCTCAAGCAAGAGGCTAATGTTTTCAAGGTCAATGGTTTTGACATTCCTGAAGCATTAGATCCACAATCCTCGTACAAGGATTGTACATCCATGTTCACATCAGAAGATAGGTTATCCAACCATACTTCCTCTATAGGAGCTGACTTTAGAGTTACGCTCCCATCGTTGATCTCTCGCACTTTTTTCCATAAGTGTCCTGGCGAGTCTTCTACAAATGGAATTCCATCTAAGGCATCTTTGTTGTCCAGCACTATAAGCTCTGGTTCTTTTGTTTCAAGGTCGGGTTCTGCCACCACATCGGATTTTTCTTTGGTGTGTCGTACCACAAGCTCTTCAGGTTTTGTGATACTTTCAAGCTTGGGTTTTTGTTTTTCTAGTAGTTCTTGTGCGATTCTTACCAAGTTTTGATAAGCTTCTATCTTAGTTGTTTCCATGTCTGGAGAAGGATAGTTTTTCCATTTGTTTTCCATGTTTTGGCCTGTCTCAAGTCCTTCTTGGTAGGCTTCCAATTCGGCATTAATAGGCTCAAAATTTTTATCAAACAACCAGAATGGATCCTCCAGATTTCACGGCTATTTCTTTGATTTCACTTCCAGTTTCTTTCATCTTTTGCTGGAATAGCTTTTTTGCTTTCTCCTCAGTTTCAACCCGTTGTTTTTGTTTTCTCATCTCATATCTTTTCCTTTTGCTTCTTTTGATTCTTTAAGAGGAAACTTTTGTATTTTCCAAATCATTAGAGGAGTTGTGTTTCTTTTTCTTGGCCTAGGATCTAGTGATTACCTTGATTGGAATAATTGGTTCACTCTCTGATGAGCTACTAGGTATCACTTGGACTACGTTTATTACGGTTTTACCCTTGTTCAAAGGATTTTTAGGACAATCTTCCTGAAAGTGTCCTCCCTTTTTGCAACATTGTATGCAATAGGCTTCAACTGGTTTGAGGTTTTGGTCAGACTCTGGACATTCATTTTTTCAGTGATCATCAGCACCAGAGTTATGACAATTTCCTGTTCTTGGCTTAATCATGGGTCTTACCATGGGACGTATGACACCTTGATTAGCTACATAATATATTGGTACGAGCTCTGGCGGAGCATAAGTCACGGTTTCTTCCACTGGTGGTGAATGCGAATTATACCAATCTCCTTATACCATTACTGTAGATGGACTAGGCTCCACATAGTGTGTAACATGCACTAATGCTTGTTCATCTATGACTTCTTCAAAGTGAATGTACTTTACAGGTATTGCATTATGTCTTGGGTACGGAGGTTTTTGTCCCAGCACAGGTTGAGGTCTTTCCATACCCATTGGTGGTCTTTGAGCTTGGGCCAAATTAGGCTCATATCTGTACATGGGTTGTCCTTGTGGCCTCATGGGCACGTACTGAACATTTCCATCATACTTTGGTCAGAAGTAGCACTCGTGGGTCTCGTGGTTGGTCCATTTACCCTCGGTTGTATACCATTTTTGTGGCCTACTTGGTTGTCCCTGTTAAGGCATCCCCTGTCCTGGTCCCCTCATAGGTGCCTTTTGCATGTTGTTCATCATGTCATTCATCCTTTTAAGCATATGTTCTATGGCTGAAAGTGGTGCTGGAGCAGCCATTCCCACTTGTGCTGGTTTAGTGGATGTTGTTTTCTCTCTTTGGTTATCCTTAGGGACATTTTCTTCGTTGAAAATATCACAATTGTCTCCTAAGTCAATAGCATTTGACACACGCTCTTCTAGGTTTGTATGCTTTCTACTATAGAGTATAGCGTGAAGTTCTTTGTTTAGCAATACCTCTAAAAACAAGGATATAAGTCGTTCTTCTATAGGTATCTCTAGCCCTGGGCATCTGGCAATGTATTGTTTCATCCAAGTCACACAATCCCTAACAGACTCACCATGCTTCCGTTTAAAGCTGTAGATTTGAGCTACTGTATTATGTTTGATCCCCGTTTTGGCACCATGTCAATGCTTTTCCTTCTAATGTCATTCCAAACCCCTCGAATTGAGTATGGAAATCAAATATTTGTTCGGCTCTTAGCACTTGCTTAAAGCTTGCTAAGTGGTCATATGGATCCCCTGATCCACTGTATTTTCTGATCCATTTCTAAAAATTAGCTGGTCTGACGTGTCTGTTTAGTTAAACTCCCGATCTCCTGGAAGTTGGTCCTGTTCCGAGTCCTTCAAACTAGTCTGTTAGAAATAGTGACTCATGTAGCCATGGACTGGCCTTAGTGTCACCAGGTTTTCTATGTGATGAGGTGGTTTCTGGTTTTTTCACATCACTTTTAGATGATCTTTCACGGTGTTCATCTCTTGGAATGGGACGCATGCAGATGTTCCAGATTCTTTATCTAAATCAGCGAGCGTCTTTCTTTCAGACGGATTCTCTAGAAGGTAGGCATTGTTGATTATATTCTGTAAGGATTTAACCTTGATAGTAGTGCACTGTTCGTTTCATTCTACTTAGTTTGATCATTATGTAGTTTAGTTCATCAAGAGTACCTTAATCTACGGATTAATGAAGTCTTATGAAGGACAATTTAATTAGGATCCTTCTTTGCCTTTCTCTGATAGTGGGAAGAAATACCTAAGAGAGCGCCTATAGTATAAGAGGAGATTTGAAATATTTAGAAAGACTCCACTAAGAACTCAAAAGACCTAACCCACCCAATCTTGAGCTGAAAAGCTGTTTTTATTCATGAGGCCTCGTGAGAACCAACCCACATTTTTTTTGTTATTAAACAAAAAGGACAATAATAATGGCTTGCTACACCATCTGAGAATGAACTCAAAGCGCACGATGACAATGTTGTCACCTGCCGACAGTCGGCCGAGTAGATATGTCGAAACCAACATCAGAAGCGTGCCGTGTTACTGCCTCAGAGGGACACGCATGCACCAGTCCTCGTTAGCAAACACAGCAGCAAGCTATTGTGAGGGTCTTTGAGCAAACACGACAGCAAGCAATAGATCATCTATAGCGATGACAACACCGTCCTCAAGCTCCAAACCTCTATGGCTTGTCGGGATGCACTATTGACAACCATGGGGCTGCACTACCGACTACTTCATGGAGGTCAAAGCCTCATCACCACTTTAACAACGCAGCGGCAGATATATTAGCAGCAACGGAAGTGGTAATAATTCATGACGCACACTATCTTACGCCAACAAAGTCATCATGCAACCAACTGTTTTGTTTTGTTTTGTTTTTTTTTGTCTCTATCTCTCTACGCAACCACACGTCCCTGCCAACCAACTTTTGCTATCTCTCTCTCTCTCTCTCTCTCTTCAGTTATGCTGAGTTATGCGAGGATGAGAGAGAGATCTCTTAAAGCCACAAATATTGTATTTGAACAATTTTGCTCCGTGTTGTAAAAGCTCTGGCTCTCTAAGTACCTTCCATGGTGTATAACGCTCTTTTCTACTCGCGCTCACATCTTTTGATTGAAAATTTTGAGTTTTCGACTTGCCTCTTCTATCACTCAATTCATTGCGTCATTGTATTTATATGCGTCATTACGTCATTGTATTTAATGATCTTTGCGTCATTGTCTACTCTATTCATTCAATATTAAGTTTAAATATTCGTGTGTTTAATGCAGGTATGGATGATGAGGAGTTTCTTTCTTATTTTTCACCGCAGCAGAGACAGTGGTACGTGGAGCGTCATCGCTCTGGCGCATCATCGCGCGTTCCTACTCCATCCGCATCTCCCTCTCTTTCGGAGCATTCGGCGCGCTCCGAAGCTTCGGCGTCGACGAGACGATCTTCGCACTCGTCTAGACACCGGCGCTCTAGTGGTGGCGGTGGCGGTTGTTGTGGGGATTCCGCCGCCGATGCCTCCACACTGCCTCGTGTTCGACGAGGCTCTTTACCCTCCCCTTCTTTGCCCACCCCCACACCAGCCAGAGTATCGCCATCTACGCCAGGTTTTGCGCGGCTGACTGTTCCTAGCAGCTACACACCTCTACCTACTCCGCCAGGAGCCACCCCACTCGACACTCCTCGCTTCGGGGCTCAGATGCTGGTGGAGACACCTGACGTCCGTATCCCCATCGACACGCCGCTAGAGACCCCTGCCAGGACACCCAGGATCACGCGTCACCGGCCAGAGGGCTTGCCTTACTCCGTCGGCGGCATCATCATGGATGATGACGGCAAGAAGGTGATCTCGCGCATGCGTGGTCTTTGCTCTCAGTTGTTTAGACACTACATACTAAACAAATGGAGTGAAGTACCAAGTGATTTAAAAAACAGAGTCATCAGCATACTTCATGATGAGTTTCTGGTTCCAACACGGAATCAACGCTTCAATGAAGACCTGATGAAGATTCGAATGCGCGAATACTGCAAACACAAGCGTTCAGAAGTGCAAAAAGAAATCAAGCATGGGTGGAACAGGCCAGATTGGCTGGCCAAAGAAGATTGGAAGAATGCGAAGAAAGCAGCGCGGGAGAATCCCGACAAGTGGAAGCAACAAAAGGATGCAGCCAGAGCGCGAGTAGAGGCAGGGAGCTCGCACCACTTGAGGAGCGGTGGATGGGCATCATTTGAGGCCGATTTTGTAAGTGTTTTTGCATTGCTCTTTATGTTCGATAGTTTAGGGTTTATGAGTTTTTTAATTCTAACATAATGAAATCTTTGTATGTTTTGACAGTGGTCGATGACAGGACGTGATCCCACACCGTACGAGCGCGAGTACGCAGGCAGGAAGGGCTTAAACGCCCTGATGGACATTCTCAGTTATCGCAGCGGCATGGTTAGTATTAGGGTTTACTCTTTTCTATTTTTTGTATTGTTTTATAAATGTCGTTATATGTTTATACTTACTGAAAGGTGTCTTATTGTCTTTTTTTTGCAGAATCCGACAGATACGCCGCTTTGACACAATGAGACGTCTGACTAGACGACGTCAGTTTAGCCGTAGCTAGATAGCATTAGTTTAGGGTTTCTCATAGCTTATGTATCATGAGACGATTTTATACGTCTTTTTGAACCATGTATATTATTACATTTGTCACCGCAGTTCATTTTGCCAATCAATTCTTTATGCCTATGATGTTGTACAATTGTCATTATTACATTTGCCAATCAATTCATTTTGCCTATGATGTGTACAATTGTCAATTTTACGCTTGTCAATTTTGCAAACAATGCGTCTTGTGGGTGACTATTTTGGGTCTATTATCTACCCTTGCACTTTTTTTAAAAAGTGAATCAAGTACAATATGGTTGATGGGTGGTAGGGCATTCAATGCCCTGTCACCCAAAACAAATTCTCTCAGGGGTCGCTATAACCGTCGCTATTTATGGCTCTGTAGCGTCGCTATGAGCGTCGCTATAGACTTCTGTGTAAACGTCGCTATAACCGTCGGTATGACCGTCGCTATGAGCGTCTCTATATAGCGACGCCTATAGCGTCGCATATAGCGACGGTTTTAGCGACGCCGGGGGTTATAAAAACCCAGTGTATTTCCGTCGCTAACAGCGTCACAAGAGAACACAACCTCTTGTAGTGTCCATTGGTCACAAACACACAGATTCGCCGATTTAGGCAGTGTGTAGATACTCATCTTGGTGCAGATCCGCCGATTTAGGCAGCACAACCACAAATTGCAAACTCCTGATTTTTTTAACACTATCAAATGCAGATTCTCCGATTTATGCAGCATTAGTGCAGATTCACCGATTTAGGCAGCACATCTTATTGGTGTAGATTTGCCGATTTAGGCAACACCATTCACGAAATCATGCTGCAGTGGCTGGCCACCACTACAACTAGTATGATTTTGTTACCCGAGTACATAATGAAAGTGATTTGGATTTGGACTTATATTGTGGAATTGATATTGGATTGGGATTTGATATTTGATGATTACTTTATCACGACAGTATGTATGTGTTGAGACTTGACATTATGAGATTGATGATGAGTGTGACCAATGATATCCTGATTCACCAGGGTATGATATATACTACTTATTCTAGTGGTATGGGACACTAGAATAGGTAGTATGTGGATGATTGTAGGCATAAGCTAATGTTGTTTAGTTTCATATATTATGTGATGTTTTTAACACAACATACTAATCACTGTTTTTGACAAGTATTGTTTGCAGATTTTTATCTTCGCAACTGAGGACAATTGCTTTTCAACGGAAAGGTATGTTATAGAATTGATATTTTATGATTTATTGCAGCTGATAGGTGGAAAAGACTTGGTCAAGCTAGGCCTACGCATTCAAAAATATATGTCATGTACATTTTATTATTCAAGTGCTCATTATGAGTCTTCGGCCATTTATGTCCGGCCGGCCAGTTTGTACTCACATTTGACCATTCAAGAAATCTATAAAACAAATACGTGCAAGAGGGAAATGGTCACTCTTGCACAGGGGGAGATTACACCCAGTGCTTGTGTCTTCTTCTCTTCTCTCCTCCCTTCTCTCTCACCGTGCTCGCGTAGCACTTTGCTCTAGGAGGTGCCTCTGTACGTGTTCTTACGCTCTCTCCCCCTCTCTGTTCGTACTGTGCTCGATTATGGATTTGTGCGAGTCAACAGGTACGTAGATTTATTCGTTTATGTCTTGCTATGCGCTATTTTGATATTTTGCAGGGCTCTCTACGCTCCTCTCTGTAGCAGGTGTTGCACATCACTAATATCTGCACCCTCAAACTTCAACGCTGTTGAGCGGACCACTTCAGAGAGCAAGGCTTGCAAGCGCCGCTCATCTCGTCCAATGTGAGGGCATCCACTTCACGCACATATTGTGTGTGTAATCTCTTTTTCAATTGCACTGCTTGATCGGGAAGCATTTTACCGACAAGCACTGAAATGACATTATGATGTATTGGCAAGAGCATTTATCACTTCACAGCTCAAAAGGGGAGCTAGATTTCTTGCAGCAATGACAAGTATTGTATTGACAAGGAGGAGGGAATGGAAATCAATAAATTAGTGTCTATAAATAAATTTTTTAAATGACATCAAATATTTGATAAAGCAGTGCAATATGTTTGGTCAAAATCCATGCTCCTAACCTAGGAGGGGCCCTCCACGTACAATCTAGTAGGAAGTGCAATTGTTTCACATTGAATGGCGTGCTAAGGGTAACAACTAATGGAAATTGTGCTCCTACAATGGGCACTATCAGAAAGTGGCTCGGTTAGGCACAACGACATGGGGGTCCAAAGTGATAGCCAATGTTGCAGTACAGGATCCGATCTTTGTAGTCGACAGGTTAAACAATGGAATTCTATAACTAAATGCAACTTTACAGTTTAAAATGGGGGTGTGTACAAAGGAGGCAATCACCACAGTGTGTCTGCTGGATGGGAGACAACGACATTTTCAATCGAGAGGAAGATTGGTGTCGAAGCAATCATGCTTTTGGTGTGTGATAAATTTTACAATTTAAGACGAGGACGTACACAAATGAGAGATGACGGTGATAGCCGTTTTTCGGCTCTCCATAATTGCTATACTAAGTTACTCCACCCTACCAAATTCACCCAAACGCTATGGCTATCCCTACCATTTCATTGTACATAGGCGTGTGTGAGTTAGGGGGCTTTTCCCATATCTTCTTAAAAAACCCTCAGCTAGCTAGTCACTGGGCTAGGTGAGCCAAAATAAAAAAATAAAAAAAATAAAAAAATAAAAGTATATTATGGCCTCTTTGTGTGTAAATATTTCATTGTATATATGGCCTAAATATAGGGATTTTTTATAATTATTTTGGTATTTTATTTAAATATTTCTACTTAGGTGTGCGTTTTATTAAACCTATGTACACCTTCTTTCATCCTCTTACACCATAATTATTTTATTTTTTTATTCTTTTTATTTTTTATTTGCCAATATGTACATACTCTAACCTCATATTTTTCCTTTATACAAATCACTCCCACATTTTCACCCTCACCCTCGTGAAAACAAAAAATTGATTTCTACTCATTGGTCAAGTTTATTATATTATTTACTTGCATACCTTTTCCTCTTTCACCCAAAATAATTCAAAGAGGGACCATATCATATGATTCCAATATCTTTCCATATCCATAACTCCTCCATATTTTTATTATTATTTTTACTCATTATTCTAACACCATGTGCTCATTGAGCTAAAGTCCATGAATAGTCCATACACTAGTCCCACCATGTATATATTTCTTTATTCACCAATAATCCTCCTCCATGCATGTGTCAAGGGCAACTTGGATGCTTTGTATTATGATATGACAAAGGAGGGGCTCACTCTTGGATGCATTGTACAAATTCAACAAAGGAGGGGTCCACTAAAAGACTTTTGCAAGCATAAAAACAGGCTTTTTGGTGAGAATTTTGGCACCTATCTCCACTCCGAATTTGGAGCAGTGGTCAAAAGAGAAAATGTAGCCCACGCTCTGAATAATCACCTCAAATTTTTTCATGATTTTTGGAGCTACCAGCGGTGAGCTATGATTTTTTGAGTGGACCCCAGTCTGCCCACTTTTTTCACAAGTAGCCCATAGTCTTCTCTCACCTCTTTCCACACTTCTACACACACACACACACACACACACACATTTCTCTCAATCCCTCACTCAAACCTGCACCTTCAATGGTTTCTCTCACCTTCTTCACCATTAACCTCCCCACTTACTCCCATAGCTCTCATATGAGCTCTCCATGTACATACACCATCTCTATGCCTCTCTCTATTATCTCCAAAGTACAATTCCATCTTACTCCTTATATATATACATAAATTCAGCATGTGTACCATGTTTAACCTCTGCAAATCAAAAGATCTCATCAACGGAATTACCATTTTCATCACGATGATCAACCTTGGCAGCGGTGGCGTAAAGAAGAGAAGACGAAGAAGAAGATCGATGGTCATTTTGAGAACCTACACAAGTAAGTCCAAAACTTCTTCAAGCTTCACCATCACAAGGATTTTTTCACTTCATTCAACCATCTTACTCCAACCATCCCACCCATTCTACCCATTGTAAATATATCATTAACTTTCTAGTGATTACTAACACTAACCACTAACATACTAACACAAAATAGCCATTGACCTAACCATAAAAGACACCTCACCTCAAGACATGTGTATAGTAACTCTCTCTCTCTCTCTCTCTCTCTCTCTCCTTACTTACTTTCACCTTATCTACCATCAATAATGCTCTCTTTTGAGCCCACACCCATGACTCAAGCAGACAAAGAAGGCCCACAATGTTTTGATATTCAAAAAAATCATAATCTTGATTTGTTAGCTTGTAAATTAGGATTTCCAATAATCCTAATGAGGGGTCTCCAACCTATAAATAGGCCCCTCTCCTTCTTGCAAAACAACCTCCAACATCTCACATAGCACCCCAACACTCTATGCGTGAGAAGAGACTTAGGTGTAGCAACCACTTGTGAGCTTCACTCTTGGTGTGAGAGAAGCCTTCAAGCTACACATTGCAAGTGAGAGAGCGTGAGTTCCACAAATCTCAAAACCACTATTGTACATGCTCCTTCATCATCAATAAATTGAGGTTTGGTGCATCAAAGGAGTGATTCGACGTTCAAACCTTCGTCCTTCCATTTGTGCAATACGGTTTGGTGAATTCAAGGTGACTTGTGTATTTTGAGTTTTTATCGGTTGATCTTGATTTTAGAAAGTGTTTTAGTGTGTTTTTCATTGCCAGTTTTTGTCCATTGTAAGAGGGTATTGTGGTGAGAGGTCTCCCACACCCTAAGACAGTGTGTGTGTGTGTGTGTTGGCAATGATTAGCAATCACTAAGCATTGAGTGAGTTTGTACAAGTTCTACGATAGCATCATAACGAACCATCTCCATTTGCAAGTCACAAATAAGGTATTACGCAAGATCCTTACCTCTCTCTCTTCCCTTTGCTCTAGCTCTCTCTGGTCCATTTCATGTGTGTCTTGGTGTGAGGTTGCTTGTGTGTGTTGTGTGGTGCATCTTCTTGGTTGTACCAAAATCTCTCTTGCGTCCTAGTTCGCATACCATAACTAGGTGGTGCCCCTATCTTGTTTGGGTTTGGCTGTGGGTTTGCTGTTTTGTTGTGCTTGTAGTTTCCCCAGCCCAATTGAGCAGCACGGGAGCCTTGAGGGGTGTTTAGAGGTCGCCTCTCTTGTTGCCCGCCCCGGACCGCCTCAATTTTGGTGCCCCCACTGAGGACAGGCTTGTGTATATTTTGTGTAGGCTCAACCTTTAGCATAATCAAGTAGCTTGCATGAATCACGAGAATTTGTATGATCCCTTCATTCCCATTGCAAGGCAAAAGGTACACATAATTGTTAGTACTAAGTTGCAATTTCAACGTGTAATTCGTAGAATTTTAGGTCCTCTTAGGTTGGCAGAGATAAACGCATCAGTAAATCCTTTTATTTTGCCTCTCATTAGGTACGACCTTAGTTTGGACGTCTATATTTTTGTTTTGTTTTAAGCATAAGGTCATGCATAGACAATGGATAATGGCCCAAGAATAGAGGTTTTCCCCTTTCATTTCACTCCACACATTAGAATAAACATTGCAATTAGTAGAAAAATCCATTTTCAACAACGTATGGTGTTCATGTTTGGTGCCCAAAGAGTAGGAGAAATTCTCGCGTCACCAAACCCTGTCATCCTACCTCTCATTGATTATCATAGGTCATTTGATGTGAATATTTTTATTTTGTTGTAGAATAGATTGCAATTTAGAGAATATTATTGTGTAGATCTTTTAAAGAAAGAAAAAACAAAACGCGTCACTTTGAAACCAATTCAATGGAGAATCAACGCCAAATGTCTGGATATCCTCTTTTCTTTGGAGATCCTGGAGAGGATGCAGAATTATTTTTGGCAAATTTCAAGATGTCTTGTCGTATCAAGAGGATAGTAGCTGATCAAGAACGTGTAGAAATGTTTGAGGTAGTCCTTAGGAAAGATGCTAGCACTTGGTTTGACTCTTTGCCTGAGGAAGTTAAAGAGAATTACATGGAAGTTGTCAATCATTTCAAGAGATACTTCTTTGATCCCCAAAACACTCAAAAGCTATGGCAAGACATTGTTTCTCATAAGCAAAAAGACTTAGATGACTACTACTTGTACAAGCAAGAGTTCCTACGTCTTTGGGCTCTATGGATACGAAATGTTGCTAACCCTGGTGATGGTGCAGAATTTCTAAAGAAGGAGAGGTTCATAGCCGG
Source organism: Adiantum capillus-veneris (assembly GCF_014529385.1). Lineage (NCBI taxonomy): Eukaryota > Viridiplantae > Streptophyta > Polypodiopsida > Polypodiales > Pteridaceae > Adiantum > Adiantum capillus-veneris. Next base: position 143,357,314 of record NC_140931.1, on the reverse strand, counting down.
ACTCTTTCCTGACCTTAAGGTAAAAGTTGAGGCGGGTGCACCTGCTACCTTTGATGCAGCTGAAACTAGGGCTGCTGAGAAGTATAGGAAACTCAAGTGCTTAAGGGGAGAGGTTCCAACAGAAGGTCTTAGACCCAAAGGTAAGTCACAAGCATCAACATCGAGGGAGATTCCTGAGGTAACGGCGGAAGTAATTGAGAAGTTAAACGAATCTTTAAGCAGCCTGTCAATTCACCTTGCACAAGCTGTAGGTCCAAAGGGACAAGCAAAGAAGTCTGAAGAGCGAGATCCACGACCTAGGAGAGTCTTGCAATGTTGGAATTGCGGAGAGTCTGGACATGGGATGTATAATTGTCCTTGGCCCCGTGGGGAGCCAGGGAGGCCTAACTTGAATTACCCAGTGATGAATGCAGGAGAAGGAGCTGGTCAACAACCAAGGCTTCTACAAAGGCCAAATGGACCAAGACCACCTCCACAAGGGGTAGAAGGAGTTCCACCTTTGCCAGATCCAAATGTGCATGTGGTAGAGGTGACAAATTCAAATGAGGTTGACATGGAAGCCAATGGCATTAAGCGTGGCCGACGAAAAGGTAAAGAGAAAGAAGGAGTCACATCACAGAGTGACCATGGACAAGGCAAGAAGGCAAAGGAAACCAAGGAAACCAAGAGGACTCGACGTCGTATCAACCTCCAAGACTTCCCTCTTGGACATGGTATGGCTCCGTACAACTTGTTGGAAGACATGAGAGGTAAGGGTCCTGATATTTCATGGCCTCAATTTCTTGCATTATGTCCACAAGTTAGGAGGGATTTAACAAGGGCAGTTAGCACTAGGAGAAAGGTAAAAGAGAGTGTGCCTGTTGTAAAAATTGCACAAGCTGAAATGAATGAGGACATTACACCGGTGCTAGACTATTACATCAAAGGAAGATTGGTTAGGAAAGGTCTAGTGGATGGGGGTGCACAAATTTGCATCATGACAGAGGGACTCATGCAAAAACTAGGCATGCACATCCATGAGACACCTGAAATTAAGGTCAAGATGGCAAACAATAGCAAGGCTAGGTGCGTAGGCATTTGTAAAAATGTTTTTGTGGAGGCCTTTGGCATTAAGAAGGCAGTGGATTTCTATGTCATGTCTACCAAAGGAAATGGTTACCCATTTATCCTAGGGAGACCATGGCTAATGAAAATGCGAGCTTTGCAGGATTGGGAAAGTGGGAAATTAATTTGCAGGAATGACAATCATAAGAAGGTTGTCTTTGACATGAAGGAGCAACGCCAAGAGGAGCTCCATGAAGAATCATCTCAAAGTGAGACGGAAGAAGGTTGGACCGATAGCACTTCAGAAGAAGAAAGTAGCGGCAGCATTACTGAAGAGGAGTCTTCCATCGAAGTCATGGGGGTAAGGTTTAAGCCAAGCAACCAAGAGACCTCTTGTCAAGGCTTGGAGGAGGTAGGTCCTCAAGAGAACGAAGGTGAATATCAAGATGAAGGGATGCTGGAAGGTATGATATCAACAACACTTACAAAGGATGAAAGAGAGGAGTTCAAATGTGTGCTAAGGAAGTTTCCTAGGCTTTTTGCTAAAGACTACACCGATGTGCGTGGAGTAGATGCTGTTCAACACAAAATTGAGTTGAAGCCAGAGGCCACACCTAAGGCTCAGAAGCTACGAAGGCTAGGAGTCATCAAGGAGCAGGCTTTACTCAAGGAGGTAAGAAAGCTTCTAGCAGCAGGGTTCATTTATCCAGTGGAGAATTCAGAGTGGGTCTCTCCTGTTGTTGTCACTCCTAAGAAGAACGGAAAGTGGAGGGTGTGTGTGGATTACCGTCCACTCAATGAGGCAACAAAAAGAGATCACTTTCCCCTCCCATTTCAGGATGAGATACTAAATGAAGTAGCTGGTCATGAGAAGTACACTGTGTGTGATGGCTACTCAGGCTACTTTCAAATAGGTATCGCATTGGAAGATCAATTGAAAACAACCTTTATCACTCCTTGGGGTTGTTATGCTTTTAGAGTCATGCCATTTGGTCTGACAAATGCTCCTGCAACATTCCAACGTTTCATGAACATGGTGTTTCAAGCATTCTTTGGAAAGTCAATTAGGGTGTTCATTGATGATTTTTGCATTTATAGCTCAGAATCATTGCATCTACAAAGGGTAGAAGAAGGTTTAAAGAAGCTCTACGACATGGGAGGTCAACTCAACCCCGACAAGTGCCACATAGGTGAGGATGAAGTGATCTTGCTCGGTCACAAGGTTTCCTATAAAGGCATTGAGGTGGATCCTTCAAAGGCAAAGGCTCTTATTGAGCTCCCATCACCGAAGAGTCTTAAGGAGGTCATCTCTTTCATTCAGAAGGTGAAGTATATGTCACGCTTCATTCAGTTAGCCTCGGAGTTGCTTCATCCTTTGCAAAAGTTGACACAACAAGTAGAATTTGCATGGTCTGATGAGCTTGAAGAGTATTTTTGTAACATTAAAGTCATTTTGTCAGAGCTACCAACACTCATGCCTCCTTGTTGGGAGTACACATTCTTTGTTAGCTCTAGTGTTGGAAGGGAAACAATTGGTGCTGTGTTGCTACAACAAGATCCCCACAGTACAAGGATGCGACCCATCTACTTTGCTAGTAGGGTCATGAATGCTTTGGAGAGAGACTACACAGAAGCAGAACTCATGATGCTTTCTCTCATGTTTGCGGTGAGAAAGTTTAGATCCTACCTACTACCAAAACCTTTTGTAATTCTCACTGCAGAAAATTTGTTCCCTTGGGTGTCATCTCAAATGAATCTTAGTACTAGGATCTCAAAGTGGATTATGGAGTTGCAAGAGTTCCAATACTCTTTCAAGGTAGAAGATAGTGTGCGTGCACAATTGGCAGGGATTCTCACTTATAGGGTACATGAGAAGGAAATTAAGGTGCCTCAAGTAAAGACCCTACCATTGCCACCACCAAAAAGTATTCCCAATGCTTTTACCTTGTTCTTTGATGGAGCTTTTCGACGAGCCACAGGAAAAGCAGGGGGAGGGCTAGTGTTGCTCAACCCAAGTGGAGAGGTGGTCATGAAAGAGAAGTTCAATCTACCAAGTTCAGCTAGCAACAATGAAGCAGAATATGACACTCTACTTCAAGGTTTGAAGATGTGCATTGGCCAAGGGATACAACGCCTCATGGTAAAGGGAGATGCACTTCTCATTGTTAAACAGATTTTAGGCATTTGGGCATGCAAGAATGAGAGCTTACGGACAAAAGTTCATGCCATTCGTAGATTGTTTAATCAATTTGAAGAAGTGCAACTATATCATATTCCTAGGAAACAGAATGAAGATGCTGATTTACTTGCACAACAAGCCGTTGCATGTGTAAAGAAAGAAGTGCAGGTCATCATGGTGGCGGCTGCTGTGAAGCAACCGAGGTACCAGGGATTGGAGTCATTGGCTCCCATCATTGGCTACATTTTGGAGGGTGAGTTTCCACCAGACTTCACAAAAGCTCAGAAGAGGAGACTCATGAAGAAGGCAAGCGTATATCTCTTCCTAGAAGGCTCCCTCTATCAAAAAGGGAAGGATCAAGTATGCAGAAGAGTACCAACTATTGAGGAAATTCCAGCCATTCTAAAAGGTTTGCATGCAGAGGCATGTGGTGGTCATTTTGCCCAAGAATCAACTGTGAAGAAGATTTTGCTTGCGGGGTATGTTTGGCCAAGCTTGCATGTGGATGTTCAACATTGGTGTAAAAGCTGTCACAATTGTCAGATAAATGGAAATAGAAGGTTGGTGCATGGCCCGAGGCAAATAGTGCTTGCAAATGGACCCTTTGAAAAGTGGGGCATTGATGCTATGGGTCCTCTGCCTAGGACAAAAAATGGTAAACTCTACATTCTAGTGGCTGTAGACTATATGACTAGGTGGGTGGAAGCTCAAAGTGTGGCAAGAGTGAATGAGAGGACGGTTAGCAAGTTTGTGTACACTCACATTTGTTGCAGATTTGGCACACCTTTGGAGATTGTTTCTGATAATGGTCCAGGGTTTAGGAAGGGCTTGCTCACAGAAGTTTGTGAAGAGCTTCACATTCTACATCGTCATAGCACACCATACTACCCACAGTCAAATGGTTTGGTGGAGAAGGCTAATGGTGTCATTGCAGGAATCATTAGAAAGATGGTGCAAAACAAGACAAAATTATGGGATGACTTCTTGGATGGTGCCTTGTGGGCATATCGAACCACATATAGGGAAGCCACGGAGTTCACACCATTTCACTTGGTCTATGGTCAAGAGGCTTTGCAGCCTATCGAGCTCAACATTCCAACAATGCGACTTCATGGCAAAGGAGCACAAGATGATCAAGAGGTATGGATGGATCGACTTCTTACGTTAGTGGAGCTTGAGTGGAAAAGAGAAGCAGCATACGAGTGCTACAAGAGGAAAGCCACACAAGCGAAAGAAACGCACGACAAGAAACGAAAAGACAAAGGCATCAAGGAAGGAGAGCTTGTGCTAAGGTATGACAATCGACTTGACAATCGTTTTGATGCCAAGATTGAAACTAGATGGCAAGGGCCATACATAGTCAAGAAGGCTTTCAATTCTAGTTACTATCAGCTTATGGACATGAATGGTAAAGAGCACTCCAGGAAGGTAAACGGGTATCGCTTGAAGCCCTATTTGAGTCGCCTTCTACCAAAGGATCTACCAAAGATCTGTCCAAAGGCCGCTGTCTCATGTAAGTATTGTTACATGAAGCATGAGTGTAACTCCAGCCAAAATTCTGAGGGGCCAAACAATGAAGATCTCATCAAGGACTCTAAAGCACTCTCTTTGGAAAAGATGCTCTATGATGGTACATGAATATACCATCATCCTGGGGGAGGGCTAATGATAGCCGTTTTTCGGCTCTCCATAATTGCTATACTAAGTTACTCCACCCTACCAAATTCACCCAAACGCTATGGCTATCCCTACCATTTCATTGTACATAGGCGTGTGTGAGTTAGGGGGCTTTTCCCATATCTTCTTAAAAAACCCTCAGCTAGCTAGTCACTGGGCTAGGTGAGCCAAAATAAAAAAATAAAAAAAATAAAAAAATAAAAGTATATTATGGCCTCTTTGTGTGTAAATATTTCATTGTATATATGGCCTAAATATAGGGATTTTTTATAATTATTTTGGTATTTTATTTAAATATTTCTACTTAGGTGTGTGTTTTATTAAACCTATGTACACCTTCTTTCATCCTCTTACACCATAATTATTTTATTTTTTTATTTTTTTTATTTTTTATTTGCCAATATGTACATACTCTAACCTCATATTTTTCCTTTATACAAATCACTCCCACATTTTCACCCTCACCCTCGTGAAAACAAAAAATTGATTTCTACTCATTGGTCAAGTTTATTATATTATTTACTTGCATACCTTTTCCTCTTTCACCCAAAATAATTCAAAGAGGGACCATATCATATGATTCCAATATCTTTCCATATCCATAACTCCTCCATATTTTTATTATTATTTTTACTCATTATTCTAACACCATGTGCTCATTGAGCTAAAGTCCATGAATAGTCCATACACTAGTCCCACCATGTATATATTTCTTTATTCACCAATAATCCTCCTCCATGCATGTGTCAAGGGCAACTTGGATGCTTTGTATTATGATATGACAAAGGAGGGGCTCACTCTTGGATGCATTGTACAAATTCAACAAAGGAGGGGTCCACTAAAAGACTTTTGCAAGCATAAAAACAGGCTTTTTGGTGAGAATTTTGGCACCTATCTCCACTCCGAATTTGGAGCAGTGGTCAAAAGAGAAAATGTAGCCCACGCTCTGAATAATCACCTCAAATTGTTTCATGATTTTTGGAGCTACCAGCGGTGAGCTATGATTTTTTGAGTGGACCCCAGTCTGCCCACTTTTTTCACAAGTAGCCCATAGTCTTCTCTCACCTCTTTCCACACTTCTACACACACACACACACACACACACACACACACATTTCTCTCAATCCCTCACTCAAACCTGCACCTTCAATGGTTTCTCTCACCTTCTTCACCATTAACCTCCCCACTTACTCCCATAGCTCTCATATGAGCTCTCCATGTACATACACCATCTCTATGCCTCTCTCTATTATCTCCAAAGTACAATTCCATCTTACTCCTTATATATATACATAAATTCAGCATGTGTACCATGTTTAACCTCTGCAAATCAAAAGATCTCATCAACGGAATTACCATTTTCATCACGATGATCAACCTTGGCAGCGGTGGCGTAAAGAAGAGAAGACGAAGAAGAAGATCGATGGTCATTTTGAGAACCTACACAAGTAAGTCCAAAACTTCTTCAAGCTTCACCATCACAAGGATTTGTTCACTTCATTCAACCATCTTACTCCAACCATCCCACCCATTCTACCCATTGTAAATATATCATTAACTTTCTAGTGATTACTAACACTAACCACTAACATACTAACACAAAATAGCCATTGACCTAACCATAAAAGACACATCACCTCAAGACATGTGTATAGTAACTCTCTCTCTCTCTCTCTCTCTCTCTCTCTCCCTCTCCTTACTTACTTTCACCTTATCTACCATCAATAATGCTCTCTTTTGAGCCCACACCCATGACTCAAGCAGACAAAGAAGGCCCACAATGTTTTGATATTCAAAAAAATCATAATCTTGATTTGTTAGCTTGTAAATTAGGATTTCCAATAATCCTAATGAGGGGTCTCCAACCTATAAATAGGCCCCTCTCCTTCTTGCAAAACAACCTCCAACATCTCACATAGCACCCCAACACTCTATGCGTGAGGAGAGACTTAGGTGTAGCAACCACTTGTGAGCTTCACTCTTGGTGTGAGAGAAGCCTTCAAGCTACACATTGCAAGTGAGAGAGCGTGAGTTCCACAAATCTCAAAACCACTATTGTACATGCTCCTTCATCATCAATAAATTGAGGTTTGGTGCATCAAAGGAGTGATTCGACGTTCAAACCTTCGTCCTTCCATTTGTGCAATACGGTTTGGTGAATTCAAGGTGACTTGTGTATTTTGAGTTTTTATCGGTTGATCTTGATTTTAGAAAGTGTTTTAGTGTGTTTTTCATTGCCAGTTTTTGTCCATTGTAAGAGGGTATTGTGGTGAGAGGTCTCCCACACCCTAAGACAGTGTGTGTGTGTGTGTGTGTTGGCAATGATTAGCAATCACTAAGCATTGAGTGAGTTTGTACAAGTTCTACGATAGCATCATAACGAACCATCTCCATTTGCAAGTCACAAATAAGGTATTACGCAAGATCCTTTCCTCTCTCTCTTCCCTTTGCTCTAGCTCTCTCTGGTCCATTTCATGTGTGTCTTGGTGTGAGGTTGCTTGTGTGTGTTGTGTGGTGCATCTTCTTGGTTGTACCAAAATCTCTCTTGCGTCCTAGTTCGCATACCATAACTAGGTGGTGCCCCTATCTTGTTTGGGTTTGGCTGTGGGTTTGCTGTTTTGTTGTGCTTGTAGTTTCCCCAGCCCAATTGAGCAGCACGGGAGCCTTGAGGGGTGTTTAGAGGTCGCCTCTCTTGTTGCCCACCCCGAACCGCCTCAACGGCATTTGCAATCGATAAGACAATTGATGTCAAAGTGATCAGGCTTTTGGAGTGTCATATAGGTCTCTATATTTACGCCACAACAGAAATAAATTCAATTTTAGAGTTTAAGATAGGGGCGTGCACTTGTAAATGAGATGATGACTACAATGTGTGAATGGGAGAGCATGACATTTTCAATCGAGAGGGCGATTGATGTCGAAGTGATCAGGCTTTTGGAGATTCATACAGTCCTTCACATCTTCCCAACAACAGAAGTAAAATTCAGTTTTCTTCTCAATACCCTAAATTGATATGTACACAAAAAAGACCTCTCAACTTGGAACGATAAATTGATAGTATTGAACAATATACTAGCAATCAATTGATCCCTGGATTTTCAACAACAACGCCATAGTACTGCATAATAGATGAGCAACCTTGATCACTAAATCACAAAATAATGACAGAGTGTTAAGGAAATATGGTTTCCTAATAAAAAAGACAATGCAAAAGTTTTGCGTTAATTGACAACATGGAATTATTTGTTGCAGTAAGCTGTAAAATTCAACATTATGCACGTGAAAAATGCTAGTGTTTTTTGTGCAAACATCGTGCACAGAATGGTGGTGTGTTGTGGAAAAATAAACCATACATAAGTATGGTGTGGAGCTGGCACAATTCTCCACATTTTTTTATAATACCATAAGGAATGTGCCTTTCCCCCACCACTTTTATCCCCTCCAGTGTTGAAGGGGGGCTTATGCTTTTCCTCTAGTGTTAGAGGGGCTAGTTTTTTTAGTAAATTTTTTTTTAAAAAAAAAATGAAGATAGTTTGTTAGCTTCGCTTTCTTGCATCTGATTCAAGGAACAAGCACGCATGCAGTACTGTCGAGATGCAGCGTACGAAAATTTGAAGTAGGGATCTTATTAAACAAATTTTTTAAAGGAAAAACCCAAACATTGGCTTAGACAAAGATTTTAGTGGTTAAGCTCTCTCTCTCTCTCTCTCTCTCTCTCTCTCTCTCTCTCTCTCTCTCTCTCTCTATGAGGTTGCTGAAAACAGCATGCGGACACACACACATGTAGATGCACATAGCGGGGCCATCGCGATCCACTGTACTTGAGTAGCTTCAGCCGCAACAACTATGAAGGATCATTTCAACAGCCCTCGAGGGTTCATCTTCTCCGAGTTGATATTCTCACTAATAGGTCAAAAGGGTATATTTTTGTAAGAAAGGACTAGCATGGCCACTTCAAAAAAGTAATTGGGTGCTGCTCAACAGTATAATTAAAAAAAAGCCTTTGACTAACAATATCATTGTGAAATTTTTACCTTGATTCTTTATATGGCTATATTAGCATCTTGTGTACAGCTCAAGATGTACGCATACATCTCCCCGGCTTGGAGTCAACCAAGATGCACGCGTAGGTGATTATGTCTCTCTCTCTCTCTATCTCTCTCTCTCTCTCTATCGTCACTTGGGCTTAATGGGGGAGAGAGAGAGAGAGAGAGAGAGAGAGAGAGAGAGAGAGAGAGAGAGAGAGAGAGAGAGAGAGAGAGAGAGAGAGAGAGAGAGAGAGAGAGAGAGAGAGAAGTTACATTCCATCACATCTTGTTGACCTAAGCTAAGAATAAGCATAGTGCTTTTGTTGTACCTTGCACAAAGCGGGGCCATCGTGTAGGTGATTATGTCTCTCTCTCTCTCTCTCTCTCTCTCTCTCTCTCTCTCTCTCTCTCTCTCTCTCTTTAAGCCTTTGACTAACAATACCATGGTGAATTTTTTTACCTTCATTATTTTTTGTGTCTATATTAGCATCTTGCGTACATTTTAAGATGCACGCGTACATCTCCCCAACTTGGAGTAAGCCAAGATGCATGCGTAGGTGATTATGTCTCTCTCTCTCTCTCTCTCTCTCTCTCTCTCTCTCTCTTTCAGAATAACCTGATGGATTTTTTTTTAATAATCAAGGCAGGGGGGGTTTTAAAGACAAAGCTCCAGAAAACATTTTCCTAACCAAGAGAATTGCCTATATACCTAAGACGACCTTGCCATATCAAACTAGAGCATGTGTGTTTCCATGAATTAATCATCAACTGAGAAGTAATACAACCAGTTTTCAGAGGGGCATGCGAAAACAATTTTTCCTAGTCTGACGTGCTCCATGTGCCATGATAGTAAACCATTGTTGACCGAGAAATGATATCCCTCATGCATCTGGACCAAATAGTGTCCCGTTTAAACATACGTTTGACCATAGTTGCCCGTCGAGCGTGAGCATGTGCCTACAGGTTAAGCACTCCCAATCCCCCTTGATTTCTAGGACTAATAACAAAGTCCCATTTAATGAAGGTGCAAGTTTTCCCTTTATTGCCCCAAAGGAGTTTTGTCAGCAACGTTTGTATCTGAGCTAGGTGCTTTTTTTTCTAGTCCAACAATGGCAGATAGTACAACAGATATGGCACAAGAATGGCCTGTATGATTCTGAGTCTGACATGCAATGTCCACTCATCACAGTATTATGCAGCTATTTTCGTCCGGACTTTGGATAAAACCCACTGAACTAGCTAGTTATTATTTGAGTGTATTCCTATTGGGTACCCCAAATATCTGACAACATGTCCTTTTGGGATTCTCTTGCCAGCCCAAATAAGATTGTTAAATTGGTCTACATTGATATCAATAAGCACAGATTTTTGCAAGTTCAAGTTCATTCCAGCAGCCAAAGAAAACAGGGCGAGGTAAGACATACATTTATTCAGATTTAAATTGGTAGCATGTAGAAAAATCATAGTGTCATCAGCAAAACCTAGAGCCAGCAATTGTTCTTTGGACAATTTTATCCCATTGATTCTCCCTAGATCTGATTGTTTCTCCAAAAAGCAAAATAAAGGATGAGTATTGATAGCAAAAAAAAGAGGGCTTAAAGGGCACCCTTGTCTCGCTGATCTTTGGATCTGAACTGGGCATAAAAGTCTACCATTTACTATAATCCTTGAGGTAGCCTGCTGACCCAGCAAGAAGATGCATGTACTCGTGTTGGTCCCAAACCCCATTGTTTTCATAATAGCATAAATGAAGTCCCAGGCTACAGTGTCAAATTCCTTTTCATAATCTAGTTGTAGCATTACTGAGTTTTGATTTGTTTTGACAGCATATTCGGTCCCCAGTTGAACAACTAAACTATTGTCCAGAATACATCTGCCCCCAATGAATCCCGATTGGTTTATATGGATATGTTTCCGTAACAGAGGGGATAATTTGATAGCCATTGATTTAGCCAGAACCTTCTCTCTCTCTCTCTCTCTCTCTCTCTCTCTCTCTCTCTCTCTCTCTCTCTCTCTCTCTCTCTCTCTCTCTCTCTCTCTCTCTCTCTCTCTCTCTCTCTCTCTCTCTCTCTCTCTCCGCCCGGCTTGAAGTCAGCCAAAATGCAACTCTCTCTCTCTCTCTCTCCGACAGTAGCATGGAAAAGCAAGCAAAACAACAAAAAGAATTAACTCTTCTGCACTGTGTGTCTTGTGCTCTGCGTCCTCTGCTCTGCATCAATTGCTCTGTGTGTGTGTGTGTGTGTGTGCGCGTGCATGCGTGCGTGTGCTGCTTGCTTTTTTGCATGCTAAGAACAGTGCCAAGCTGCTATAAAAGGTGGTGGCTGATTTCTTTTCTGCATACGTTTAGATTACCTTTAGCTTTACCAGTTCTCAAAACAGTACGCATGCCAAGTGGCATACCTCCCCTTCCTCTATGGCAAAAATCACTCTTACATAATCAAGGTAACAAGCTATGGAAAACCCAACTTCGTGCTTATAGGATCTCCCTTCCTCTCCAAGAAGAGAGAGAGCTTACGAAGCCTCTTTTTGAGACTCCAAAAGGAGACTATCTTCGATAAGAGAGGAGGAGGAATCCAATGAACGAGCAAGAAGTGGAACCTTGAATTTCTATGAATATTTGGCTACATGAAGACGGTGGTCTCGATGATCGAAAAGATCATCCTATAGTTCTTCTCCTTATCATTTCAAAAGGAAAGGGAGGAACAAAGGAAGAAAAATCAAGAAAGAGGTCACCCTCTTCTCCTTCTTCTTCACCTTCCTCCTCTTCTGATGAAAGAAACAAATATTCTCCTAGAGAATACAAGAGGAGAGGATGTTAAGATTATATTTGATGCTACTCTAAATATAGCCTTGAATCCCCTATATATATATATCATCTTGTGTGCGTATTCTACACACTTTGGGGTTGCACTCTATGCGTATCGTCTCTGTGTTTTTCTCTTTCTCTATCTTCTCAACAGTAGTTACTTTTTCTTCACAAAAATAGAGAATGTTTTGTCTTGCATGGCTTTGTGCTGCGCACACAAATAAAAAATTTACAATTCAGCAAAACATAAAATCATCATAACTTTCTGCTCAAAACTCGGATTTCAGTGATTGAAGAGTTGTTCTTAACGTTTTGGTGCATTTTGGAGCTGATGGTCAAATTTGACAAATTTGTAAAATTCTTCACTAGAAGTAACTTATGATGAAGTGGTAACTATTTTCAATACATTTTCAATTGAAATCATCAAAAGGTAGGAGCTTTTATATTTTCAAATCTATTTGTGTTAATCTTTTTGTTATGAATCTTTGATTTATCTTTCTTGTATCATATTCAATTTGATTTGCATAAAAGAACTTAGATTAATAGTTAATTATGTTGTACTCCATGAGAGTTCTATATTGATACGTGTTGAGTTTTTTATTGCATGATTCTTGGATTTGCTTTCTATGGATCTTATGAAATTCAGTTTTTATAAAAGAAAATTAATAGAGTAAAAGTTAAGCATATTGAATTGACCTTGTCTTTAATTCTCCTTATTCCAAAATTTATGAATTTTCTTTTTATGGGTCATATGGAGTTCAATTTATGAAAAAGAAATTAGAGTAAAAGTTAAGCATATTAAATTTACATCGTCTTTCATTTCAATTTATATGTTAATAGAAGTAGATAAATTGAGTGATCTCTATATTTACTCTTTATATAGATCGAGTTACATCAAAATCATATCACTTGAAATATTTTTGTTTTTCTTTTTATCCTTTCCATATGAATATTAAAGTGTTATATTTTAATGATTTATGTAGTTACATTTCAAATACTTACGATTTTAATGATTTACTTTAAAATCTTCAGTCAAACTGATACTTATGCTTTGATAATTCACATCATTTCTCTTCTTCATGAATGTCAATGGTTATGATTTTGATGATTTATCAAAGTGTTATATTTTGATGATTTATTTTCTCTTTTCATTAAAATAACAAAGAGTTATAATTTTAATGATTTGATATTATCGATAACTCATGTCAAATCGTTATGGTTTATTAATTCATTTAAACTCTTTACATATAGATGTTAAAGAGTTACAATTCTGGTAAGTTATCAAAGAGATACATTTTAACTATTTAGTTTTAACTAAAATGTAAAAAACTTATGATTTTTACTTATCGTCAATCCTTATGATCATTTGTTATTGAGATTTACGTTTCCATATGATCATTAGAAGTCGTTCGTACTGATCATTTTTTCCTCAAATGATTATTTATTTATAGAGTTTTTTAATGATGTCAGGATATATTTTGATAGTAATTATCATTCATTTGTATTGATAGTTTCTTTTTGTGATGATTATTCTTTTAAGTTGTTGTTCTATGATACCATCATATGTTTTTATGACTACAAGTTATATATACAGACCTTCATTATTGAGATGATTGTTATTCTTGTTCCATATACTTCTTCCATCATGAGGTCATGATATATTTTCATGATTAGAGTCGTTCTTACTAATCGTTCATTATCAAGATGGTTATTATTCCAGGGAGTTGTTCCATGATACATTTTCATGATGATTGAAAGTCGTTCGTAGTGTTTGTTCATCTTATTGAGATGGTTATTACTCCATGGAGTTATTTCATGATGTCATGATGCATTTTCATGATGATCATAAGTCATTCATATTGATCCTTTGCTATTGAGACAATTATTCTATGATGTCATGATGCGGTTTCATGATGATCACAAGTCATTCGTATTGATTACTATCCCATGGAGTTGTTCCATAATGCCATGATGCATTTTCATGGTGATGACAAGTCATTTGTATTGATCATTCATTTTATTAATATGTTTGTTATTCTATGATGCATTTTCATGATGATTAAAGTCGTTTGTTGTCGAGAAATTTGCGGTCTTACCAGGAAAGCACCGGGATTTTGGCTGTGAGATTTTGTGAGAGAACTTCAAAAAGTATAAGAAGGAGTTATACCATAGATGCCATGAAGTCTAGGGTTTGGAATGAAGAAAAATCAAGGAAACCCCACTCTTTCTCTCTTGCACTCACACACACAAAGAAAGAACACAAAACAAAATATCAAAACAACACAAAGATGAAAAAATCAAGGCTATGGTCGTATCGTATCATGGGTAATATAAAAGGGTTAATAGATGAGTTAATGGAGTTCAATCTTTGCCGATCAAATAGGCTACAAATTGTTCTTTGGAATTGTAATTTTGTGCTTACCATAATATATATGTTTTTTTTAGTGATTGGGATTGATTTTCTATACAAATCCTCTTGGTTTATAGCAAGATAACTACACTTACGTCAAAAGAAAAGTTATAGTCTATAACGCGTAGTATGATGGGATCTAGTGAAAGAAGTATTTTGTTGAGCCTTTGTGGGCCAAAGAAAAACACTATACATTGTTGAAAGTGTATTTTACGGCAAATTCATACGTTAATTGCAATAGATTGCACAGAGTGGAAGCGATAGAAATTCACATCATGTGGAGTATTCATCTAGGATAACTCTAGTATGTGCAATGTAAATATGAGAGAAGTGAAGAGAAGAGAAGTTTTCCCTTCCAAGCCCTATTCTTGCCCGTAGGCAATAGGGATATTGCGGGGCGAGGTGTACTTGTAGCAAGGAGAATGTAGAATTTTTAGGGAGGATGACTCTCTGAGAGTGAGAGAGATAGATTTGGTTAGGGAGAGAGATGAAATTAGAGATACATGCTAGATTAGAGATGAAAAAGAAAATAACAAGAAACCAACAAAATATCAAAGTGAAACACATCTCACTTGGAAAACTCTTCGAGAGTTGTTCACCATTATGATGGAGAGAGAAGAAGAGGCAAGACTTCAGATTTGATTGATTCACCAAGTTCAAGACCTTCTTTGATTAGAGTTGATATTCCAAGGATAGCCTAGAAGAATGGCTAGTCTTCCTCTAAGAGAAATTGTAGGCTTAATCTTATGTTAATGGCTAAGTACAATTAGGAAACAATTCTCTCATTCCCTCATAATTCATCTCATGAATCATTTTAAAGGAAGAAGAGGTCCCCTTTTATAGGTGAAGGGCCTCAAGGTTTACACAAGGAAGAGAAGAGCCAGTGTGAACACGAACTGACAAAGTTTGAAATGATCTATCCCTGCCTGATGTGGGCAGACTATGGTCCACCATTTTGATCATAGCTCCTCAACCGTGGCTCCAAATAAAAAAGTAAAAATGGGGGACATAAAATTTATAAGCTACGACTCCCATTTTATATACTTTTTTCAATTCAGATTGAAACCTTGTGTAAAAAGATCATCAAAATAGGGTTCATTTTTGGTAGAAAAAGTCTTCATGTGGCTCTCTTAGCCTAGAATTTCATTTGATTCCAAAGGACACCTCATGCGATATGAAAACATGACATTGCTACTTGACAAAGTTTTATAATCATACTTGTAATAATACATTAAAATAGGTGTATCTTTGAGAATCATGCAAGCTAGTTCCCACTAGGATTTGATTCCTTCCTAGTAGCTATTTAAAAAGAAATATAAGAAATATATAAAAGATACATAGAATATATATATATTGGAATTTATTCTAGGTATAGGATCTAGATAGTGTGTGAGATGATAATGAGATAGTATAAATAAAAAACGAATGCTTTTTGCCCCAAATTATAGAGGCAGAACTATTGATTCTTTTCCCATAGTATATTTTAATGGTAAAGTAAGAATATGTTACCCTTGAGATAAATAATAGGATGAGATAGAAAGATGATTATCATGCATATGTACATTATGGGAAACATACTTATGTCTCTAAAAAGTTGCAAGATAGATATTGTAGCATTCGTTCCCACTAGATATACGTGTCATAGCAGTACGACATCCACCCCCTCTAAACTTGCACATCCTCTTGTATGTGCCACATTTGATTTGATGCAGCCTAAATTTCCCTGTAGATCTTCCATGATGTCACCTTCATTGATAGATTCCAACACTTCACTTCACTTTGATCTTCATCTGTGTTTTGATCTTCCTCCCCCTCAACATCTTCTGGATCATTGTCTCCTCTTCTCTTAAACATTTTGATCCTTTTTCTTGCAATGGGAATCTTTACTTTTGTACCATGTGGTTCAGACAAGCTATAAGTAGCATTTTTATGAATATTCTTTACAACATACAGTCCAAACCATCTATTTGAAAACTTACACATGACTGTGTGTTGGTTATCAAGGCTACTATCATACACTAAAACCCAGTCAACATTGTTAATTTCTTTACTCATGATCTAATGTCTCTTACCAAAGGAGTCCTTGTTTTTCAACCTTGCATTTTTGAGTCATTCTTTTGCAGCCTCAATGTCTCCAGGTCTTCGCTCTAATTGCCTTATATGTGAAATGCAAGGAGATATTCCCTGCTAATCCCCTCTTGCCAAGGTAGTACATTCCATGTGGGAATTGTATCTTCAATTGGCATCACGGGTTTTGGACCATACATCAACTCTTTAGGCATGTAGCCAATTACTGAGTTATGTGTTGTATGATTAGTCCACAAAGCATATGGCTCTTTCCACTGCCTTCAGGGTTGTAAGTTGTAGTAAGAGAAAGCTTGATTCCTAATCTAGAAAAGAAATCCCTTGCTTCCTCGGTATCCAATTCACCTATGTCTGCAATGATCTTTCCCACACAACCATAATGGCAAATCATCTCATTAAGAAGGAATTTGCATACAGCTTTCGTGGTTTTAGCTCTTAATGCTCTCCCTTCAACCTGGTTAGTTAGGTCCTCTCATGCAAGAACTAAGTATCTCATCTTCGAGAGTCCTAAAGGCATTGTGACCAGATCCACAACCCATTTATAATGCATGGCTAGTGGATATATAGGGTGCAATCCATCAGGATGTTGGACATTTGAATACATTTGACAAGTTACACATGACTCTACAAAGTGAGATAGATCTTTATTCATACCCTTCCACCAGTCTTTTTCTTTTAACTTTGAGAAGATTGCCCACACACCCCTGTGTCCAGCCCATAGAATCTCATGAAACTCTTGCATGAGATTTACTTGAGTCTCTTTTTTACATATAACCCCTTTGTGGTGTAGTACCCTTTTGTTCAGGATGCTTCCACAAGTAACCATCCCTCAAAAAGTACCCATATTCTTTTTCTACGTATCCTCACGAATTCTTGTTCAGACCAATCATCCTATTTTGTTAGAGTAGTCAAGTAGCTTCCAACTAAAAACCAATCACCTTCATAAAGCTCTTTCAAGAAAAATTCAAGTGGATTAGTCATGAAGACATTGTTACTTTTGACATGAGAGATAGAATAGAACTTTGTGTCCACACCATCTCCCCTTTTCAATCATCTATGACTCATCTTTATACCTTGCCCTTGATAGCATATATGCCATTGTATTGTCTTTATGTGTCGTATGCTTAAACTCAGGATTTAAAAATTTAATGCAGTCAATCCATCTCAACATAGCAATGTCTAGCGTTGAGCAGCGTGTAATCATCCCAAGAAGTGGTAGACAATCTGTTTCTACAACGACACATGCACCAATTAGGTACTCTTTTCCATTTTTCAAGGTTGTAATCATAGCCGATAACTCTCTCTTTATGTGTGGATAGTTTCTTTGGAAATTACTTAGTACCTTTGCTCTAAAACTCACCACATACCTGTGTCCTTCTTTGTCATCTTGTCCTATTGCCCATCCAGTTCCTGTAGGACTGGTGTCTACTGTCACGATTACTGACCTTTGACACTCATAGTCTACCTTTCTCAATGTTGGTGCTCATTGGAGAAACTCCTTTAGCTTTTTCATGGCTTTTACACGTGCTTCTGTCCATTTAAACTTTTGATTCTTTCTGAGCAATTGATAAAGAGGATCAGCTACATGTGCATAATGTGGAATCCAAATAACATAAAAGACACATGCTCCCGGAAACCTTCTAACCTCAGGGATTCTAGTGCATTTTTCTTTCATTCTTTGGATGACATCTACCTTTATTAAACAAGGTTTCCTATCGTACGGCCCGCACATGTACCCCACAATGCGCACTTCATTGACACCAAACATAAAAAATTTTCCTAACAAACTAAGATTCACTTCTTCTAGCCTAGATAGAATTTTATCACAATCAATTATGTGATTTTTCACAAACCTGCAAAATCCCCTAAAATCCAAAGATTCATCTTTGTCACTTTCTTCACATCCCTTGATAGGAAAATCATCAATGAAAGACATTGTCATTGAGGAATAAAGTCACATAAGAACTTATTCATCCCATTCATCATATGTGCAACCGAGTTAGTTGCTCCCTGCAGCAAGGTACACATCCTTACCAAACCCAAAGGTGTCCTCATGGTTGTCAAGTCTTTGATTTCAATTGCAAGCTGAAATTGATCATACCCTGAGTAGAGATCTCCCATCGAGTAGATTTCCCTCCATGAAAACGCCTCTACAAACTCATTCACAATTGGACTTGTAGCTACATTTCTAATTGTCACCTTGTTCACTGGTTGCATATCTTGGATGAAGCATAGAACACCATTCTTTTTTGGAACTGTGAACCACCTATTTCAGTATGGAGCACAAGAAGGCTCCAAAATTCCCATTTTGACCTTCTCATTCAATAGCTCTTCTAACTTGGTCAAATGAGCCTTTGGAACCGGAATAGGCTGCAGATTCCAAGGCGTACAAGGTATTGTAAAACCTATCATAGGAGGTACAATAGAAGGATCAACACATCCTATCTCATGTGGCTCAAATTGAAAAACCTTACCATGATTTGAAATCATTTCTTTGAAGCACCTTGTCTCCTCCTGTGTTAGAAACTCCTCACAACCAATTTGCAACTCTTGAAAAGACTCCTTTGTGAAGGTATGCCTAACCTTTTTAGGATTACTCAAACTTGGTTGCAAAGAAGCCTGCTCAATATTTCCTTGTTGTTGGGTGGTAAGCATGAAGCTACTGGTTTCACCTTTTTTGCTACACTCTTGTATTTAGTTTCGACCTGGATTTATGGGCCAAGTTTTTGGTTTTCTTTGAAAGATTCTATTACTTTATACATTTCCATAGAGCATACTTTCACAACTTCATTTTCAAGATGCAAACTAGATTCCATTATAGCATCAACCTCACCCATAGTATCTACAAAAGAAACTTATTCACACAAACCCAATAGGCTCTAGCAACCCACTCTCTTTCATGCCTATTTGTACATTATGTACATATTGCCTCTGACATCTCTTCAAACCTTCAAGTTTTGTAAAACATACTGATCTATTCCTTGTTACCAAGGAGCCAATTGAGGAAGTTTCACCTATTTTTAGATCATGCAAGACCCTCTTTCTTTTCGTACCACTGCAATATCACTTTACAATGGTACTTGGCCAAAACCCATCATTTCTCTATGATCATGAAACTCTTTGCTCACCTTTGGTAGTGGATGTTCTTTGAGGTTGTCACAAATTTCATGGTTTACACAAACTGTGAGAAATTGAATAGCACGTTTACCATTTTTGCTTTGTATCATGGCACAGGATGAACCATCATCCATTACCTTTGTTTCCATTCAAACTCCTAGGATGTAGGGTGTTCCAAGGATAAGATGATATGAAAGTGTCTCCTGTATAAAGAAGTTTTGTTTGACCTTTACATCACATATTGTCATGTTTACACTTGGATATGCTGCATATAATTCACCTGATGAATTGTTTGCCACTCTCACCATCGAACCATGTTCTGTGTCTATTGTCCATTTACATTTGTTGTAAAGACTATTTGACATTATATTTATTTTAGAACCATGGTCAATTAAGGCAACAAATGTTCTTCAAGATCACCTACCTTGACCAATGTCACTGTAGTAGCCTGTGCCCAATGGCTTCTAGACTAGTGGCTCCTAGGAATACCTTGAGATTCTTCCCCATCATCAACAAATTTCACTTCCCTTACATTACAAGAAGATTGATAGCATCCCACCCTAGCTTCATCACCTTCTTTAGCATGCACCTGTTCTCCTTGTGTCTTCACAGTATCGCCTTCAGCTAGACTATCCAAGTGTTTGCTTTTGATGTCGCTAATTTCTTCATGGAATTCATGCTTGGCTATGCCAAGTACCTCTCTCAAATTAAACTCAACCTTACTTTTCAAAATCCTCTCCTGTATAAATTTATTTAAGTATGTAGCAAGCTCAATGTTAGATTGTAGTGTGTAAGCTGGTCCTTTTGGCTTACCTTTTGTTGGCTCCTTTTTCTTCCCTGTTGTAGATTCCTCCATGGTCACTTCTGGTGAAGGTTCCTCCTGTGTTGGTGGTACTAAAAAAGGTGCTACATCATTCCTCTTTACACTTCTTGTACCTCTTTTTGAAGGCCGTCCATCACCATTTTCATGCCTACGCTTTTCTTCTACAGTGGCTTCATGGCTTTGGTAGTTTGTAATGTATGCATGGACATACATTGAATCCACTAGATCACTCCACCTTGTTTCTAGGTGTATGCAATCACCTGCTTCATGTAGAATCTCTTTTGTAAGATTTCTCTTTTTAGCTAATTACATGAAATTTGGCCAAAGTCGACCGTGATGATCACTCGCCTCTTCATCACTAAGATTCTCAATTTTTACTCCTTAAGTAGCTGCCTCAGCTGAAGAGGTGGCATGGTTAGTGTCCATATCTTCAACTAAGGTTTGCATTCCCCCCTTCCCAAAGTTAGTTCTCAAAGGTAGACATGTGTCTCTTAAGTGGATTTTACCATCCTTAAAAAAGACAACATATTTTGTTAAAGCATAAACTAAACTATTACAATCCCTTCTTACATGGTCTGTGCTATCCCACCAAATACATCTATTAACAAACGCTTCATTGGGCTATTGTCTTTGCCTAGGAAGTGGCCCTGATGGTTGACATTTTTCTTCAAGCTTTGCAAGCTTCACCTTCAATTCACGCATTCCTTTCACAAGCTCGTCTAGCATGGAATCATCAAACTTAGGAGCCATAAAAGTAGGCTTTACCATTTTTTCAGAAGTTGAGAGGAAGGACTTGTAGTGCTTACTACCATCTTGTCCCTTCTTCTTTGACGTTTAGTAAGTAGTGAGACAACACCTTCAACCTCATTCCAGTCGGTCTTTAGTCCTTGCTCAACAACTTTGTCTTCAAGAAGAGCTCAATCTTTTCCGACCAAATAGGCTACGCATTTTTCTTTGGAATTATAATTTTGTGCTTACCATTATATATATGTTTTTTCTGGTGATTGGGATGAATTGTGTGTACAAATCCTCTTGGTTAATAGCAAGATAACTACACTTATGTCAAAAGAAAAGTTATAGTCTATAAGGGGTAGTATGATGGGATCCGGTGAAAGAAATATTTTGTTGAGCCTTTCTAGGCCAAAGAGAAACACTATACGTTGTTGAAAGTGTATTTTAAGGCAATAAAGTAAGAATATGCTACCCTTGAGATAAATAATAGAATGAGTTAGAGAGATGTACATTATGAAAAATATACTTATGTCTCTAAAAAGTTGCAAGATATATTTTGTAGCATTTGTTCCCACTATGTACGTGTCACAACACGACATCGTATTGATCCTTTGTTATTGAGATGGTTATTATTCCATGGAGTTGTTCCATGATGCCATGATGCGTTTCCATGATGATTATAAGTTGGTCGTACTGATCGTTTATTTTATTGATTTGATTATTCTTCCATGGAGTTGTTTCATAATGCCATGATATGTCTTTATAATGATTAAAAGTCATTCATATTGATTGTTTGTTAGTGATATGGTTATTCTTTCATGGAAATGTTCCATGATGACATGATGTGTTTTCATGATGATCATAAGTTGTTTGTATTGATCGTTCTATTATTGATATAGGTATTATTTCATGGAGTTATTCCATGATGCCGTGATGTGTTTTCATGACAATTAGAAATCGTTCGTATTGATCAATCATTTAATTGATAATGTTGGAATTAGGATTGCAGAGAAACACACACAGCTTGGAGAAGACGAAGGAAGCTCAAGGCACACAATAGAGAGTGTGTTACTTAGTGTGCAATAGAAAGATAGATAGCCCTAGAGTGATGTGCGTATATACAATGCACATAGGAAAAAACCTCCTAAAGAGGGAAAAAATGCCCCGGCGGTCCTAGTGTGTTCACACACATCACTACCACATGTATATGGTAACAAATCCCCCCTGGAGTGATGCGGTGAATGAGAGCTGGCACATGAGTAAAGGGAAGTGCCATGCCCTGAGGACAGGATCAGTCCACAAAGGGGAGTAAGCCCAAAGCTTTGCGGGAAGCTTCAAGCTTCTCACGAGACAATGCCTTTGTGAAAAGATCTGCAAGGTTGTCCTGTGTTGGCACATAAGCCATGCTGATCTCTCCTGCTCAGAGCCTCTCCCTGACATAGTGGTAATGCACCTCAATGTGCTTTGTGCGAGCATGAAAAACTGGGTTCCTCGCAACTGCCAATGCACTCTGACTGTCAATGTAGATAGTGTTGGCAGTGTCCTGTCCAACACCCAAATCAGCCATAAGGCGTTTGAGCCATACACACTCAACCGTAGCTGTGAAGACTACCCTGTACTCAGCCTCACAACTCGAAGTGGCCACAGTAGGTTTCTTCTTGCTCAACCATGATATACATGAACTGCCAAGCATGAAACAAAAACCACTTGTGGACACTCGCGTGTCAAAACTACCAGCCCAATCTGAGTCCGAAAAAGCATGTAAAACTGGCGACAATGATCCCCCCTTGGGATAAAACAAGCCAAGATGTAAAGTGCCACTAAGGTAGCGGAACATCCTCTTGACAGCCTGCCAATGCTTAGACCCTGGGCTATGCATAAATCTGCTGACCTGTGAGACTGCAAACTGAATATCCGGCCTCGTGTTGCATACATAAATGAGGCAGCCAACAACAGTTTGGTAAAGAGTGACATCAGTAGGATCGCCAGCATCATGTAGATTCAACTTCAAACCTATTTCCATGGGAGTGGCAATAGGTTTGCAATCCTCAAGTCCAAACTTACATAGCAATGTCTCTATGTAACTTCTCTGACACAAGGCAATACCACCATCACACTGCTTAAAGTGTATACCCAAGTAATGATGCAACGGCCCCAAATCTTTCATCTTGAGAGTAGCATTCAAATCAGCCTTAAATTCAGCAATATGTCTCTCATTTGGTCCAGTGATCAGCAAATCATCAACATAAAGAACCACGATGAGAAATACATCACCCTCACGCTTTACATACAATGTGCTTTCTGTTGGACTGTTACAAAAGCCTTGTTTGACCAAATGAGTGTCAGCTTTCTCATACCAAGCACGAGGAGATTGCTTCAACCCATGCAAAGCCTTGTTACATTTGCACACTTTGTCCTCTTGTCCTTTTATGACAAAACCGCGAGGCTACGTTACATAATCTTCCTCAAATATGTCACCATTCAAGAAAGCAGTAACAATGTCTGATTGATGTACATCCCAACCAAAATGAGCTGCCAATGCACATAGAAAACGCACAGTAGTCATACGACAAGTGGGAGCAAAAGTCTCTTCATAATCTATGCCTTTTTGCTGTGCATAACCCTTTGCAACAAGTCGAGCCTTATGGCGATCGATCTGACCATCCGGTTTGCGTTTCAACTTGTAAACCCACTGTGTACCAATGGCCTTTTTGCCAGGAGGAAAATCACATAAAGTCCATGTGTCATTTTCTATAAGTGCATCATATTGTGATTGCATGGCAGCCATCCAATTTTCTGAATTCGGTGCTTCATCAAAAGACAGAGGCTCCTCAACATCATGTAAACTAGACACAGCCAAAGCATAACAATCTGATGCATAAGATGCATGGCGAGAGCCTCAACGAGTACGACTAGACAAAGGTGCATCTAATTTACTGTCACACAAAGTGTGCACCAGCCATTTTGGCATACCTCTTGCCTGCTCATTTTCAGCCCTTTCCTCATCAAGTACATCATGTACATCTGCATCAGTAATAGGCTGATCTAAAACATTTTCAGAAGCCCCCATATGCTGTACATTTGCCTCATTGGAACTTACATTCGTATTTCCACCACTGAAAAGAGGCAACAAAGTGTCATAAATGTCTTGTGAGCTTACATTACTGTCTCTAGTACATGACAGCAAGGGCTGAACAGAATCTTCCACAAACACTACATCCCGAGAAACCAGAATACGTTTTGTTTGCGGATGATACAACCTGTAACCTTTGCTTTCAGCCAACAAAAATACATTTGACAGCCTTATCATCCAATTTTCTGCGCTGCACTTGTGGCACCAAAGCATATGCCAAACAGCCAAAAACACGCATGTGCTCAATAGAAGGTTTTCTATCATGCCATGCTTCATATGGAGTAATAGACTGCAAAGCTTTCGTAGGACACCTGTTAAGTACATAAGTGGCACACATGATGGCCTCAAGCCAAAAAGAATGCGGTAAAGCTTGACTTTTGACCATACATCGTGCCATTTCCGTCAGTGACCTGTTTTTCCGCTTTGTAGCACCACTGTCGAAATACCACACATGTGAATCTGCAGCAACTGACAAGCATGCATCATGGACAGCAGGATTGTAAGTGCACTCTGCGCTAAAAGCCCATTCTGCATCAACATCAGCAACACAGTCTCCTTTCACAGAAGACTCAACAATGGCTGCATTTGTAGTGGAACTAGCTTTTGTAGTGGAACCACCCTCTTTCTTCTTAGCCTCTTTGGCCTTCAACTTAGGACACGAATTCATCAAGTGATCATTGGCTTTACAATAATGGCAACGCATCTTCTTTTTTCCCTTATCACCAGAATTGCCAGACGAAGTACTACTAGCAGAAGCATTAGGAACATAATTTTTTCCACTCGCAGCAGAACCATAAGAAGTGGTTGCATTACTGTTACCACCCTTTCTTTGAGAAGCAATAAAGGCCTGTTCAACTGCACGCTGCCTAGTCCTGTTTTTTCTAGAAAGTGACTCTTGCAAGAGCAATGTGCATAATGCATCAAACTTGACAACTTCGGGATTTCCTTGGGTCATCAGTCTCCAAGTACTAGCAAATGTCTGGTAGGAATCTGGTAAGGCATCAAGAACCGTCTGCACAAGGGAACTGTCTGAAATGACCACCTGCAGAAATAAGCTGCTCATTGATATCCTTGACACTAGCAAGGAAAGTGTCCATATCATCTTCCTCATGCATAATCTTCGACTCCAGCTCTTTACCCAGCAAAGCAATTTTAGCCTCATTGCGGCTTGCATTAAGACCTGCTAGAATATCCCAAGCCTGTTTTGCAGATTTTGCAAAACGGATGTGAGGAACAATGGTGCGCTTCACAGACAACGCAATCAATGCATGAGCCTGCGCATCCTTAACATCCCAACGAGCTTGTTTTGTCATAGGCAAAACAACTCTAACATCTGCAATCCTTGCAGCAAGACCTGCAACATCCTCAACATCGCCTACATCCTCAGAACCACGACGTACATCAATGCCCTGCACAATGTTCCAGACACACTTTGACACAAGAACATGTTGCATCATATAAGCCCACATAGGGTAGTTGTCCCCATCCAACCTGTCCTCAGTAGCAAACATCTTGAACACATCTGTGTTGTTGTTGTCAGCCATGGTAAATGCTGCACCTGATGTGAAAACTGTCCGAAAATAAGAGAAAGGGAGAGGGAACAACCTGTGCTATATAGCACAAACCGTAGAAGACTGTAAGGCACCTATTATGCAGAAAACGGCACTGACAGAAATTTTGCACAAAATGACGAAATAGCCTGTGCTGTATTGCCTGTAGTGGAAACGGAGGCCGAAATGAGCCCAATCTAAATTTTGAGCAGACCAAGCTCTTCGAGCTATCCCAAAATTTTTGTCGACCTACGAACGCTCGCCAAAGCTCACTGAAATCGGAGAAGGTGAGCAGGCGTGTGCTGGAGCGGCTGGCGACTAAGCCCGAAAGGACGTGACCTGCTCTGATACCAATTGTTGGAATTAGGGTTGCAGAGAAACACACATAGCTTGGAGAAGATGAAGGAAGCTCAAGGCACACAATAGAGAGTGTGTTACTTAGTGTGCAATAGAAAGATAGATAGCCCTAGAGTGATGGGCGTGTATACAATGCACGGGGGAAAAAACCTCCTAAAGAGGGAAAAAATGCCCCGGTGGTCCTAGTGTGTTCACACACATCACTACCACATGTATATGGTAACAGATAAAGGTATTATTCCATGAAGCTGTTTCATGATGTAATGATGTGTTTTCATGATGATCAAAAGTCGTTCGTACTGACCGTTCATTCTATTGATATGATTATTCTTCCATGGAGTTGTTTTGTGATGCCATGATACGTTTTCATAGTGATTAGAACTTGTTCGTACTGATCGTTCATTAATGACATGATTATTGCTTTACAGAGTTGTTTAATGATGCCATGATACATTTTTTTGATGATTAAATATCATTCATATTGATGATTATTCTTTTGTGGAGTTTTTGCATAACTCTATGATGTATTTCCATGATGACTAGAAGTTGTTTGTACTGATCGTTCATCACTAAGACGATTATTCTTTTATAGAATTGTTTCATGATTCCATGATATGTTTTTATGATTAGAAGTCATTTATATTCATCGTTTATCATTGAGATTATTATTATTCCATGGAGTTGTTTTATGATGTCATGATTCATTTCAAAGTAATTACAAATCGTTCATACAGATCATTTCTCATTGAGATGGTTATTCTTTCATGGATCTATTCCATAATGTCATAATGTGTTTTTATGGTGATTAGAAGTCCTTCATATTGATTATTTATTACTAAAATGATTATTCATTTATAGAGTTGTTATGATGCCATGATATATTTTCATGATCGTTTGTTATTGAGATGGTTATTATATCATGGAGTTGTTCCATGAGAGGCGCTATGTTTTCATAATGATCAGAAGTCGTTTGTACCAATCGTTTGTGAGTAAGATGTTTACTATTCCATGGAGTTATTCCATGATATCATGATGGATTTTCATGATGATTACAAATCGTTTGTATTGACAATTTCTTATTTAGATGGTTTTTTTGTTCTAAAGCATTGTTTCATAGATGACTTATTATAATTGAGAAATTTTTTTGTTAGATAGAGTCATTTTATTGCGTTGATATTTATCAATAATGATTTGTTATAATTGAAATAATTATTCTTCAATGAAGTCAATTCATTATCCCATAATGTTATTTTAAGTTTATTTGTAATGATTAAGATGACCATTTCATGATTTCATGATTTTGTTTCATGATATTTTTTTATGTTTACTATATTTTATGGATTTATTTAATGAAGCCATGAGGTTCTTTCATAATTATTCCTTATGATCTAGATAGTTTTTATTCCATATAATTATTTTGTAATGATTTCTTATAATTTCAATGATTCTTGTGCCATGGTGCTATGCCATGATGCCGAGGTGTTAATCCATGATGATTGTTTTTATGATTGAAAGAATCATTACTCTGTGGAGGTTTTTCATTATGCCATGATATTATTTCCCATCGACTCACAATGATTTAGATGCTTGTTGCATGATGTCCTAGCACTCTTTCATGATTCATATTTATATGATCGAAAGAGTGATTCCATGGTTCTTTTCCATGATAATTTGTTATAATTGAAATGATTATTATTTTATGTCTTTGCTTTACTATACCATGATATAGTCTCATGTTGATTTATAATGATTGAGATGATCGTTTCCTGATGTCATGATATTGTTTCATTATCTTGTTTTATACTATTCTTTTATTCTTGAGATGTTTTTTTCCTCATAGATTTTCTATGTGATTCCATTCCATGGTGATTCACTTATGATCAAGAAAACTTACATTGAATAGAGTCCATACAAATAAGACATCCCCATGGTGAAATTTGAGTATCGACTTTGTATATATGTGCATATATTACATGGTATTTCATGTTAAGAAGATTATATAGTATATACATGGGCTTATTCTTGATTGAAGTGTTACATACCATCTCCAAAGACATTATGTCACTGTATTTCTCTAACATTGATATGATTTCCATCTTGTGCTCTTTGATTTTGTGATATTGGCAGATTATATATAGCTCAAAGACAAAGTAAAGTAACTCAAAGATGGTATATGTTTATTGAAGTTAAAGATGATCCAAAGCATTCTTTGAAGTCTTTGAAGAGTTAATGAGATCATTTTATGTTTACTATTCTATGGATTTATTTAATGAAGCCATGAGGTTCTTTCATAATTATTCCTTATGATCTAGATAGTTTTTATTCCATATAATTATTTTGTAATAATTTCTTATAATTTCAATGATTCTTGTGCCATGGTGCTATGCCATGATGCCGAGGTGTTAATCCATGATGATTGTTTTTATGATTAAAAGAATCATTACTCTATGGAGGTTTTTCATTATGCCATGATATTATTTCCCATCAACTCACAATGATTTAGATGCTTGTTGCATGATGTACTGGCACTCTTTCATGATGTATATTTACTATGATTGAAAGAGTGATTCCATGGTTCTTTTCCATGATAATTTGTTATGATTGAAATGATTATTATTTTATGGCTTTGCTTTACTATACCATGATATAGTCTCATGTTGATTTATAATGATTGAGATGATCGTTTCATGATGTCATGATATTGTTTCATTATCTTGTTTTATACTATTCTTTTATTCTTGAGATGTTTTTTTCCTCATATATTTTCTATGTGATTCCATTCCATATATGGTGATTCACTTATGATCAAGAAAACTTACATTGAATAGAGTCCATACAAATAAGACATCCCCATGGTGAAATTTGAGTATCGGCTTTGTATATATGTGCATATATTACATGGTATTTCATGTTAGGAAGATTATATAGTATATACATGGGCTTATTCTTGATTGAGGTGTTACATACCATCTCCAAAGACATTATGTCACTGTATTTCTCTAACATTGATATGATTTCCATCTTGTGCTCTTTGATTTTGTGATATTGGCAGATTATATATAGCTCAAAGACAAAGTAAAGTAACTCAAAGATGGTATATGTTTATTGAAGTTGAAGATGATCCAAAGAATTCTTTGAAGTCTTTGAAGAGTTAATGAGATCATTTTATGTTTACTATTCTATGGATTTATTTAATGAAGCCATGAGGTTCTTTCATAATTATTCCTTATGATCTAGATAGTTTTCTCTAAATGGTAGGAATCAAGAAGAATTAGACTTGTCTAATTTTCTAAATAGATTCCAAGATGTATCTGTTGACAAAATTCCTATGGAGTTACCTCCAAACCAAGGGGATGATGACCATATGATAAAAATTCTAGCTGGCAGCTCACCGCCTAATAAACCTTGCTTTAGAGTTTCTCAAGCTCAAGAAGAGGAGATTATGAGGCAAGTGCATGAGCAGGTAGACAAATGTATGGTGAGGCCTAGCTCCTCTCCCTTTTGTTCTCCAATCATTTTAATGCAAAAGAAAGATGATACTACCGCATGTGTGTTGAGCACTAAATCGTATCACTATAAAAAACAGACTTTTTGTACCGCAATGTCGAGAAATTTGCGGTCTTGCGAGGAAAGCACCGGGCTTTTGGCTGTGAGAGTTTGTGAGAGAACTCCAAAAACTATATGAAGGAGTTAAACCATAGATGCCAGGAAGACTAGGGTTTGGAAGGAAGTGCAACCAAAGAAGTTCCACTCTTTCTCTCTTGCACTCACACACACAAAAAAAGAACACAAACTGAATATCAAAACAACACAAAGAGGAAAACATCAAGGCTATGGTCATATCGTATCATGGGTAATATGAAAGGTTTAATAGATGAGGTAATAACGTTCAATCTTTGCCGACCAAACAGGATACAGATTGTTCTTTGGAATTGTAGTTTTGTGCTTACCATAATATATATGTTTTGTCTAGTGACTGGGATTAATTGTGTGTACAAATCCTCTTGGTTCATAGCAAGATAACTACACTCACGTCAAAATAAAAGTTATAGTCTATAAGAGATAGTATGATGGGATCCGGTGAAAGAAGTATTTCATTGAGTCTTTCCGGGCCAAAGAGAAACACTATACGTTGTTGAAAGTATATTTTATGGCTAATCCATATGTTAATTCTAATAGATCACACATAGTGGAGGCGATAGAAATTCTCATCATGTGGATCATTCATCTAGATATGAGAGAACTGCAGAGATGAGAAGTTTCCCTCCCAAGCCCTATTCTTGCCCATAGGCAATAAGGATAAGGCGGGAAGAGATGTACCTATAGCAATGAGAACCTAGAATTTGTAGAGAGAATGAATTTCTAAGAGTGAGAGAGATAGGTTTGGTTAAGGAGATGGGATTAGATATGTATATGTGGATTAGAGCTGAAAAAGAGAACAACAAGAAATCAACAAAACATCAATGTAGAACACATCTTACTTGCCAAACCCTTCGGCACCATTTTTCATGGAGAAAGAAGAAGAGGAAAGAATTCAACTTTGATTGATACACCAAGCCCAAGACCTTATTCGATGAGAGTTGATCTTCCAAGGATAGTTTACAAGAATGGCTAGTCTTCCTCTAGGAGAAAGTATAGGCTTAGGCTTATGTTAATGGCTAAGAACAATTAGACATTAGTACTTACTCCCTCATGAATGCCTCCTATCAATGTCTTGAATGGTTTTCAAGAAAGAAGAGGTCCTCTTTTATAGGTGAAGGGAATCCCCAAGGATTTACACAAGAAGAGAAGAGCCAGTGTGAACAGAAACTGGAAAAGTTGGAAATGAGTTGTCCCTGCATGATATGGGCAGACTAAGGTCCAATATTTTGATCATATCTCCTTAACCGTGGCTCCAAATAAAAAAGTAAAAATATGGGCAAAAAATTCAGCTCATTAGCTAAGACTCCCATTTTATATACTTTTTCTTAATCATCAAAATAGGGTACAATTTTGGCAGCAAAAGTCTTCTTGTGGTCCCCTTAGCCTAGACTTTTATTTGATTCCGATGGACACCTCATGCCATATGAAATCATGACATTGCTCCTTGACAAAGTTTTGTAATCATTCTTGCAATAATGCATTAAAATAGGGGTATCTTTGAGAATCATGAAAGCTAGTGTCCCACTAGCATTTGATTACTTCCTAGTATCTATTTAAAAGAAATATAAGAAAAATATGAAAAATACATAGAATATATATATATATTGGAAGTTACCCTAGATATAGGATTTAGCTAGTGTGTGAGATGATAATGAGATAGTAGAAATAAAGAATCAATGCTTTTTGCCCCAAGTTAAAGAGGTGGAGCTATTGACGCTTTTCCCATAGTATTTTTTGACGGTAAAGTAAGAATATGTTATCCTTGAGATAATAGGATGAGATAGAAAGTTTATTATTATACTTAGATATGCATATGTACATTATAGGAATATAATTATTTATCTAAGAAGTTGCAAGATAGATCTTGTAGCATGTGTTTCCACTATGTACGTGTCACAGCATGACAACGGGTAGAAGATCTATTTGATAAGCTACAAGGTGCGACCTACTTCAGTAGGATTGACCTTAAAAGTGGATATCATCAAATAAGGATAATGACTGAAGATATCGTAAAGATCACGTTTTGTACAACATTTAGTCTCTATTAATATCTAGTCATGCCTTCTGGTTTGACAAATGCTCCAACCACGTTCAACCGTCCAATGGAGAAAGTTTTTTTACCCCACCGCAAGTTCATTGGAGTGCTCTTTGATAATATCATAATCTAGTCCACATCCTTGGAGGAGCACAAACAACATCTCCAGGTAGTTGTTCAAGCTTTGAGGGAGAACAAGCTTTTCATCAATAAAAAAAGGAGTGAATTTTTCCTTCAATTGATTCAATACCTAAATCATATTATCTCTCCAGATGGTATCCATATGGATCCATCAAAATTGGAGGTAATAAAAACCTGGCCTAATCCAAGGTACATGAGCTATGAAGCTTTATTGGTATGTGTGCATACTATAGACGCTTCATAGCAAAATTCTCCCAAATAGGAAGAGGATTAGATGACTTAAAAAAGAAGAACCTTAAGTACTCATGGACTACTAAAGAGAAAAATGATTTTGACAAGATCAAAGAGAAGCTTACCTCCCAACCACTGCTTATGCTCCCGGATCTCTCAAAGCCATTTGAGGTCCAATGTGATGCTTGTGGTGATCTCCTTGGAGCGCTCTTGCTTGAAGAACAAAATGCCATAGCATGCATGAGAGCCAAAGCATCAGGAAAAGTTTGGACTCAAAAATGGGCCTTGTAAGAATTGTTGATGTGGCATAGCTTTCAAAAAGTGGGGATCGGTAAATTTTTTGCAAATAAGATCCAAACTTGTCGGAGGTTGGATATTTAGAATCTACTCTTCAAATGCTATCTATTGTTATATAGCATGCATTTATCAGACATTTCCTCCATGTAGATCTAAAAAAAGGTGATTTTAGATTACTATAACGGTAACAAAACCTGGCTGATTGAAAAAAAATGGCATAACTTTCATAGAAGTCATCCAAACTTTTCGGACCTTGGCTCTTTAGAATCCATTTTTCAAGAACTTTCCAATGATGGGTCATATCATAGGGTTCTAAGAACTATTTAGAGGGGTCTACTGGTTGCTTTCTTTTGTACAACTTTGATGATGTGGCACTCTTAAAAGGCCCAAAAATGAGTTCAAAATTTTCCTAATGGCTCAATACCGATGAACAGGCCTTGGGCATATATGAAAAAGAGATTTTAGCTAACCTACATGCCCTAGACACATGGAAGCACTACCGATCAACGGGTCTTGGGCATATATGAAAAAGAGCGTTTAGCTGACCTACATGCCTTAGACACATGGAAGCACTATCTATTTGGGACTCTATTTATTTTACAAACGGACCACCAATGTCTCAAGTACTTCATGACACAAACCGGCCAATCTCTCCAAAAAAACAAATGAGTAGTGCAAATTTTCTTTTGCAATTTAATTTTCATATTGCTCACATTGCTGTTAAGCATAATCAAGTGTTTGATGCACTCTCACAACAATCAAGGGTAAATGCGGTGTCTATAGAAACTCACAACGATCTATCTTCCATGATAGATGAGTAAGCTATTGACCCTGATCTTGAAGACTTATTGCCAGTCCTTGCCTTAGGGAAGAAAGAGGAACCATTCTCATCTTGCTAGTATGTGATAGATTTATCTTTAGGAGAATACCCATGCATTAATTGTTATTTTCAAGGGGAGTTTATCAGGATTCGAATTCCAACATTTTTGACCTTTTCAAATCTTCATCTTCCTTTTGATTGGCTTTTAACGTTAAACGTTTTGAATTCTTTGTTGAAGTCCCCCAGCTAGCGGCTTCTTTCTCTAATTTCTTATGATTGTGTCGCTTAATTTTTTCTAGTCTCTCCTCTTTAATATTTTTCAAGATTCTTGTCAAGCTCAACATCATCTTCTTCATTTTTTTTGGAGATATCCTCCTTGACCTTTTTAAGCAGCTAATTTTGCTAGTCTTTTTTATCTAAGCCGCTCTACTTCCTCCATTGATCTCTATACTTTGTGTCTTGGGAATTTTCTCTGTAGGTTTTGTTTTCTTACAGATCAATGGGATTGTAGCATCTTCTTCAGGAGATTGATACTTAGAGGGAGTATTGGGGTTTTGTTTTTCAATCACTCCGCTTAGCTCAAATTTGGAGTTGTGGCCTTGCTATAAGGTATCTTGGCTCTCGAGCTCCTACACCTTATCATTCTCTTGGTAGGCATTGTAGAAGGTCTACCCATCAATTTGACAGAATGTTTGGCCTTATGTAGTAGATCTAGTTGTGACTCAGTCTTAGGTAATTGGTCTATCATTCCCAAGGCTTGATATTCTATCCTTATATATGTCACTTCCCTTAAGGTTTTCTTCAACCAGATTCTTGAGGATGTCATTCACCAGATCACATCCAATTACCCTCCTCTCTACAAGACCCATTGCCATCATCACTCCAATGTGTAGGTTGGGCTTTGTGTACCTTGGTGGCTTCCATACTTTTAGAAGCTGTGATATGAGCCGTACTACAGCTTGGTCTCCACATAGATAAGGTTTTTGTATGTAAGCTTGCTGAGAAAGTTGTGGTTGGCCACAGGGAGAGGATTTTAAGATTCACTTGGATTTCAAATTCCTCTATCATTCTCTTTGCTAACACCTCATCGTCTTGGTTTAGAGAGGGAACACTTCTTTCCAGGATGTCTTCTCATCTTAAGGAACTTCAACTTTTGTTTTTCTTTGGCATTTCCTTTCAAGAAGTTGTTGCTCTTCCTTTAGCTAGTCTTGATCTTCTTTTTCAGCTTGAGTTTCCATTTTCTCTTGATCAACATGAGGTGGAGAAGGAGGCTTTGGAGAGACTTTATGTCCTTCTATTTTGAATCTTTAGTTATTATTGTGTCTTGAGATGTCTCTTCATGTTGCAACTACTAATTGCATGAGGAGTCCAATATGGAATCTAATTTGTTTGTTGTTTGTTTCTTACACTCCTCTACTCTTGTTTGCGGACTGCCACGATCAGACAAAGTAGCCTAGTGAGAACTAAAACAAACATAAATATGTCAATATTAGGATCTAACTGACTCAACTAGTGCATGGAAATGTCAAACTTAATGCCCCAATGCAAATGCATTGAGGAGAAAGGTGTTACTCTCAACATAAGAATCAACTAAAGGGCAAAATGCATAAGTCTCCCATGCGGTCTAGCTTTCAGTTTAATGGTTGTATAGGTGTCAAATGAACTCCAAATAGCAATAGGTTTTCAACAACAAAACCTACAAAAGTCATCGTTCGGAAGTTGATAAATCACAATTGTTTCCACCCCTTACCTTCACCAAAAATGACAAATGAGGGGTTGTTTGGCTCCTCTTAAGGCCTACCTACCTCTTTAGATGCTTAGTTTCACTTAAAACACCATTAACAACTCAAAAAAATAAAATCACCACTCTAGGCAACTTGGAGCTAAAACCACTCATTGCATCGCACACACAAAAACACTCAAACATAGCACATTGAGCATGTACATGGTGCAAAGAGTATGATGAATCAACAAAAGATATTTCATTAGCAATGAATACCCGTACAGAGATTATTGAGTACACAAGTGTAGACATACTCTTCACTATGTGAGCTCCACAATAAACATATCCTCTAATAATTACAAATTTTGGCTTATATACGCAAGACTTATAGGAGAGTATAGTTCAAAGTTAAAAAATTTGGCTAGCATCATTTATTGTACCTAATCTTCCTCATGTGGCTTGTATATTCTTGTCAAAGGGGTTTCCCATTCATGGAGGGTGTAGGCCACAGATTTAAGCCCAAGATCTTTGCAAATTGGCATGAACATAGTGGAATCCATCTCAAAATAGCCCGTATAGAAAGCCTCCTTGAAGGTATACATGTAGTGGCTTGGGAGGAACATAATTTTGGAGAATAGGCCATAGATCACCTTCATCTTGGGGCTATAATTCAAATTTCATATAAGCCCTTTGTATTCCTCCAAGAATGAAGTCCACTTTACTTTGGTGGCCTCTATGTTTTATAATGTATTGATACATTTGGAGAGCATGCAAAAGAACTTCAACATCATCTTGCATGCTATATCTGGCTTTCTTGAAACTAGGATGATGCTTTGCTTGATAGAATTCCTTCTATAGGCGAGTAAAGGTGCCTCTCTTAGTTTGGGGAATATTGGGTGGTTTATCCATGTAGGGTGAGAAACAACAAGTTTCTCAAAGTTACTCCATTTTCTTCTCCTAATGTTTGGGCAATATATTGGGTCAATTGAAGGTGGGTTGGAGCAAAATAGTTTATTGCTATTGCCTGCTTGTTCTCCCCCATGAACTGAACTGTCCATGATGGCCTAGCCTCTTTGATTTTCTTTGTGGTCTATTCCAAAAGTTTTAGCATCCTTGTAACATCCCTCAGCATGTAGTAGAAGTGCTGCTAGTAGCTCTTTCTTCTTTCTATTGTTAGCCATTTGAGTAGTGGGTACGGAAGTTCTGGCTCAGGAACCTTTTCTCATAGCTGCTCTGAAGTAATGTATTTTAGTAAATCTGATTTTAATAAATGATGCTCACATCGGAGGTTCTTAGCCACAGCTTCCCTAGTTACTTCCCATTGTTCATCCGATAGATGTGAGTACTCTTGAGGTAATTTATGAGGTTCAATTGAAGTACCCACATGTAAAACTACTTGTACTCCTTTTTTGTTTCTTCTTTTATGTTCTCAACATCCGGCCCTATTTTCAAGGGTCCTTTTTCTCTGGGGGAGGTTCTAGAATTTCTTGATTATTGATAGATTCTTTCTTAAATCCTCCACTTTCTTCATAAGCATCTCACTACTTTCATCCTTTGATTTTCCTTCTTCTATCGCGGCCTTGATTTTGTTCTGAAGAGCCTCTTCTAGTGTAATCCTTGTTATTTGAGAGACCTCTAGTGCTTGTTGCGAGTTTGCAATCTGCTTCTTATAGATGTCAGTCTGCTTAGAACTACTCGTAGGGATGAGCAAAGGATCTTTTGTAAATGCCTCTCACAGTCTGTTCTAATTAGCTATCCGGCCTTAAGCACATCTATTGATATCCTTTGCTTCTGAGCTAATGCCGCTGACTCTTTGGTAGTCTGATGGTCTTGTTGATATTGATTTTCTTTCTGGTACATGGTAGGCTTACTGCTTTGAGCTATACTCTCATGTACTTGCCTAGCCATCCCTTCCTTTTCATAAAATTCTTCTTACTTTGCCAGCTCTTTGCTGACATGTTCTATTTGAGCATTTCTCCCTTGCAAATCTTCTACCAAAATTGTGCTACTCTCGACCAACTTTTTATTTTTGGTCAATGTTTTCTATTGAGCACCCCTAGACTGAGATCGGAATTGTTCTCTTCTCCTTTCTTGTATTTGAGAGTGATTTTCATGATTTCCTTGTTTAGATCTTCAGCCATCTTAGAGATTAATGTTGCCTTGGACATATTGGACATTGATTCATGAGAGAGTGGTCCTTGAGCACCATCTTGTGTTGTTTCTTTGGCGATTTCTTGGACGGATTCCTTGTTGTCATCTTTCTTCATAAGGGTAATTGCCAATTGAGTGGTTATCTCTATCTTGTGCTCTCATTTACCTTCATGAGAAGCTTCCTTAAGAGAGCGTATGGGCAAGGATTTCAATCCTACCTTCTTGTGCTTTCTCCACATTTCTTTTATTTTTGTGACTGCATGGAGAATTTATCTCTATTGAACTTCCGATGAGATAGGTAAACCAAACATCTCGAGGTTTTCTTGCTAGGCACCAGGCTTGGTATCTTTGGTTTTTCTTCTTGAATTTTTTGTTGTTACCCTTGCCTTGCCTGCTCTTCTTGCTGATAAACTTGATCCACCATCAACTATATAATATTGTCTTCTTGGCATTTGTCAAAAGATTCTTCTTCCGTAGTGGTGGTGGTTTGTTGGTGGTCAAGTCTTCTCTTTCTCCTTTAGTCCTTTCTTCACGCTGCTCCTGAATCTTAACCTGTTTAGCCTCCTCCTTTTTCACTACAAGAGGTTGTGTGCTCTTGTGACGCTGTTAGCGACGGAAATACACTGGATTTTTATAACCCCCGGCGTCGCTAAAACCGTCGCTAATAGCGTCGCTATGAGAGCGTCGCTATATGCGACGCTATAGGCGTCGCTATATAGAGACGCTCATAGCGACGGTCATAACGACGGTTATAGCGACGTTTACTCAGAAGTATATAGCGACTCTTATAGCGACGCTCCGGAACCATAAATAGCGACGGTTATAGCGACGTCCGAGAGAAATTTTTTTTGGTGACAGGGCATTGAATGCCCTGCCACCCATCAACCATATTGTACTCGATTCACTTTTTAAAAAAAGTGCAAGGGTAGATAATAGACCCAAAGTAGTCACCCACAAGACGCATTGTTTGCAAAATTGACAAGCGTAAAATTGACAATTGTACACATCATAGGCAAAATGAATTGATTGGCAAATGTAATAATGACAATTGTACAACATCATAGGCATAAAGAATTGATTGGCAAAATGAACTTCGGTGACAAATGTAATAATATACATGGTTCAAAAAGACGTATAAAATCCGTCTCATGATACATAAGCTATGAGAAACCCTAAACTAATGCTATCTAGCTACGGCTAAACTGACGTCGTCTAGTCAGACGTCTCATCGCGTCCAAGCGGTGTATCTGTCGGATTCTGCAAAAAAAGACAATAAGACAGCTTTCAGTAAGTATAAACATATAACGACATATATAAAACAATACAAAAAATAGAAAAGAGTAAACCCTAATACTAACCATGCCGCCGCAAGAACTGAGAATGTCCATCAGGGCGTTTAAGCCCTTCCTGCCTGCGTACTCGCGCTCGTACGGTGTGGGATCACGTCTTGTCATCGACCACTGTCAAAACATACAAAGATTTCATTATGTTAGAATTAAAAAACTCATAAACCCTAAACTATCGAACATCAAGAGCAATGCGAAAACACTTACAAAATCGGCCTCAAATGATGCCCATCCACCGCTCCCCAAGTGGTGCGAGCTCCCTGCCTCTACTCGCGCTCTGGCTGCATCCTTTTGTTGCTTCCACTTGTCGGGATTCTCGCGCGCTGCTTTCTTCGCATTCTTCCAATCTTCTTTGGCCAGCCAATCTGGCCTGTTCCACCCATTCTTGATTGCTTTTTGCACTTTGGAACGCTTGTGTTTGCAGTATTGGCGCATTCGAATCTTCATCAGGTCTTCATTGAAGCACTGATCCCGTGTTGGAACGGCAAACTCATCATGAAGTATGCTGATGACTCTGTTTTTTAAATCACTTGGTACTTCACTCCATTTGTTTAGTATGTAGTGTCTAAACAGCTGAGAGCAAAGACCACGCATGCGCGAGATCACCTTCTTGCCGTCACCATCCATGATGATGCCACCACTGAAGTCGACGGAGTAAGGCAAGCCCTCTGGCCGGTGACGCGTGAACCTGGGTGTCCCGGCAGGGGTCTCTAGCGGCGTGTCGATGGGGGTACGGACGACAGGTGTCTCCACCGGCGTCTGAGCCCCGAAGCGAGGAGTGTCAAGTGGGGTGGCTCCTGGCGGAGTAGGTAGAGGTGTGTAGCTGCTAGGAACAGTCAGCTGCGCAAAACCTGGCGTAGATGGGGATGCTCTGGCTGGTGTGGGGGCGGGCAAAGAAGGGGAGGGTAAAGAGCCTCGTCGAACAGGAGGCGGTGTGGAGGCATCGGTGGCGGAATCCCCACAACAACCGCCACCGCCACCACTAGAGCGCCGGTGTCTAGACGAGTGTGAAGATCGTCTCGTCGACGCCGAAGCTTCGGAGCGCGCCGAATGCTCCGAAAGAGAGGGAGATGCGGATGGAGTAGGAACGCGTGATGATGCGCCAGAGCGCTGACGCTCCACGTACCACTGTCTGTGCTGCGGTGACAAATAAGAAAGAAACTCCTCATCATCCATACCTGCATTAAACACACGAATATTTAAACTTAATATTGAATGAATAGAGTAGACAATGACGCACAGATCATTAAATACAATGACGTAATGACGCATATAAATACAATGACGCAATGAATTGAGTGATAGAAGAGGCAAGTCAAAAACTCAGAATTTTCAATCAAAAGATGTGAGCGCGAGTAGAAAAGAGCGTTATACACCATGGAAGGTACTTAGAGAGCCAGAGCTTTTACAACACGGAGCAAAATTGTTCAAATACAATATTTGTGGCTTTAAGATATCTCTCTCTCATCCTTGCATAACTCAGCATAACTTCCTCTATCTATATAGAGCTCTCCGTTTAAACACGTATCCTCTGTTTCATTTTGTAGCTCCTCTGCAAAAAATCCTCTGTAATTGATCCTCAAAATCTCTTGTAGCGTGCCGAAGTAAGTGAGTTCCGCCACCACAAGATCTGCATCAGAGGAACGTCGTCGACTAGAATGTTCAAATTTTTCCATGATTCCACAATCTTGAGTAAAATGCTTTTTGTCGATCCGTTCCACCCTAAAATGTCGACCTTTACACCATGGTGCTATGTATGACTTATACTACAACGAACAAAGATTATGAGTGGCCGTTCAAACGTTTAGAAATAAAGTCACTAGCTAGTCGTACATTGCAAACTTACCTTGGTCGCGCAACCCCGAGAGTACTCCCATTCTTCCTCAGTCACTTCGTCACCACATTGTTGTGCGCTTTTCAATTGGTTGTGCAACCATCTTAAGCTCATGAATGTTGGTAGGCTCTCCAGAACCGTCGGATAGTGCATCGGTGGTCGTCTTCACCGTCTCCACTCGATTCGTGCCCTTTGTCGCTCTTGCTTTGCATCCTCATACTGTGAAATCCACTTTTGCATCACTGGATTGTGAAGCATGCAAAATCGGTTGATTTTAGCCTCTAGATCTTCCGTCATCTTCTTCTCAACACCGAGATTGCACATGACAATCCCAGATATGCGCTCATCATCTATGGTTCACCATAGCGTGTCCCGGGCTTTATCAAATCCGTCTAGCCACTCTCCAATGTACACTAGGGACTCTGATACCAACCAACCTTCTGCCATGCTACCCTCCGGACGTGCCTTTTGACGCACATATCCCTTAAGCATTTTCATGAAACGTTCTAAGAAGAACATCCATCTGGAATGAACTGTGCCAGCTATTTCCACCTCATCAACTATGTGAACAAGAAGATGCACCTGAATGGTTAGCATGGTAGTAGGAAAATGTTTCTCAAACATGCACACAAGCTCCGCAGCATTTAGTTTGGCGAATGGTATGGAGTCTACGTTGATCTCCTTTTGTGAGATCCATTGCACCAGCTTTGCAAGTTTTTAGATTGTGTTACGGATGTCGAGAGACAAACATCCCTCAATGGCAACCGGTAAAATAAACTGTAAAGTATGTGCAACAATGATATTAAAGTCCACATTTTATGCAATGATATTAAAGTCCACTATGAACGTACCTGACACATTTTATGCCAATCGTGTGACTTCAAACCGGTAAGCTTTCCTTCTTTAGTAAAACACGTTCGGAGCGAGTGCATTTTGCCAGTGGGGGTCCGCAAAGATCGAATGGTCTCTTTTACTTTGCGTTCTTCGGCTCCTGTGAAAATCCATGGTGCTTTGGGGAGTTTTATCGATCCATCAGACGCTGTTTGCGGCCAATATTGCTCCATACGATCCACATTTCTAAGGTCAACTCTGGCTCCCAAAGTATCTTTCTTGCCGGTCAGATGGTCCCATAGTAGATTACCCACATTCTTGAATATGTGCATTGGATCGAGCAAGTGATTGATCATGAGTCGGGGCCAGTATGGTAACTCGTACCATAGAGATAGTCTCTTCATCCCTGGAGGCAATCCGTCATCGCACATCTCCTTCTGCTCTAACCATGCTTGTGCAGACATCCTTGGTGGCTCTCTTCCCAAAAAGCCGTCGCGTAACACATGATTCTCTGGAAGATACGCTTGATGACCTTCGTAGATTTTCTTCTTCAGTGAGGGCGCCCTACGTGCATTCAGTCTAGGTCCACATGTGACACATGCTCTGTATCCGCTTGTTTGAAGCCCTGCATGTATACACATGATAATAGATCAACTATGGGAAAAAACAAGATTTACAGTGTCTGAGTGAGGAGTGTCAATAGATCACCTGAGCATTCTGTTAGCCCGGGATAGTCATGCATGGTCCACATTAGAATGCCTCTGATCAAAGCATTCCATCGTCTTGTGTGTCGGCTCATATCCACCACCTCTATGCCAATCCACAATTGTTGTAGCTCTTCCAATAGTGGACGAAGATACACATCCATATTCTCCACTTTATATCGCCCTGGCACAATCAAGCTTAGCCATAGGTGCCCCTTCTTCGTAGTCAACCACGGGGGAATGTTGTAGTTGACGATGACAACGGGCCATACACTGTAAGATGTTGATCTTTGACCAAATGGATTTACGCCATCCATAGCCAGGCCTAAGCGCAAATTTCAAGCTTCCCTGGCAAAATCCGACCATGTTCCATCTATATGTTTCCAGGCTGCGCAATCTGCAGGAATTCGTAGATTTATTCTCCTCATGCCATGATGCTAGGGCGGCCATGGACTTACATTCGAAGAAATGCTTGATGCGAGGAAGCAGAGGAAAATGTCGCAAAACCTTTTGTGGAAT
Organism: Adiantum capillus-veneris; assembly: GCF_014529385.1. Taxonomy (NCBI): domain Eukaryota; kingdom Viridiplantae; phylum Streptophyta; class Polypodiopsida; order Polypodiales; family Pteridaceae; genus Adiantum; species Adiantum capillus-veneris. Next base: position 143,315,099 of record NC_140931.1, on the reverse strand, counting down.
TTTTGTCCCGTGGAGATCTACTCGATATCTTTCGGAATCACATTTTAGACACTTCTCCATGTCTATGTATTCCCCTCTGAAAAGAATGCAGTCATTAGGACAAGCGCGGATAGAATTGTAATCCATCCCCAAGTTTCGCAAAATCTTTCTTGCTTCATCTCGGGAATATTGCATCACATTGTCAGCTGGTAGTATGTGCTCTTTAAGCAATCTACACAACATAAAAATACGATACAGTCGTGTAAAAATCTATCAGATCATTATACATTTAGAGTTTTATTAAAGTAAACTAATTGTAATAGATCACTTGAAAAGCGCTGTGACGCTAGTGTCACTCCATCCAAACTTTTCCTGCATGTTGAGAAGAACCAAGAGTGCTTTCAATCTAGACATACGTGCTCCATTATACAATGGCGTATCAGCTTCACTTTTCATATCATCATAGATAAGCCTTTCTGAATCCATGATCGTCTCGATCATTTCATCAATCTCGGGCTCAAACATTGCCTCGTTGGGAATGTGCTCTGCATGATCATCCCCGGAGCTGTCAGAGGCTACATCTTGTGGCCTCACATATGCTGCTTGACCAAAGCGCCTGCGAACACGTCTATTGGGTTGCAAGATTGCTGCGTGTTGGCCAGCGTCAGAGTCCGACGAGTTATAATTGGCAACAACTCGATCTATAATAGATGGATCGAACTCGCCAAATTCGCAAACGTGCTGCAAAGAAACACATCTTGTCCGTCGCACAGCATGCTTGCATTGATTACAAGGACATAAGACCCTCGTTGAAAGATAGGTGTTTCGGTTGGACGGTCCCACATCCTCGTCACTACTCATAATGAGGATAAAAATCTTATAACCTGGACAACAAATTTAATATTCTATTGGCATTCTTCGTCTTATCTCTCTCTCTCTCTCTCTCTCTCTCTCTCTCTCTCTCTCTCTCTCTCTCTCTCTCTCTCTCTCTCTCTCTCTCTCTCTACCTCACATTCTCTAGTCATGTCCAATCCCCGCACACCTGGGTCTAGAGGTGCATGGAGATCAGAACCACCGGGTTATAATCTCGTCTTTATTGGTCAATACCTATATTTGTGGGTACAAGAAATCTACAGACCCACGTCTACATGATACTGCATGTAGTGGACAAAACCCCTTCGCCTCTTCTCTAGCTGTAGCACTTCACAGCATCTTAACATCTTTTCACAGTAGATCTTTTCACTGTTCATCTAACTCTAAACCCTAAACCGTAGGTAATTCTTGCGTGGACTCGATCTAACGTAAATAAGCGTAAATCTAAATAAACGTAAATATAACTAAAAATAAACCTAAATCTAATTTAACGTAAGTCTACATCTAACCTAATCTTTAACGTCTTTTGGGATAGTTTCCTACGACGTTAAAACTCTCTTCTTCTTGTGTGTGTGTGTGTGTGTGGGTAAACCTAAATAAACCTAAGACTAATCTGACATAACATAAATCTAAATCTAACGTAAATTATGTTATATTAAAAGAAAAGAACTAAACTAACAGGAATTATAAGAACCTTAAAACTGATTTAACACATAATTTTTCACATAACTCGGCAAGAGTTGGCATTCTCATCACTAAAGATGTGAGAGTTAACTTCCAGCAGTGACGCTGCCTCATCTCCATCCACATCTGACGACAGCAATTGGCCCTTTGGACCGTTCTTGCTCTTGTTACTAACTTTTAAGTTGTTGTTGAATGACTAGAGGTTGTCTAGATGGTCATTGTCGGGGATGTAGTGACTCTTGCCGCCCTGAAGATCCACCTTCTTCCCTATCTTATGAAGACATTTCACCAGTACTTTTGGATCCACGGAGCCCACCATGAGTGAAAGCAGCAATACCCTATATTCCATTGAGGGCTTTCTTCACCCGCTTCATGCAGGCATCGCAGTCTATGGAGACCTAAATCTAATCTAATATAACGTAAATCTAAATCTAGTGTAAATAAACGTAAATCTAACTAAAAATAAACCTAAATCTAATCTAATTTAACTTAAATAAACCTAAATCTAATCTAATTTAACTTAAATAAACCTAAATCTAATTTAACGTAAGTCTACATCTAACCTAATCTTTAACGTCTTTTAGGATAGTTTCCTACGACGTTATAACTCTCTTCTTCTTGTGTGTGTGCACGTGTGTGGATGTGTGTGCCAATAAAAAGACATAAATGGTATAACCTTTCTATCACCCATGCCAAGTATGATAGATTGGTTATGCCATTTCCCTCTTGAATAATAGGTCTTGAGTTCAACTCCTCGTCGGCTAGATCTTTAGGTCTTTTAATTTTAATTAGTTTCCTACGAGGTTAAATTAGTTTCTCTCTCTTTCTCTCTCAATGTGTGTGCATTTTTTCGTTTATGCATGTTTTCTCTCTCTTTTCCTCTCTCAATGTGTGCGTTTTTTGTTTATGCATGTTCTCTCTCTCTTTTCCTCTCTCAATGTGTGCGTTTTTTGTTTATGCATGCTCTCTCTCTCTTTTCCTCTCTCAATGTGTGTGTGCATTCTTTGTTTATGTATGTGTGTGTGCGTTTTTGTTTATGTTTGTACTCTTTCTCTCTCTCTCTCTCTCTCTCTCTCTCTCTCTCTCTCTCTCTCTCTCTCTCTCTCTCTCAAAAACACTATGTGTGTGTGTGTGTGTGAGAGAGAGAGAGAGAGAGAGAGGGAGAGAGAAAGAGGGGAAGGGAACATGAGAGTGAGGAGAGGGAAGGAGCATACCTGGCTCTCCTTCCTCTCCTCGCGCGTGTGTGTGTGTGTGTGTGGAGAAGAAAGAGAGAGAGAGAGAGAGGGAGAGCGTTACCTGCTCCTTGCTTGAGGGCGCCGAAAAACTGAGATCTGAGATCTGAGTTTTTGGGCACTCTCTATTATTTTTTTTAGCCCAGTCGACGTCGCTATGAGCGTCGCTATAAGCGTCGCTATGAGTGTCGCAAATTTACTTGTAAATTTGCGACGCTCATAGCGACGCCGGGATTTATTTTTTTGAGCGTCGCTGTGTGAGCGTCGCTAATATGAATAGCCTCTTGTAGTGTTTTGCTTCTTCTTCTGCTAGTATTTTCTTATGTTTGGCCTATCTATTCTTTGATTTTTGCCCTTATCATATCTGACAAGCTTTGTGCTTGTTCTTTCTTTCTAATTTGTTATGTGTCCCTTCTTTTTTTAGGAGCTTCCCTTTGTTTTTTCTTTCTTTACTCCTTGACTTTTTGTTTTCTTTCATGTTGTTCCTTAGCTCTTTTCTCTCTTTCTTCCACTCTCTTGTCATATGCAGATGCATGATTTCTTTCTTGTGTTGTGGCATCTAACTACCAAAGATCTACTTTTTCTTCATTAGTCTTTGATCCTATTGACTCAAAGTTGGTGGCCCCTTCATCCCTAACATATGTGGTTGTGTTGTTTTCTTTGCTCTGATGGTTCTTGCTGATATAGAAGCTCTTGCTACCTTATTTGTATTGGGCTGATGGAAGTTTTCAACCCATTCATTTGAATCTGGAGCATCTTTTGGTGAGTCTCTTTCTCCAACAAGATAGGCTACTATTTTTGTCAAAAGTTTAGCTTCCCCTACATGTGGGATACCAGATTTTTTAGTCCATTGCTTCTTCTAGGCCACTTGGCCAGGTCAATAGGTACATGTTGATGTTGTGGTACTAGCTTGTGTAGTGTTAATGCTAGATTCATGTCTTGCCTTGTGTATCTAGTCTGTCTATTGAAATATAAATGCTCTTTGTTGGAATTTTGTGGTGTGTGAGAAATGGTATTGAAGATTTTCTGCATTTGGGGTGCCTGCCATCTTTTCCCTTGCTCATACTTCCATACACAATTGAATACTCTAGGACCATCCTGCACTTGGATAGACTCATCTACAAAACAAGCTCTTGAACTTGTAATGTGGTCCATGTCAGCTCAATAGCTCTCTTTCTCTGTCAACTTGTAAATACTTCTGTGTCTCATTTTCTTGGGAGTGTCTGACCCTATGGAAAACAACATGTGGCAAACAAATGAAAAAAATCCAATTTTTAGATGGATAGTCATCAAACGTCAATCAATCATATAGTTAGTCCCCTCATATCTAGTTTGGTCAATATCTCGAGTTTAGGGTGTGCAATTTTGGCATGTATCCTTTTGAGATGTACTTCATCATGGTCTCCTCGAGTCCTTGAATTTTGATACATGGCAACAACCATGGTCGGTGTTAATAGTGTCAAAACTAAGAGCTTTTCACCTATTTGGTATATTCATCTCTTCTTGATCCCATCCATGCTATGTATGAGAAATTTGAACACCTAAAACCTCAAATTAGGCCCAAGAGGATCTTGACGCTTTTTGACTTGGTCTCCTAGAGTCAAGTTGGAATTTTGACTTTTGAATTATCTTTTTTATTCCAATTTTTTGTTCTACTCTTCAAGTGGGTTCTCGCGATTGACAACATGCTATAGCTTTCATTTCTCCTAGCTCAAACTGCCCTTTTTAGGTCAAGTGACAACAATTTTTATTGCTATCCGATGTGCCCATTCTTAGCAAAAGTGGTACCATTTGATTCCTCTTGGTGTGTAGAGTCCACTACCACCTTGCATGTTTCATTTGCATCATTGGTTTGGTCAAAACTTTTATTTTTCTCTTGTCAAAAGCCTTGTTTGTTAAGCAAGCCCTAGTTATGGTTTTGCATTTGGGTTCATATATTCCTAGTAGCTTCTTATGATCATTAATGAGCTTTTGGAGGGTTGAGTTGTAATGTTTTTCCTATAGGTTTGTTAAAAAGAAAGCACTGAAAACGCATATTCTATGATAATTTGAACTTTGACCAACTTTTTTTTCTATTGCCTATGATAATGGGGTCCTTATAATTAGGTGGAACTTATGGTCCAAAAATTTAAGGCTTTTGCACAATTCTTGCCTAGTTTTGCAAGGTTCGTGGCTATTGGACTCTAAATTCTGCAAATCTATGTGTGGAAAGTCCTTGTTTGTCCATTTTGAGAAAATGGAGTTCCTATACACTCTTTTTCACCTCTAACCTCATCAATTTTTTGGTATGAGCCATGGGGCAACAACTGCGATTGGTGTAAAGTGTGTTTTTTTTTCACAAAAAGCATATGGTTGGGTTTTCCATGATAAGGAGAACCTGTTGGGACCCTACACTTGTAATTTAGCAACCTGTATTTCATGTGAGAGTCAAATCTATGTTCTTGGACACTTTGCCTATTACTAATGAATTTAGGTATCCATTTGAGGTTTTCATAGCCTCATTAGGACCATCTGGAGGTGGGCTCCCTGGCAATATACTTTCTTTCTCATTTTGTGCTTGATGGGAGCTACCATGGCATGTGCCACCCACTCACAACTCTTGTACATCTACAGCATTGCATTCCCCATGCCTTGGGGGTTCTTTTGATTCCCTACACTGTTAATTTGGACTTTCCTACTTTGTGCACTGCTCAGGTTTTGATGTGAGGTGCCTATACCCCAATTTGTGTTTTTGGTGAGACTGGGTTAGTATTTTGCATGCATGCACATGTTCTATAAGCATCATAGAACTCACCGCTAGCATAGCTTGCCATGTGGATGCTAGATCTATGCATATGGGCTCTCCAATTTTCGCGTGTACTCACTCGCTCGCTCTCTCCTGTAGGATCACTATGTGGAAATGACTATAAAATCCCCCTAAGTTAGTATATGTGCCTAGTGCTTTCGAGAACCCGTTTTCCTTTTTTATCCTATCATTCCTTATGCATACCTTAGATTTTTTATGGATCTTTAATTTCCAAGTTTGGAATTTGTATACCCTAGATACGACAGGTTTACCTTTTCAGTCACCATTGTATTTAGGTCAAAATTTGATGCCATCAATTTGATTCCAAACTTTTTTTGTCAGTCCCTTTTGTTAAGGTATTTTGCCATTTGGCTTCAGATTCTCCATTGTTTTTTTTAAATTTTTTTAGATATTAGAAAGAAAATCCCAAAAAGATACTTTAAAAAAATGTGGTAAATCCCAAAATTTAGCAAAATCAAGCCAAAAATTAGGTAGATTATTTTTAACTAAAAAATAAGCTTTCCTGCTATATACAAAGTGTTAAAGCCATTATTGGTCTATTTTTTGTGCCTTTTATTGAATTTTGCCCAAGGTTGACTGTATAATTAGAAGCAAATGATGAGAAAACTTCCGTGTATGGAGTATATACAAGACCATGGGGTTACTTTCGGCCCTGATATGACCTGATCCCCCTTTACTTACTTTTTAGGCATTGCTTAGCTTTTGTTAGGAAAACTAAAATTGCAATAAATCACAACAAGGTTTAAACCATTGTAAGACAATGCCTAGTAATATGTAAAAAACATTTTTCCATGAGTTTTTCCATGTTACCCCCCACTCATTTCTAAGTCCTCTTCAAAATTAAAAATTATGGGTACAAGGTGGGTGGAGAAATATTTTGAGGCCCATATAATTGTTGTTGGAGTAGTGCAACACGAGCTTTCATTGGCATGTGGAAAAATTCAAGAAGACCTGCCGTGTTGGTAGCTTGTTTGGACAATTTTGGCCCTTGTACTTGGTGTGTTTGCATTTCCTTACCCTACATTTGGTTTTGATGGTTGCCTTGTATTATTTCCATTGGGATCTAGATCCAAGGATGATATTTTTGTGCTTTCCTTGGTATAAAACTTTGGCTACACAGACTGTCTTTGTTGACTTGGTTGGTTGTTGATTGGCTAATTGGTGCTTGATTTGTTTGTTTGGCCTCCTAATATGTTTAAACCTACTACTCTTAGGAATCCAAATAAGCTCTTGTGTTTTCAACTTCTTTGGCACCCATACTTTGTGATAGATGCATGTGTGGTTTGTATGGGTATGTGAGATGGTACTAAAGTATGTGATCGCTTATGGGATGGGATTGGTTGTGTTGCATATTTTCCCATCTTTCTTGACCCAAACCTGTGAGTTGGTGCTTGGGTATCCATCTTTTTTGTTTGTTGGGTATTTGTTTTGTTAGATTCTTTGTCATTTTTTATATGGATGAAGTTTTTCCGTGGCTATCCTAGAAAACATTTTTGTTTGTCTTGATGATCTTCTACCACATAAAATTTGTGTGGGTAGACAGATAAGGTTACCAACCCTAATGTTTTGATCTGGTGGTTAGTATAGCTCTACATCTCGTGTGGTGTTGTTTGAACATTTGTGTCGAGGTGGTTTGGGGCGGGCAACAAGAGATGAGACCTGCCAACACCACACAAGGCTCTTGTGCTGCTCAATTGGGGTTGGGTCAATCACAATCAAGAAAAAAGAAACAAAAAACCCACATCCAAACAAGTGAAGGGGCACCACCTAGTTATGGGATGTGAACTAGGATGCAAGAGAGATTTTGATATGACCAAGGGGAGATGTAACAAAACACACACAAGAAATCTCACACCAAGACACACACCAAATGGAACAAAGAGAGTTAGAGCAAAGGGAGAGAGAGAGAGAAATGAAACTTGCGTAATACCTTGTTTGCGACTTGCAAATATAGGTTGTTTGTTACGGTGCTATCACGTAGCTTGCACAAGATTAAGACAATGCTTAGTGAAATCTAACCATTGCCATCACATACACTCTGTCTTAGGGTTGTGGGATGCCTCTCACCATCATACCCTCTTACAATGAGCAGGAACTTGACAATGAGAACACACTAATCACTTTCTCAAGCAAGCTCAAATGACAAAAGTTAAAGATAAAGGTCACCTTGTATTTTCCCAATAAGTCTACACAAATAGAATGACAACGATTCTAAAGCCAAGCACAACTTTGAAGCACCAAAAAAACTCAATTTTTGATAGTGGAAGAGCATGTACAATAGTGGTTCAAAATAGGGCACTCACACTTTCTCACTTTGAAGTGTGTAGCATCAAAGCTTCTCTCACACCAAGTGTGAATCTCACAAGGTAATGACTACACCTGAATCTCTCCTTGTATATAGAGTGATCGGGTGCGTTTTGAGATATTGGAAATGATTTAAAAGAAGGAGAGGTACCTATTTATAGGTTGGACACCCCTCATTAAGATTATTGAAAATCCTAATTTACAAGATAATCAAATCAAGATTATGAATTTTTTGAGTATCAAAATATAGTGGGGCTTCTTTGTCTGCTTGAGTCATGGATGTGGGCTCAAGAGAAAGGCATTACTGATGGTAAATAGTGTGAAATTAGAGAGTTCTTACTATGTGCATGTCTTGAGGTGAGGTGTCTTTTAAGGTTACGTCAATGGATATTTACACACAAATGGGACATAATATGCTTTTGTTTCTGTTCTTATTTATTTATTTGTCTCAACTAGCCCAATGACTAGCTCGCTAAGGGTTTCAAGGAGATATGGGGAAAGTACCCTAGCTCACACACACCTATGTGCAGTGAAAGGGTGAGGATAGCCTCAGTGTTTGCAATTTTGATAAGGTGAGGTAGCTCACTATGGAAATTGCAGATAGCCAAAAAATGGCTATCAATTTCGTCACCAAGTTGTGTATATAAGCTGCGGGAAATGGATTTTCCTTGGTCTCATGTATCAAGTAGAGCGGTAGTCTCGATTAGATTGTTGACAATCTTGACCTTGATCACTGGATCCACTTTGTCTTCTTTGAAGTCTTTTATGGAAATAATATTGAATCACAATGGTCTCCCATGTTGTTGTTGTTTTTCTAGAAGCCTTTGTTTAGCCATTCGTTCTTTAGCTTCTATTTGTGCTTCTTCAACAATCCGTTGTTTTTCTCTTGTTTTTTGTTTTTCATTATGAATCTATTGTAGTGATGCATGGTTTTTAGGACCCCTTCTGAAGATGCAATAAAGGCACAGTCAGTTGTTGGGGAGATGAGGATACGCTAGTCCAAGGGATCTCGAAAGAGAAGAAAAATCTACTTCACAAGCACCAAAGAGTAAAAAGTGCCATGGACAGAAGATACGTGGGAACGAGCTCTTATGCATTCCTACAACCTATATCTTACAGAATAGCCCATTCTAGGTGTTAATTTCTAGTGAAATTTACACGAGGATGTTCGTGTGGACTCACAGCACAGCATACTCCGTTTTCACTTTTTACCGACAGTAAATATTTTTTACCTACAGTAAATATTTTTCACCTACATGGTAAATACAAATCACTTTTTACCTACAGTAACTTTTTTTTACCCATGGTAAATATTTTTTAGTGCACCATAAGTATTTGGTAGGTAACAATTCACTGTTACTAGAAGCAATGATTGGGCATCAACAATGCAGTTACAGGAGGAGAAAAGGGGAAAATCTTATGGTAAAGGTGAGTCAACAGGGATAAAGACTTTTGAGTTGAAAAGAGACATGCTCATTTTTTCAAAGAACACATGTCAAAAGAAGCCATGGTTGAGGATTTTTTGAGAATTTGATATTCAGGAGGACCCAGCAGGTCCCCCCCTGACATGTGCAGAACCTCCAGTTTCAACAGCCACCTTACCTGCTCTTAAATGCTGGTCAAGGCCTTATCCCCATGTGTCACAATCAGAAAATCCAGCACTTACCCTCCCCTCTCACATCACTCTAGAGAATATCTTGATGGTGACATATCAGGTGACCTCAATCTGTTGACCACCCTAAGCAAAAAATAACCCCAATCAGCGGATTTAAGCATGTTTATCCCTAATCCTAAACCCTCTTAGAAACCTATATAAGGAGGCCTTCTCTCACTCAAAAAAAACACTTCACCCACTTCACCAAGCAACGAAGCTATGACGACATTGCTCACAACGAGGAGCTATGGATGGAGCTCTACTCTCTCTCCCTCTCTCTCTCTCCCTCTAGTATGCTACATTACTAGCCCTAAAACCTAAATAAGGAGTCTTTTCTCATGCTCCATGGCCACCATCCTCGCCATCATTCTCTAAGGTATTGATGTGTTGCTAGTAGGATCATACCTACTTGCTGGGTTGATTGTTTTTGACAAGGGATTATGCCAACCCTGGCTTGCTTCTCTATATCCTTGTTATGTATGATCAGATGCCATTGTATTGTTATGCTGATGTCTTGTGTATATATATGCTACATAAGGTCCCTAAGGTTCATTTCTATGTGTTTTGCCATATGTTTTGATGCCATCATAATGCCAGAAGTCTCACTTGCCTATGTGCACTATGTGTGAGGTCCCTAAACCTCTTAATTTAGGGTGGTGCCCCCTTTGTTTTGTTCTTTGCTTGTTTGCATGAGGCGTGGTTTTTGGAGTGTGCACGAGTACAGAGGCCACCCGATTGCACTGCTCTATTTCCCGCTATCATTTTGGTGCCCCCACGGAGGAGGGCTACACAGACCTTCAGTCCACAAGCAATGAAAATGTGCAATCTACAACATGGACGAATGGCGTGAGGAGTTTGCAAATTGGAGAACAGAAGAGGAGGAGGCTTTAGAGGCCTTAAAAGCTTTCATTGAGGTCTTGTTACCAGGTTGCAGTGTCATTGAAATTCAAGAAGTAAGTTCTTCTACATGCCTTATTCGTGATCGTCACCAACGAAGGAGAGTAAGAAGAAGAGCTTGATATACCTCTCCTCTCAACCTATGAGTGCTCCAGAAACCTCCAACGCACACGAGCTTGAAATATTCTACATCAACATACACGAAGGTACTCTGACACACATTAAGGGAAGAGAAAGCATCACCAGACCTCTCTTTCCTGAGGAGCCGACTAAGAGGAGGGAGATCACCTCTACACCTAAGTGGCCCAAGGCCGCAGCGCGTGCTCAAGCGTAAGGTAACATTTGGCTTAATCTCATTAATAAGGGATTACATGACCACTACAGGCAAGAAAAAAGCTGGTGAGCAACCAACTTCAACCTCCAACTTGCAACCACGACTCTCACCCCTAAATCCTCCTGAAGCAAAGAGGCGAAGGCTTGCCTACAAGATTGCCGCCCGTCTGCGAGTGCTCCCAGTGCACTTTGTGAATCCAAACACCACCAATCCCAAGCCAACCTCCTGTCCGCATGAAGATCACTTTGGATATTGTCCAAAGTGCTTGGAGACCGGGTGAAAAGCCTCCCTGTCCTACCTTTGCCGCTAATTTTCAAGAAGTTATCTCAATCTAAGGAAACTATCTTAGTTGATGATGTGCTGCACATTAATGGTGTCACTTTCATTCGTCATGATGATTATGGTAATAGCATCCAATTGTTGCTTGCTAAAAGGCTCAGCATTGTACAAAGTGTTGCCATCACGCCTTACGTCTTCAGAGATGCATCAGGAAGAGTCGAAGTGATCCGAGGTGCTGACCTTTTGTGGCTGATCAGGCTCATTGGTCCCAAGGTGGTGCAACTAAGCTAGGCTCTTGTGTGTAAGTATGGATGCCAATAATGAGAATGATGATCCCCGCATGTTTCCTTTCCATTTTGTGCGTCATATCCGTGTGAATATTTGTATTGATAGAAAAATCTTTTATCAGCAAAGAATAGCCCTGTTGTTTGGAGCCAAGAGACTTGGGGAAATCTTGCGCTCTCCTCATCCTGTCATTCTACCCTTACTAGACTATTACCATTCCTTTGATGTGTCGACCTTCATCCTATTTTGAGCTAAGTTGTGCTAAAGCTCCAAATTGTAATTACCATACTCTATTTTAAAATAACTTGGAGCTGTTTGTGTAATTGTTTACTCTCTCACTTATGGCCTTCCCTAATTTTTATGGTAAGCCTGGGGAGGTTGCTCCACACTTTTTGGATAATTTGGAAATGGCCTTTCTGGTATTGGGAAGGGATGACGAAGCTACTAAGTTAAGGGCCTTTCCTTTGGTCTTGAGGGAAGGTGCAAAATTATGGTATCAAACTTTGGCACCTGAAGAAAGAAGAGACTAGGAGTCCTTAAAGATGGCCTTCATCGAAGAATTTCTCCGCCATGAGCCTCGAGAGGAGATATGGAGACAGCTCTTAGAGCTACGCCAAACATCACCCAATGACTATAGAAGCTATGAAGGAAAGTTTTCCAACCTGTGGGAGAAATGGTGTGCATCACTAGGTGAAGGAGAAAGGGCGCCAGAATGCCTAAAGAAGGACTGTTTCCTGGCAGGGCTTTACCCCATCCTTAGAGAAAAGGTAAAAGGTAAATTCCCAGATACCTTTGATAAAGGTATGACTTATGCAAGGGAGAAGGATAGGAAGTTAAAATTCCAAGCTCAACTACAAGGGGGAATGGAGCCTCCACTGCTAGCTCAACCTACGGCAAGGGTAGTAGCAGGGACAGGAGCAACATACCAAGAGTCCTCTCAACAAGAATTACTTCAACAAATCACCAATCAACTAGAGAGCCTGTCCATCAATCTGGTTCAAGGTGTAAGGGCTCCCCAGCCAGGAAATGAACGAAATAGACAAGAAGGACAAAGGCAAGCACGTGAGTACATTTTCTACAACTGTGGAGAGGTAGGTCACGGCATGTATTATTGCCCCCATCCACGAAGCTATCGAGGAAATGGTAATCAAAGACGGCCTCCTTGCCAGCAAGTCACTCCTCCTCGATCTAGGCCACTAAATGGACAAAATGCACACGTGGCTCCACCAATCCAAATATTGAGACCCCCTCCTCCACCACCACAAGCACCAGCAGAGATCCCTCCACTACCATCGGGAGGGGAGGACAGGGCTGTCTCTGTCATAAGTCTTGACAATGGTAAGGATAAAGGGAAAGACAAAATGGAGGAAGCTGTTGCCATGCCAATAAAGAGAGTTAGGAGACAAAGAACTGATGAAATGGAAGCTTCACAGCCGAATAAAGGGAATGAGGGTTCCTCCCAAGTGATAGGAGACAAGAAAAGGAAGAGTAGGTCAAGGAGGCACATAGGAGTAGAAGACTTTTCACTTGGGGTAGGATCCATACCTTACGACCTGGTAGCAGATGTGAGTAAGCAAGGACCAAAGATTTCATGGCAGCAACTCCTCCACCTTTCCCCAAAGATGCGTTGAACCTGGTCTAAGATGGTCAGCACCAGGAGGGCTAAGGCAAAGTCAGTTGGGTCTATTAGTGCAAGAGGCATGAAGGATATCGTGCCAGTCATTGATGCAGAGATTAAGAGTCAGCGAGTCTCCAATGTGTACGTAGATGGTGGAGCCGAGATTTGTGTTATGACAGAGAAATTAATGCACAGGTTGGGTTTGGAAGTAAACGAGCAAACTTCCTTACAAGCTAAGATGGAAAATAATGTAAGGGTGGCTTGTGTGGGAAAGGTTAATGGAGTGAAGGTTTCAACTTTTGGTGTGGCAATCTCAATTGATGCTTATGTGATCCCAACTAAGGGGGAGGGCTATCCGCTAATCCTTGGAAGACCTTAGATTATGGCTATGAAAGCTAGGCAAGATTGGGAGACAGGTTCCCTTGAGTTGCAACCAAATCATAAGGTAGGTGGCAAGCAACAAAAAATTGTGTATGACATGAAGCAGGGTAGACAACAAGACCTAGAGATGGAGACTTCTATGGATGAATGGAGCACAAGCATGCTCTTCATCTGAGGATGAGTCATCTGAGGAGGATGCTAGCTCTTTGGAAGTCATGGGTATAATACTGCGAAACCCAGAAGGAGAAGGTGGTCAAGACTCTCTAAACAAGGAAGAAGCCACAGGCTTAGAGGAGATGCTAGCTAAGGACCTACTAGAAGAAGAGAGAGAACCCTATTTGCAGGTAATAAAGAATCATGCTGGCCTCTTTATAACTGATTATGAGCACATTAAAGGAGTGACGGTAACCCAACACCATATCCAATTAAAGGAAGGTGCCAAACCAGTGGTGCAAAGGCTAAGGAGATTAGGGTTAGTGCAACAAGATGCACTCTTAAAAGAAGTAAAAAGATTACTCAAGGCAGGATTTATCTACCCACTGGAAGATTCTGAGTGGGTGTCTCCAGTTGTGGTAGCACCAAAGAAAAATGGGAAGTGGAGGGTATGTGTGGATTACAAGCCTCTAAACGCAGCCACAAAAAGGGACCATTTTCCTTTGCCTTTTCAAGATGAAATACTAAATGAAGTGGCTGGTCATGAAAGGTACACACTGTGTGATGGGTACTCAGGCTACTTCCAAATTAGAATTGCAGATGAAGACCAAAGAAAGACTACCTTCATAACACCTTGGGGGTGTTTTGCTTATAGAGTTATGCCTTTTGGTTTAACTAATTCCCCAGCTACTTTCCAGAGGTTTATGAACTTGGTGTTTCAACCTTACTTTGGTAAGTCCATACGAGTCTTCATTGATGATTTTTGCATTTACAGCTCTAGGGAAGTACATCTGTCCAAGGTTGATGAAGGTTTCACCCGTCTGGCCCAATTGGGTGGGCAATTGAATAAAGACAAGTGCCACATAGGTGAGAGCAAGGTCACTCTGTTGAGAGAGAAGGAGAGAACACAGAAGTAGAACCCCAAAGTGTGTAGAATACACACATGAGATGATGTATATTTAGAGGGGACCTGGGTGCCATATATATAGAGAAGCCATATATTGAGTAGCTTCACATATAAGCTCAACACCCCCGCTCAAATAAGGGTCCTTAACTGTGGATGAAAAAACCCTTGGGGGATCAAGGGAAAAACCCACAGCTCTATATACACCCACCGTTATATTATAAAAATCATTGAATATACAAATGTTTATGAGGAGCTACATCACTCCTTTTACAATGAATGTTTTATGAGGAGTTACATTACTCCTATCGAATACAATAATGAATACAAAGGTTCAATAAAGAGGTGTAAAAGCTATCGATTAGCTTGTAATCAAAAGTGTCTCCGTGAATCTGCTGTGTAGCTTGTCATCAATATCGCATCACCAAACATGTCTTCATGTTGTCATCAATATGGCATCACCAAACATATCTTCATAAATCTTTTATTGTCACCAAGTTTGTCTTCATAAAATCAATTCTTTGATCAATCCTACATAGATCATAGACTCCAAAAAAAACATGTCATGAAAATTATTAGCATCGTTAATGAAATAATTACGTTCACAATGCCATAAGAGATGGTTCGTGACGCCACTCTTTTGACGACATATATACGCACGACAACATATGGTACATAAAGTATAAACGTAAAAGTACAAAATGTGTGATTACGTGATACAAATGATATGTGTATATACTACATAAAACAACATTTATCAATGTAGTGATCAATGAATACCATCAAAGTATTAACAAAATATCATCATTATGTCAATAAAAATGAATAAATGATCATGGTATCAACGAAAAGCATCATGATATCACCGAGAATAATCATTGTATCAACGAAACAACATCATGGAATCACCGAGAATAACCATGGTATCAACGAAATATCATCATGGCATCACCGATAATAACCATGGTATCAACGAAACAACATCATGGTATCACCGAGAATAACCATGGTATCAACAAAACATCATCATGGTATCAATAAAAATCACCATGGAATCAACGAAATATCATCATGGAATCACCGAGAATAACCATGGTATCAACGAAATATCATCATGGCACCACCGAGAATAACCATGGTATCAATGACATATCATCATGGTATCAACGAAAATCACCATGACCAAAGTATTAACAAAACATTATCATGGTACCATCAAAATCACTATGGTATCAATGAGAAATTATCAATAAAACGACGTAAACTATATCTCTAAAAGAATAATTATACGAGAATCAATGAACGAGTATATCATATAACAAAAGATCATGTACACACAGTAGCTCGATAGAATTTGGACGATCATCAACGGCTCGACTGAATCGGAACGATGTGTAACTGGCTTCTGCAGCAAAGTTACGTCAGTAACAAATATATGATTGATGAAGAAAAATATAATTGAGAAGTTTTCAATTATGAGAAAAATCAAAAGCAAAAAGTAAAATTTTGATTTTCAAACATATTCGCAGTCTGAGACGATAACCCAAAATTGGTGCAGAATTTAGAGAAACTTTCTTCTGCAAAGTTATAGACCACATCGATTCCAATCCCCATCGCGGGTAGTTTCTTCTGCAAAGTTGTAGAACACATTGATTCCGGTCTCTCACGCGGGTAGTTTCTGCAAAATTGTTTTCAATAAGCACAAAAATCGTTTTTTTTTTTTTTTTTTTGAACCCCAAAGTGTGTAGAATACACACATGAGATGATGTATATATAGAGGGGACCTGGGTGCCATATATAGAGAAGCCATATATTGAGTAGCTTCACATATAAGCTCAACACACTCTACTAGGCCATGTTGTGTCTCAAGATGGTATTGAGGCTGACCCTGAAAAGGTAAAGACATTGTTAACTTTACCTACTCCTTCAAACGTGAAGCAACTAGTCTCCTTCATTCAAAAGGTTCGCTACATGGGACGATTCATACATCTCCTTTCTAAGGCAATCTATTATTTGCAGCAGCTCACTAAACACACTACATTGACATAGAGTGAGGAGGGTGAAAGGTGCTTTCAAGAAGTTAAAACCATTTTGAGCTCATTGCCTGTCGTCCTACAACCCACATGGGGTGAATTATTCTATGTAAATCCTAGTGTAGGTCCAGAAGCTCTAGGAGCTGTCTTGATGCAAAAAGACCCAAAGACATCTCTCATGAGACCTGTCTACTTCTCTAGTAGAGTGATGACAGCTGCTGAAAAGGGTTTCAACGCAACTGAGCAATTGGTGCTAGCTCTTAAGTTTGCAGTGGAGAAGTTTCGGGCTTACTTACTTCCGAGACAATTTGTGGTGATCACAACTGAGGAGGTTTTTCCATATGCCCTACAACACATGGAATTGTCTCAAAGAATAGCAAAGTGGGTGGTGCAGCTTCAAGAGTTTGACTACACACTACAAGTAGAGGATTCCACCCGTGCTTGTTTGGCAGATGTCCTCACACAAAGGTGTTATGAGAAGGCCAAGAAAGATGCACCTAGTAAGGTACCGCCTATCCCGGAGCCTGAAGTTCTACTGGGAGCACACAGTCTGTATTTTGATGGGGCTTACAAGAGGACCAAAGACAAGGCATCAGCAGGCATAGTAATATTAGGTCCAGAGAAGGAGAAGATCTTTACAAAAGGGTTTCATCTGAAAGAGGTTCATTCTAACAATGAGGCAGAGTACCATGCCCTTGTTTTAGGGTTGCAATGTTGTCTTTCTCAGGGCATCACAAAGCTAAATGTTTTTGGTGACTCCATGTTGATTTTTAAGCAAATGGTTGGTGTATGGGCCTGTAAAAATGATAAATTGTCTGTTAAGATGAGGGAAGCAAAGGCCTTGTTGAAGGGTTTTAAAGAAGTTCGAGTGCAATTTGTACCTAGAGATCAAAATCGAGAAGCAGATGCCTTAGCAGGTGAAGAACTACAAACTCTCATAGTAGGTGCTATCCTTGTGAAAAGTCCTTTATACCAGGGAAAGGAGGAGCTGCATGATTTACTTTACTTTCTTGAGCATTGTGAAGCACCTTCTGGTATGAGTAAAAGTGAACGTAGGTGGTTGGCAAAAAAGGCTACCAGCTATAGCTTAGTGAATGAGGACTTGTATTGTAGAGGGAAAGATGCTGTCTTAAGGAGAGTTTCTGCATCCCAAGAGATAAAGGATATTTTGTTTAGTTTTCATGAAGGTGTGTGTGGTGGCCACTTTGCACAAGAGATTACTAGCAAAAAGATTTTACAAGCAGGGTTCACGTGGCCAAGCCTCCATCGAGATGTACAACATTGGTGCCGCACATGTGAGGTTTGCCAAAAAGCTGGACCAAGGCTGATTTAGTCGGGCAATTGATGAGCAAGTTAAAAATCAAGCGCAGACACTCTACACCATACTACCCTCAGTGCAATGGTCTTGTGGAAAAGGTAAATGGTCTTATATGTAAAATCATCACTAAGCAAGTGCATTTACATCCTAAGGCATGGGACAAACACCTAGATGCAGCACTTTGGGCCTACAAAACATCCTTTAAAACATCCTTGGGGTATACACCTTTTCACTTGGTTTACGGGCAAGAGGCACTATTGCCTATAGAAGTGGAGCTAGCGAGCCTCCGAGTTCTAAAAGCACATCAAGAGGATAGTCAAGAGAAGCAGGTGGAAGGAAGAATCATCGATTTGGAGAGGTTAGGGCTAGATCGAGAGTAAGCAGTGAAGTACTATGCAGCCCAGGCAGAGAAGAAACGAAAGAAGTTCAATCGCAACCTTGTCAAGAAAGGTATCAAGGAAGGTTCTTTAGTGCTCAGATACGACAATCGCTTTGATCGCAGGAAGGATGGTAAGTTCTTGCTTAAGTGGGAAGGCCCTTTTGTAGTGATACAGAGGTTCTCAAATGGTAGTTACCAACTAGGTGACCTAGATGGTAAGGTACATCAGACCCCGGTAAATGGTTGGCGATTGAAGGCCTACCAATGTCGTCTTTTACAGCCATATGCTGGTGAAATCAATGCTAAGGATGGTTCAAAGAAGAGCTCATCATATTCGAGCTCCAACTAAGGTAACAATCATGTACATAGTCGTTTCAAAAGAAAAAAAAAAAAAAGGAAAAAAAGAGAAGAAAAAAAGAAAAAAAGAGAATGCTACCAGTGAAAGCGGATATTGACAATGGATGGGGTATGGCTTTCAAGGGTCTAGGATACCAGTTGTTAGTCATGGATGGATACAATTATTCATCAGAAAGGACTAAACAGGGTGCATCAGCCAAGAAAGCAGTAACATGGCAAATTCAATTGGTACCAGGTGGGTAAGTATTCAAGAGAACCCTATTGTAGCACAACCTACAGCTAGAGGCATCAAATACCGCTAGCTTAAGGGGGAGGGCTATATGATGCATGGTTTTTAGGACCCCTTCTGAAGATGCAATAAAGGCACAGTCAGTTGTTGGGGAGATGAGGATACTCTAGTCCAAGGGATCTCGAAAGAGAAGAAAAATCTACTTCACAAGCACCAAAGAGTAAAAAGTGCCATGGACAGAAGATACGTGGGAACGAGCTCTTATGCATGCCTACAACCTATATCTTACAGAATAGCCCATTCTAGGTGTGAATTTCTAGTGAAATTTACACGAGGATGTTCGTGTGGACTCATAGCACAGCATACTCCGTTTTCACTTTTTACCGACAGTAAATATTTTTTACCACAGTAAATATTTTTCACCTACATGGTAAATACAAATCACTTTTTACCTACAGTAACTTTTTTTACCCATGGTAAATATTTTTTAGTGCACCATAAGTATTTGGTAGGTAACAGTTCACTGTTACTAGAAGCAGTGATTGGGCATCAACAATGCAGTTACAGGAGGAGAAAAGGGGAAAATCTTATGGTAAAGGTGAGTCAACAGGGATAAATACTTTTGAGTTGAAAAGAGACATGCTCATTTTTTCAAAGAACACATGTCAAAAGAAGCCATGGTTGAGGATTTTTTGAGAATTTGATATTCAGGAGGACCTAGCAGGTCCCCCCCTGACATGTGCAGAACCTCCAGTTTCAACAGCCACCTTACCTGCTCTTAAATGCTGGTCAAGGCCTTATCCCCATGTGTCACAATCAGAAAAATCAGCACTTACCCTCCCCTCTCACATCACTCTAGAGAATATCTTGATGGTGACATATTAGGTGACCTCAATCTGTTGACCACCCTAAGCAAAAAGTAACCCCAATCAGCGGATTTAAGCATGTTTATCCCTAATCCTAAACCCTCTCAGAAACCTATATAAGGAGGCCTTCTCTCACTTAAAAAAAACACTTCACCCACTTCACCAAGCAACGAAGCTATGACGACATTGCTCACAATGAGGAGCTATGGATGGAGCTCTACTCTCTCTCCCTCTCTCTCTCTCTCCCTTTAGTATGCTACATTACTAGCCCTAAAACCTAAATAAGGAGTCTTCTCTCATGCTCCATGGCCACCATCCTCGCCATCATTCTCTAAGGTATTGATGTGTTGCTAGTAGGATCATACCTACTTGCTGGGTTGATTGTTTTTGACAAGGGATTATGCCATCCTTGGCTTGCTTCTCTATATCCTTGTTATGTATGATCAAATGCCGTTGTATTGTTAAGCTGATGTCTTGTGTATATATATGCTACATAAGGTCCCTAAGATTCGTTTCTATGTGTTTTGCCATATGTTTTGATGCCATCATAATGCCAGAAGTCTCACTTGCCTATGTGCACTATGTGTGAGGTCCCTAAACCTCTTAATTTAGGGTGGTGCCCCATTTGTTTTGTTCTTTGCTTGTTTGCATGAGGCGTGGTTTGTGGAGTGTGCACGAGTACAGAGGCCACCCGATTGCACTGCTCTTTTTCCCACTATCATGTAGCATCTCCTAGGTTAGTGGAAGGTGATATTTCTTGAACTTGCATCCATTGATCCAGCTACACATTTCTTCTCCTTCTAATGTTGCAATCTTGATGGCTCCACTTGGTGATAAATTTTTGATCACAAAGGGTCCCATCCCTCGTCTTTTGAGTGTTTTATCATGTTGTTTTATAGTATACACCAAGATGTAGTTCCATATTTTTAATTCTTTTAATCACACATGTTTGTCAAAGAACTCTGCTTGGCATCTTTTTTGAGCATATATAGATGCTACAACTTGAAGGTGTAGCTCATATATCATTTCTAAATTATCTAATCTTGATGATAATTCATGACCAGTCCACTCTAATTGTAGCTACTCTCAAGTTTGAGATCAAGAACTCGATTGGAAGAATGGAATTAAGACGAGACACGATATTGTATGTTGTCATTCCAATGGACGTCTTATAGGCCACTATGTATGCCCATAAAGCAGAATGTAACTTTTTATCTCAATCCGTTTTTTAATCCGTCACAATTTTTGTCAATACCGTGCAATGTGTTTTATTAGTAGCTTTAGCCTGTCCATTGGCTTCTGGGTGATATGGGACAGACTTATAATGAATAATCATGAATTTGTCAAAAATATTTTCAATAACTTTGTTTATGAAATGCGTACCTCTATCATTGACAATTTCTATGTATAATCCACCCGGGGAGGTCACCTAATAAAAATGTAACCTATCACATGAGTTCAACAGAAGGGTATTTAAAGTTCTTAAAACTTATAGAAATATATATACATGTCACGGGAACAGAATAATAGATATAGACAGCAAAACAGAGGAAGAAATCTTTGTATTGATAGTGTTTGATACAACAGAGGAGCAAAATATATGGGCGCACTCCGTTGTACGGAGCTCGAACCTCCCGACCACCCCCGAGCTTCAATTCGCTTGCATGCAGCGTCTCACTCGCACTCGCACTCGCACTCTCACTCACACTCGCACTCGCACTAGCACTCGCAGAAGAGAGATCGGTGAATCCCCCCAAAACGCACCACCCGTCCTTCTATTCTCCCTTCTCCTCCAAAAGCCTGCGACCTTAGCCGCTTTTCCATTTTTGGCGTGCGGTCGACTCGACTTGCACGCAAATATACCTGCGAAAACAAGGAAAATACGTGATCGCGAAGCGATCCGTAGAGGTTAGATTTTTTTTTCAAAAGGTCATCAAGTTGTATCTTGAGCTCTTTAAGCTCATCGATATTGAACCTGTATGGAGCCCTTGAATAAGGTGTTGCTCCTGGATATACATCTATGGCGTGGTCTACCGCTCTAGGCGGAGGCATACCAGGAAGATCGTCCGGGAACACATCCTTAAATTCATGTAAGAGATCCTCTACAAATTCTGGATTTTTCCCTTTCTGTTTATTCTCAGAATCCTCTTTAATCTCGTTAGAAAACACAAGAAACGTCTCACACCCTTGTCTCACCCCCCTCAAACGTTTCATGGCAGAAATCAGAAGTGATTTAGTATTTCTCTCCTCAGCTTTAATCGCATGACCATCTCTATTTTTAAAAACCAACTCACCCCTCTCACAATCAATCAATGCATGGTTCACAGCCAACCAATCCATTCCCAAAATTACATCCCATTCACCCATGCTAATAACATAAAATTCTCCCGAATGTTTCTCTTTGTTCAGCAAAAAAGGTAAGTTTTGAATATGACCCTGTGTATAATGTTTCTTCCCATTGGCCAATTCTACAGGTCTCCTAATGTGGGAATCAGAATTCAATTTCAAAGTTTGCGCAAGCTTGTTGGACATAAAACAATGCGTACTACCCGAATCAATGAGAAAATTCACAATTTCAGTTCCTATCTTACCCCGAATTCTTATAACGGATTCCCTTAAATGATGAACAGACGTTGTCATACATTTCATAGGAATTTCAGAGCACTTACCTTCCTTGCTTGCTTCCTCAATCGTGGTGTCCATCGCATTCATATTGGCTTCCATTCGTGCAAGACCTGCCTGATCGATCTCCTTATTTGGGCATTCGAACGTCTTGTGACCTTGCTCACCGCAACGAAAACATAACCCAAATCTCCTTGCTCGTTCTAGAAAAGCAGGATCATGTTGCCACCGCAGCGGTTGTCGTCTTCTTTGATTCTGATTTGCATCATTCTGACCCAAATTTTGATTGCGGTTGTTTACAGCATTCTGACCCAAATTTTGATTGCGGTTGTTTACAGCATTCTGATTTGTAGTCTGATTTTGATTGAAATTCTGATTCTGATTTGAAAAATTATTGGGTGGTCTTCTCTGATTATTTGTAAAATTCCTTCGGGGAAACTCAGTGTTTGTCTGAAAAGGCCTATTCTGCATTCTATGCCCGGTAGGTATAATTCTGCTTGGAGTAGGGTTGCGGCTCTCATACTTCACCTTCTTCTCATAATTTTCGGCCTTCGCAATAGCATCCAGAAAATCGGTAGCCCCTGCACCCTTTACTTGATAATACAGATCTTTACGCAGTCCTTCGATAAATTTGTTTGTCAACGCCTCTCCTTCTACTTCCGGTGCATACTTGTGAAGTCGCAAAAACTTCTCCTTATACTCATGTTCAGTAAGACTTGGCTCGTCCTTAGGTTGCTGCTGAAACTTGTAAAACTCCATCTTTTTATCCATCTCATAGTGTGGAGAATAGTACCTTTTATACGCTTGCGTTTTAAATTCCTCCCAAGTGATTGGAGTAACCTTTGTTCGCTGTTTAAGGTATGCTTTCCACCAAAGCTTTGCGGTTTGTCGAAGATGAACAACTACAACCTTTGCTTTTGCCTCTTCAGAGAACTTCTTCAATGCAAAATAATCTTCTAACTCTTCAATCCATGCTTCGAGATCTTCACCAGTTTTCTCGATGCCATTAAACTCGTTAATCTTTGCCTTCTTGAAGACTTGCTGCAAAGCTGCCCTTTCAGAATCTTCATCTGCATCTTCTTCATCACGTTTCCTTCTTCGTCCTCTCCTTTCCTTAGTTTCCGCTTCGCCGTCATTCCGCTCTTTTTCGTGTGGACGACCGCGACGTCCATCACCACCGTTCCCATCATCATCATCTCCATCATCACCACCATCACCACCGCCAGGTGCCCCAGCGCCCACACGTTGATTATTGTTTCCTGGTGGAATAGCATGGTTTCCGTCTTCCTGTTCACCATTAATTTCCACATAGATAGCAGGGTCTCGTGTTGCTTTGCCTTGCAGAGCCTCAGCACGCTCCCGATTTGAAATTTCCAGATCCTCTCGTAGTCGTCGAATTAGGTCTTCTTGCTCCTTTATCTTCTTCTCGTATCCGTCCATGTCCAATATCAACCGCTTGCTCTGATACCAATTGTAACGGGAACAGAATAATAGAGATAGACAGCAAAACAGAGGAAGAAATCTTTGTATTGATAGTGTTTGATACAACAGAGGAGCAAAATATATGGGCGCACTCCGTTGTACGGATCTCGAACCTCCCGACCACCCCTGAGCTTCAATTCGCTTGCATGTAGCGTCTCACTCGCACTCGCACTTGCAGAAGACAGATCGGTGAATCCCCCCAAAACGCACCACCCGTCCTTCTATTCTCCCTTCTCCTCCAAAAGCCTGCGACCTCTTAAAATAGCCGCTTTTCTATTTTTGGCGTTCGGTCGACTCGACTTGTGCGCCAATATACCTGCGAGAACAAGGTAAAAACGTGATCGCGAAGCGATCCGTAGAGGTCCACAAATTTTTCAGTTGTCTTCAACTGAACATAACTCCCAAACGGAGCCAAAACAGCCCAAGTCCGTCTCACACAATCTTGTTGCCCTCGCTGCGCTCTTCGACGGCTATGTGATGGAAAATTTCCATAGCCTGCTCTGATTTGCTGAAAATCAACCTGTAAAACAGCATTTTCTACAAAAACGATGCAAAAACAGCAAATCCAACTTTTTTCTTAGTCTTTGGCCCTCAACGAGCATCAAAACATCAAAATCTCTAAAGACTCAAAGAACCAAAGTTGTTCCTTATAACGCAGGCTTCAATCGCTTCATACATCACTTTTTCAAAATCCCACGTTAACACCTTCAAAAATGCCCCAGAAAGTGCCTTCCGGATCAAAAAAATTTATCGGAGGAAAACAATCCACACATCCTTCTACACAGTGGACTAACTTTAAAACGACCAAAACTTCCTAGAAAACAAAATTTATTACTAAAACACCTCAAAATCAAGTCTTGTTACAATACACAAGGGCATTATCTTTTCAAAATTGAAAAAAACTTACATATTTTAAAAGAAAAGGGTACATTATATTCGTAGCAAAATTCACAGATAAGGGGTTTTACAAACCATGTCTTGAACGCATGTAATATGGTAGTTTTACACATAGTTAACCCCCCAAGGTAATCCATATCGTAGAAAGACATTTTCATATAGAAATTGTCTAGTGGTTTTGACGGAATATTCTTTTTGTGTGGTTTTTGCTTTAGTCCATTTTGTGAGATAGTATGTGGCGATGATGATATATTGGGCATGGGATTTATAACCGGGTGGTGAGATTGGTCCGACAAAATCTAAGCCCCGCTTAGAAAATACCCTTGCTTCCATCATCAGCAGTAGTGGCATCTCATCTCTCTATATAGGTACCTTAGTATGCTAAGAATCATCACATTGCTTAACATATTCTTCCACATCCATGTGCAAGGTAGGCCACCATTTTCCCATAGTTAAGAGAATCTTAATTGTTTTATCTCTTGATAAATGGGCTCCGCTAATTTCTCCTTGTGGTTGCTCTAAGATAGGCACATATTCATTTTCTGTGCACACCAAGATTTAGAGAGGTTCGCATGAAAATATATATTTATATGATAAAAATTATTTATAATTTAAGAGAATCATGGTAATGGTAAGTCAATGTACATAACATTCTTAGGTAAATAACGCATACCTAGGTAAAATTATTTAAATAAATACCAAAATAATTATAAATATTTTTGTGCCTCAAACAAGTGTTTATTCTATAGTTCTTCTTCACCTTGTCTTTAACTATTGACACAAACTAAACTACAAGACTTACATGACGATATAGCTTCATGGTGATGTTCTTGCAAATCCTCTGTTAGAGTGCAACTCAAGTAGTGATATTTAAGTCGATACCCATTCACCTTCTTAGAGTGTTCCTTTCCATCCAAATCCATAAGCTTATAGTAGCTTGAGTTGAAGGCTTGCTTCACACTGAATGTACGAACCTTGCCATCTAGATTCAAACTTGGCATCAAAACAATTATCAGTCATACATTAGCACAAGATCTCGATCCTTGATACCTTTGTCCTTGAGTTTCTTGTCAAGCTTCTCCTTTACTTGTGTAGATTTCCTCTTGTAGTACTCATAAACCACCTCTCTCTTCCACTCAAGCTCAATTACGGTACGAAGTCAATCCATCCATGCTTCTTGATTATATTCTACTTCTTTGCCATGAAGTTGCATTGTTGGAATGTTGAGCTTGATAGGTTCCAAAGCCCCACGACCATAAACCAAGTGAAATGGAGTGAACTCTATGGCCTCCTTGTATGTGGTTCAATATGCCCACAATGCTCCATCTGATAAGTCATCCCACAACTTTGTCTTATTTTTCACCATCTTTCTAATGTTTCCTACAATGACACCATTATTGTTTTTTACCAAACCATTTGATTGGGGATAGTAGGGTATATTATGACTATGTAGAATGTGAAGTTCTTCACAGGCTTTTATGGGCAATCCCTTTCTAAACCCTAGTCCATTATCAGAAACAATCTCCAAAGGTGTGCCAAACCTACAACAAATGTTAGTGTAGAAAACTTTTGTCAATATCCTCTCATTTACCTTTGCCACACTTTGTGCCACTACAAGAGGTTGTGTGCTCTTGTGACGCTGTTAGCGACGGAAATACATTGGGTTTTTATAACCCCCGGCGTCGCTAAAACCCTCGCTAATAGCGTCGCTACGAGAGCGTCGCTATAAGCGTTGCTATATAGAGACTCTCATAGCGACGGTTATAGCGACGTTTACACTGAAGACTATAGCGACACTCATAGCGACGCTACAGAGCCATAAATAGCGACGGTTATAGCGACGCCCGAGAGAAATTTTTTTTGGTGGCAGGGCATTGAATGCCCTGCCACCCATCAACCATATTGTACTTGATTCACTTTTTAAAAAAAGTGCAAGGGTAGATAATAGACCCAAAATAGTCACCCACAAGACGCATTGTTTGCAAAATTGACAATTGTACACATCATAGGCAAAATGAATTGATTGGCAAATGTGATAATGACAATTGTACAACATCATAGGCATAAAGAATTGATTGGCAAAAGGAACTGCGGTGACAAATGTAATAATATACATGGTTCAAAAAGACGTATAAAATCCGTCTCATGATACATAAGCTATGAGAAACCCTAAACTAATGCTATCTAGCTACGGCTAAACTGACGTCGTCTAATCAGACGTCTCATCGTGTCCAAGCGGCGTATCTGTCGGATTCTGCAAAAAAAGACAATAAGACAGCTTTCAGTAAGTATAAACATATAACGACATTTATAAAACAATACAAAAAATAAAAAAGAGTAAACCCTAATACTAACCATGCCGCCGCGAGAACGGAGAATGTCCATCAGGGCGTTTAAGCCCTTCCTGCCTGCGTACTCGCGCTCGTACGGTGTGGGATCACGTCCTGTCATCGACCACTGTCAAAACATACAAAGATTTCATTATGTTAGAATTAAAAAACTCATAAACCCTAAACTATCGAACATAAAGAGCAATGTGAAAACACTTACAAAATCGGCCTCAAATGATGCCCATCCACCGCTCCCGAAGTGGTGCGAGCTCCCTGCCTCTACTCGCGCTCTGGCTGCATCCTTTTGTTGCTTCCACTTGTCCGGATTCTCGCGCGCTGCTTTCTTCGCATTCTTCCAATCTTCTTTGGCCAGCCAATCTGGCCTGTTCCACCCATTCTTGATTGCTTTTTGCACTTCGGAACGCTTGTGTTTGCAGTATTCGCGCATTCGAATCTTCATCAGGTCTTCATTGACGCGCTGATCCCGTGTTGGAATGGGAAACTCATCATGAAGTATGCTGATGACTCTGTTTTTTAAATCACTTGGTACTTCACTCCATTTGTTTAGTATGTAGTGTCTAAACACTTGAGAGCAAAGACCACGCATGCGCGAGATCACCTTCTTGCCGTCATCATCCATGATGATGCCGCCGCTGAAGTCGATGCAGTAAGACAAGCCCTCTGGCCGGTGACGCGTGAACCTGGGTGTCCCGGCAGGGGTCTCTAGCGGCGTGTCGATGGGGGTACGGACGTCAGGTGTCTCCACCGGCGTCTGGGCCCCGAAGCGAGGAGTGTCGAGTGGGGTGGCTCCTGGCGGAGTAGGTAGAGGTGTGTAGCTTCTAGGAACAGTCAGCCGTGCAAAACCTGGCGTAGATGGCGATGCTGTGGCTGGTGTGGGGGCGGGCAAAGAAGGGGAGGGTAAAGAGCCTCGTCGAACACGAGGCGGTGTGGAGGCATCGGTGGCGGAATCCCCACAACAACCGCCACCGCCACCACTAGAGCGCCGGTGTCTAGACGAGTGTGAAGCTCGTCTCGTCGACGCCGAAGCTTCGGAGCACGCCGAATGCTCCGAAAGAGAGGGAGATGCGGATGGAGTAGGAACACGCGATGATGCGCCAGAGCGATGACGCTCCACGTACCACTGTCTCTGCTGCGGTGACAAAGAAGAAAGAAACTCTTCATCATCCATACCTGCATTAAACACACGAATATTTAAACTTAATATTGAATGAATAGAGTAGACAATGATGCAAAGACCATTAAATACAATGACGTAATGACGCATATAAATACAATGACGCAATGAATTGAGTGATAGAAGAGGCAAGTCGAAAACTCAGAATTTTCAATCAAAAGATGTGAGCGAGAGTAGAAAAGAGCGTTATACACCATGGAAGGTACTTAGAGAGCCAGAACTTTTACAACACGGAGCAAAATTGTTTAAATACAATATTTGTGGCTTTAAGAGATCTCTCTCTCATCCTCGCATAACTCAGCATAACTTCCTATATCTATATAGAGCTCTCCGTTTAAACACATATCCTCTGTTTCATTTTGTAGCTCCTCTGCATGCACCCCATATAGAGTAGTAGCATCTTGATGCTCGTCTGGCACCACCGCAGCGGCTTCCGATTGAGCATCTTCTCTGATCTCCTCCATTGATGTCGTTGTGATTGGCACATGGTAGCCTTCATACGTCCTTGCACTACGAGGGGCTACCTCTATGACCTACCACCAGTTTGATGTAGACTTTGTAGGATGAAATATTACCTGCCAGAGCCACATAACTTACATGAGAGCTTTCAAGCACATAACTTGTAAAAGGGGGATGTTAACTATTTACATACTTACTTGTTCACAATGCTCGGGTAGTACGAAAGTGTCTCTTAGGTCAGTCCATTTCTTAGTAGAATCCACCTCATGAAAACCAGACTCTCCTATACGCACAGTAGCGTTGCGACCCTCCATGATTATCTTGAACCATTGCACGTCGAACAAGTCGACAAAAAATCCTCTGTAATCGATCCTCAAAATCTCTTGCAGCGTGCCGAAGTAAGTGAGTTCCGCCACCACAGGATCTGCATCAGAGGAACGTCGTCGACTAGACTGTTCAAATTTTGCCATGATTCCACAATCTTGAGTAAAACGCTTTTTGTCGATTCGTTCCACCCTAAAATGTCGACCTTTACACCATGCTGCTGTGTATGACTTATACTACAACGAACAAAGATTATGAGTGGCCGTTCAAACGTTTATAAATAAAGTCACTTGCTAGTCGTACATTGCAAACTTACCTTGGTCGCGCAACCCCGAGAGTACTCCCACTCTTCCTCAGTCACTTCGTCACCGCATTGTTGTGCGCTTTTCAATTGGTTGTGCAACCATATTAAGCTCATGAAGGTTGGTAGGCTCTCCAGAACCGCTGGATAGTGCATCGGTGGTCGTCTTCCCCGTCTCCACTCGATTCGTGCCCTTTGTCACTCTTGCTTTGCATCCTCATATTGTGAAATCCACTTTTGCATCACTGGATTGTGAAGCATGCAAAATCGGTTGATTTTAGCCTCTAGATCTTCCGTCATCTTCTTCTCAACACCGAGATTGCACATGACAATCCCAGATATGCGCTCATCATCTATGGTTTGCCATAGCGTGTCCCGGGCTTTATCAAATCCGTCTAGCCACTCTCCAATGTACACTAGGGACTCTGATACCAACCAACCTTCTGCCATGCTACCCTCCGGACGTGCCTTTTGACGCACATATACCTTAAGCACACCATCCGAAGATTTATTCTCCTCATGCCATGATGCTAGGGCGGCCATGGACTTACATTCGAAGAAATGCTTGATGCGAGGAAGCAGAGGGAAATGTCGCAAAACCTTTTGTGGAATTTTTGTCCCGTGGAGATCTACTCGATATCTTTCGGAATCACATTTCGGACACTTCTCCATGTCTATGTATTCCCCTCTGAAAAGAATGCAGTCATTAGGACAAGCGTGGATAGAATTGTAATCCATCCCAAGTTTTGCAAAATCTTTCTTGCTTCATCTCGGGAATCTGGCATCACATTGTCAGCTGGTAGTATGTGCTCTTTCAGCAATCTACACAACATAAAAATATGATACAGTCGTGTAAAAATCTATCAGATCATTATACATTTAGAGTTTTATTAAAGTAAACTAATTGTAATAGATCACCTGAAAAGCGCTGTGACGCTAGTGTCACTCCATCCAAACTTTGTCTGCATGTTGAGAAGAACCAGGAGTGCTTTCAATCTAGACATACGTCCTCCATTATACAATGGCGTATCGGCTTCACTTTTCATATCATCATAGATAAGCCTTTCTGAATCCCTGATCGTCTCGATCATTTCATCAATCTCGGGCTCAAACATTGCCTCGTTGGGAATGTGCTCTGCATGATCATCCCCCGAGCTGTCAGAGGCTACATCTTGTGGCCTCACATATGCTGCTTGACCAAAGCGCCTGCGATCACGTCTATTGGGTTGCAAGATTGTTGCTTGTTGGCCAGCGTTAGAGTCCGACGAGTTATAATTGGCAACAACTCGATCTATAATAGATGGATCGAACTCGCCAAATTCGCGAACGTGCTGCAAAGAAACACGTCTTGTCCGTCGCACAGCATGCTTGCATTGATTACAAGGACATAAGACCCTCGTTGAGAGATAGGTGTTTCGGTTGGACGGTCCCACATCCTCGTCACTACTCATAATGAGGATAAAAATCTTAGAACCTGGACAACAAATTTAATATTCTATTGGCATTCTTCGTCTTATCTCTCTCTCTCTCTCTCTCTCTCTCTCTCTCTCTCTCTCTCTGTCTCTCTGTCTCTCTCTCACTCTCTTTACCTCACATTCTCTAGTCATGTCCAATCCCCGCACACCTCGGTCTAGAGGTGCACGGAGATCAGAACCACCAGGTTATAATCTCGTCTTTATTGGTCAATACCTATATTTGTGGGTACAAGAAATCTACACACCCACGTCTACATGATACTGCATGTAGTGGACAAAACCCCTTCGCCTCTTCTCTAGCTGTAGCACTTCACAGCATCTTAACATCTTTTCACAGTAGATCTTTTCACTGTTCGTCTAACTCTAAACCCTAAACCGTAAGTAATTCTTGCGTGAACTCGATCTAACGTAAATAAGCGTAAATCTAAATAAACGTAAATTTAACTAAAAATAAACCTAAATCTAATTTAACGTAAGTCTACATCTAACCTAATCTTTAACGTCTTTTGGGATAGTTTCCTACGACGTTAAAACTCTCTTCTTCTTGTGTGTGTGTGTGTGTGTGTGTGGGTAAACCTAAATAAACCTAAGTCTAATCTAATATAACATAAATCTAAATCTAACGTAAATTATGTTATATTAAAAACAAAGAACTAAACTAACAGGGACTATAAGAACCTTAAAACTGATTTAACACATAATTTTTCACATAACTCGGCAAGAGTTGGCATTCTCATCACTAAAGATGTGAGAGTTAACTTCCGGCGGTGACGCTGCCTCATCTCCATCCACATCTGACGACAGCAATTGGCCCTTTAGACCGTTCTTGCTCTTGTTATTAACTTTGAAGTTGCTGTTGAATGACTAGAGGTTGTCTAGATGGTCATTGTGTCGGGGATGTAGTGACTCTTGCCGCCCTGAAGATCCGCCTTCTTCCCTATCTTCTGAAGACATTTCACCAGTACTTTTGGATCGACGGAGCCCACCATGAGTGAAGGCAGTGAGGCGGTCCGGGGCGGGCAACAAGAGAGGCGACCTCTAGACACCCCTCAAGGCTCCCGTGCTGCTCAATTGGGGCTGGGGCAACCACAAGCACAACACAACAACAAACCCACAGCCAAACCCAAACAAGATAGGGGCACCACCTAGTTATGGTATGCGAACTAGGACGCAAGAGAGATTTTGGCACAACCAAGAAGATGCACCACACAAAACACACAAACAACCTCACACCAAGACACACACAAACTGGACCAAAGAGAGCTAGAGCAAAGGGAAGAGAGAGAGAAAAGGATCTTGGGTAATACCTTATTTGTGACTTGAAAATGAAGATGGTCTGTTATGATGCTATCGTAGAACTTGTATAAAACTCACTCAATGCTTAGTGATTGCTAAACATTGCCAAAACACACACACTGTCTTAGGGTGTGGGAGACCTCTCACCACAATACCCTCTTACAATGGACAAAAAATGGCAATGAAAAAACACACTAAAACACTTTCTAAATCAAGATCAACCGATAAAAACTCAAAATACACAAGTCACCTTGAATTCACCGAACCGTATTGCACAAATGGAAGGATGAAGATTTGAACGTCGAATCACGCCTTTGATGCACCAAACCTCAATTTATTGATGATGAAGGAGCATATACAATAGTGGTTTTGAGATTTGTGGAACTCACGCTCTCTCACTTACAATGTGTAGCTTGAAGGCTTCTCTCACACCAAGAGTGAAGCTCACAAGTGGTTGCTACACCTAAGTCTCTCCTCACGCATAGAGTGTTGGGGTGCTATGTGAGATATTGGAGGTTGGTTTACAAGAAGGAGAGGGGCCTATTTATAGGTTGGAGACCCCATATTAAGATTATTGGAAATCCTAATTTACAAGCTAACAAATCAGGATTATGATTTTTTTGAATATCAAAACATTGCGGGCCTTCTTTGTCTGCTTGAGTCATGGGTGTGGGCTCAAAAGAGAGCATTATTGATGGTAGATAAGGTGAAAGTAAGTTTTAAGGAAGGGGAGAGAGAGACAGAGAGAGAGAGAGAGAGAGAGTTACTATACATGTCTTGAGGTGAGGTCTCTTTTATGGTTAGGTCAATGCTATTTTGTGTTAGTATGTTAGTCGTTAGTAATCACTAGAAAGTTAATGTTACATTTACAATGGGAAAAGTGAGTTGATTTGATGAAGGAAGAGGGGTGAATTAAAAGAGAATCATTGAGATGGTGAAGCTTTGAAGAAGCTTGAACTCACCCTTGTGTAGATTGTGGAAAAAATGACCGCTGGTCTTCTTCTTCTTCTTCGCTTCTTTACGCCGCCGCCACGGTTGACCACCACGATGAAAAGAGGATTTGTTGATGAAAAATCCTCAATTTGCAGAAGTTATCATGGTTAAGATGCTGAATTTTAGATATTTTAGAAGAGGTAAATGAAATTGTAACATAGAAGCAATAGAGAGAGACATGGAGAGGGTGTATGTATGTAGAGGTTCATAAAAGAACTATAGGGATGAGAGAGAAGGGTAATGGTGAAGAGGGTGGGAGAAGCCATGGAAATTGCAGGTTTGAGTGAGGGAAGGAGAGGGAGGGATGTGTAAGAGTGAGTAGGTGTGTGGAAGGGTGAGAGAAGACTAAGGGCTACTTGTGAGAAAAGTGGGCAGACTGGGGTCCACTCAAAAAATCATAGCTCACCGCTGGTAGCTCCAAAAATCATGAAAACATTTGAGGTGATTATTCAGAGCGTGGGCTACATTTTCTCTTTTGACCACCGCTCCAAATTCAGAGTGGAGATAGGTGCCAAAATTCTCACCAAAAAGCCTGTTTTTTATGCCTGCAAAAGTCTTTTAGTGGCCCCCTTCTTTGTTGAATTTGTACAATGCATCCAAGAGTGAGCCCCTCCTTTGTCATATTATAATACAAAGCATTCAAGTTGCCCTTGACCCATGCATGGAGGAGGATTATTGGTGAAATAAGAAATATATACATGGTGGGACTAGTGTATGGACTATTCATGGACTTTAGCTCAATGAGCACATGGTGTTAGAATAATAAGTAAAAATAATAATAAAAATATGGAGGAGTTATGGATATGGAAAGATATTGGAATCATATGATATGGTCCCTCCTTGAATTATTTTGGGTGAAAGAGGAAAAGGTATGCAAGTAAATAATATAATAAACGTAACTAATGAGTAGAAATCAATTTTTTGTTTTCACGAGGATGAGGGTGAAAATGTGGGAGTGATTTGTATAAAGGAAAAAAATGAGGTTAGAATATGTACATATTGGCAAAAAATATACTTATGGTGTAAGAGGATGAAAGAAGGTGTACATAGGTTTAATAAAACACACACCTAAGTAGAAATGTTTAAATAAAATACCAAAATAATTATAAAAAATCCCTATATTTAGGCCATATATACAATGAAATATTTACACACAAAGAGGCCATAATATACTTTTATTTTTTATTTTTTTTATTTTTTTTGGCTCACCTAGCCCAGTGACTAGCTAGCTGAGGGTTTTTAAGAAGATATGGGAAAAGCCCCCTAACTCACACACGCCTATGTACAGTGAAATGGTAGGGATAGCCATAGCGTTTGGGTGAATTTGGTAGGGTGGAGTAATCTAGTATGGCAATTATGGAGAGCCGAAAAACGGCTATCAGCAGCAATACCCTATATTCCATTGAGGGCTTTCTTCACCCGCTTCATGCAGGCATCGCAGTCTATGGAGACCTAAGTCTAATCTAATATAACGTAAATCTAAATCTAGCGTAAATAAACGTAAATCTAGTTAAAAATAAACCTAAATCTAATTTAATGTAAGTCTACATATAACCTAATCTTTAACGTCTTTTAAGATAGTTTCCTACGACGTTATAACTCTCTTCTTCTTGTGTGTGTGCGCGTGAGTGGATGTGTGTGCCAATAAAAAGAGATAAATGGTATAACCTTTCTATCACCCATGCCAAGTATGATAGATTGATTATTCCATTTCCCTCTTGAATAATAGGTCTTGAGTTCAACTCCTCATCGACTAGATCTTTAGGTCTTTTAATTTTAATTAGTTTCCTACGACGTTAAATTAGTTTCTCTCTCTTTCTCTCTCAATGTGTGTGCGTTTTTTTGGATCGTATGCATGTTTTCTCTCTCTTTTCCTCTCTCAATGTGTGCGTTTTTTGTTTATGCATGTTCTCTCTCTCTTTTCCTCTCTCAATGCATGCGTGCGTTTTTTGTTTATGCATGCTCTCTCTCTCTTTTCCTCTCTCAATGTGTGTGTGCATTCTTTGTTTATGTATGTGTGTGTGCGTTTTTGTTTTAGTTTGTACTCTCTCTCTCTCTCTCTCTCTCTCTCTCTCTCTCAAAAACACTATGTGTGTGTGTGTATGTGTGTGTGAGAGAGAGAGAGAGAGGGAGAGAGAAAGAGGGGAAGGGAACATGAGAATGAGGAGAGGGAAGGAGCATACCTGGCTCTCCTTCCTCTCCTCGTGTGTGTGTGTGTGTGTGTGTGTGGAGAAGAAAAAGAGAGAGAGAGAGAGAGAGAGAGAGAGAGAGAGAGAGAGAGAGAGAGGGAGAGCGTTACCTGCTCCTTGCTTGAGGGCGCCGAAAAACTCAAATTTGAGATCTGAGTTTTTGGGCGCGCTCGGTTATTTTTTTAGCCCAGCCGGCATCGCTATGAGCGTCGCTATGAGCATCCCAAATTTACAAAGAAAGTTGCGACGCTCATAGCGACGCCGAGAATTTTTTTTTTGAGCGTCGCTAATATGAATAGCCTCTTGTAGTGTGCCTCCACCCACCTAGTCATATAGTCCACAGCCGCTAGAATGTTGAGCTTGCCATTTCAGTTCTACTAGGTAGTGGACCCATAGCATCCATTTGTAGTCACGATTGCAAAGATATCGCCAGATTAAATTTCCCCGGGGGCTAGTTCCGTGCCAAGTCGATCACCTCAATCGGTATGCCATTTGGTGTTTTTTTTTTAGTTTGACATGATTTGAGAGGTTAGTACTTAGTATATGGGGTCAACAAGAAGTGATTGTGCATCAATCGGAACCCAGGTCAGGAAGATAATGGGAAACAAAATTTGCAATGATATTGCTGCAAGTAAATGCGGTGCAAGTCAATGCTTTGTCAGTGTGCAGCTGCCGAGAGTAATGGATTGGACGATATGCATGTTAAATGAGGTGATTATTACTAAAGCAGAAAATGTTCTTGATGAGCTCTTTGTCCGAAATGTCGTCTCCTAGAGCGTATTGGTTGCGGGAATTACCCAACAAGGTGAGAGAATTCTTGATGAGGTTGTTTGACAACGGCTACTGAAGAAAGATGTCATTATTGGAAATGCTTTAGTCGATATGTATGACAAATGGGGTGTCCTTGACGGAAACAGGCCGCCCACTAGTGCCCACCAAATTGAAGCTCAATGACCGCCCACTTGTAAAGGGAAGAAGGGCCGCCCACTTTGAAAAGTAAAGGGGCTTTAGTGTTTGCACCAAAGAGAAACAGGGAGATGGTGCAAGCAGACATCGAGAGCAGTGCAGAGGAGATGGTGGAGCTGACACGGGCCATGTAAAGTGTCACATGATGTCGAGCAAGAAGGGAAAGATGTCCAGCATACCAAGGTGCACGCTTTGGCACCATGCAGGTCAAATCTCATGGAGATCTAGTTTTGGCCTGCCACATCACCAAGCCGGCTTTCCCATGCCATGTCAGTCACGACGCCGTGACTGCATGGTGGGGGAAAAATTTTTGGGGGGCTAATTTAGGAGGGGCGTCAATAAAGGGAGGGCATAGCAGGAAGGAAGGAAGTGCCAGGAGCTCAGAGGGAGAATCTTGAAGAAAAGATCTCTCTTTCTCTCTCTCGTCCTCCACTAGCAAAACAAGGGGAGGCTCTCTCTTTCTTTCTCGCGTCCTCAATTAGCAAAGCAAGAGGAGGCTATTTGGAGGGAAGAAGATACAAGGATTTTTCTCTTTCCCTCTGGGAACAAAGCAAAACGAGGAGATCAATCTCTCTCTCTCGGCCATAAACGAGACAAGAGGGGATTCTGTAGGAGGGAAGGCCAGAGGCCTCAAAGAATCTCTCTCGGGACCTTGAAGCAAGGAAGCAAACATCGGTCTCTATGGGACGCATGTCTAGCCTCACCATCCTATCTTGTTGCAGTATTAGCGAGAACCACGATTAATTTGCCAATCCATAGGATGAAGCTGACTCGACTAGTGCATAGAGGCTACAAGAGGGTGTCAATCTCTCGGAAAACAACTAACAACTCGCATCCAGCTCATGCTACACTCAAGTGACTGAAATCACCAAATGCCAATCGCTCATCGGCAACCAATTCACATCTGTTATAGCATCAAATGACATCCAAATGTAACGAAACTTCTAGGACATGTTTATAAGACCTAAGCACACGTGCTTATGGTCTCAAACCCCACTTTAGTTCAAGTTCCAAAACCGCGACTATTAGTATAGCAACAATTGATTTTTGACCTAGTCTAGAATGCATCTAAATGCTTAGCAATGATGCCCCAATACCCCTCCTATGCTTAGTTTTTTATTTAAAAGTGTAAATTCCTAGCTATGATGAAACTAGGCCACGGGTAGGAATAGCCAAAAGCTACGAAATATTGTGAACTGCTTACATCAATGCGCAGAGCTCTTACTTGCAATTGCAATGCAACAAATACAACTGCAATGTGACAACCGGGGAGGGAGTAGGAATCGCGAGAAGGAGAGGAGTGAGTGTCGTTAGCTCGCGCTGTGTATTTCTGATCCAAAAACTTATAGAAAATTATGAAAATTGTCTTTTATACGTTAGCCAATGTTTTTGGGGGGTCAAAACTAATAATCTGGAGTTCTACCAAAGCTGGGAAATGATAGGTTGATACAATTTGGAAGCTTAGCCTCAACTCATTAATTACAGAGTTTATCTGAGAAAATAGGAGATACAATATTCCCAATTTATCAAAATAATGAGTGTTTTACAAAGAGAACGCTGAAAATTGGTATCCCTGTTAGCTTGCTGTTAACATTCCCCCCCTCCTCGCCTATGTCCTCCCTTGACACAGGTTTATGGGCTGAAATAGTCTTCAGGCTAGTGGCTGGCGAGGCGGTCTTTAAGCGCATTCAGTGCCTTCTGGTATCTGATTTTTCTTTCTTTATCTCGAACTTGCAGAAAGTGCATGGTCACTCTGTTCTTTAGCTCTACTGCTGAGTAGCCTACAAATCTTGAGATATGGTCGTTGATCACTGGCGCAAAGATCTTCGTTTGCCAAGTGAAGAATCCCGTGTAGAAAACTTTCTTAAGCGCCAACATATTATGTGATGGCAAGA
This sequence comes from Adiantum capillus-veneris, assembly GCF_014529385.1. NCBI lineage: Eukaryota > Viridiplantae > Streptophyta > Polypodiopsida > Polypodiales > Pteridaceae > Adiantum > Adiantum capillus-veneris. Next base: position 143,277,110 of record NC_140931.1, on the reverse strand, counting down.
ACATACACCACGCATAGAAGCCATAGAGTACTTCTGTGGAAGGGTGACCACTGAGATCATAGCATAACCCCTTATTTCCCTCGAGGAATGACATCCACGGGGTGCCTGCTTGCGCTGGCTCATGAAAAACTTCAATACAAGTGAGTAGAGTTCGGAAATATTGTATAACATTGCGCATGAGAGATCTGGTAGACTCTTGAAGAAACACATGGTGCCCGTTAAGGTTTTCACCATGTATTCCTCTGTTGCTTGTCCTTTCTCTGGAGCTGGCAGTCTTGGGTAGTTCAGCCAGGTTGGCTTCTTCTTCGTCAGTGCCCCATGATCTTGCCATGTCCTTACTCTGGGTACATGATAGAAAGTGGGATCTCTTTGCAGGGCTGCAGGTGCTCCTGTGAACAGAATCAAATACCTCGGATTCTTATTCAACCAGCTCAACCTCCACTTTGGGTGGTCTTTATCTGCGCCATCTTCTTGCATGTCTTTGTAGAGACTCTCTTTTACCTGTAGTAATTCCACTTTTATGAGACGATATGGCAGGGATTGCTGATGCCATTGCGCACTGATCTGATTGGGAGTGAGTTGAGTGATGTTGATAGAGTGAATAACTCTCAAATCCCAATCCATCGCGGCCTTCCACTACTCATCCACCTCTTGTGTGATCTTTTCTTTCAGTGCGTCTTCTTCAACTTTTGACAGTTGAACCATAGGCACAGTGTATGCATCTGTAATGTTGAGCTAAAAATCATCTTCACCACTTAGCTCTGCTGTGGACTGTGTCTCCAATTCAGCAAATGATACCAAGGGTATATATATCTGTGGCGGCTCTGAAATGCGTCCTCTTCCTGTGTATCCAGCATTCCTTCCCTTAGGAGCTGGTTACTCTTTTGAGCTCAGCTATTTTTTTTAGCATCTCTTCTTCTCTCTAGACCCGCATCAAAGCCAGATCCCTGCACTGAGATTGCTCCATCTTTAGTTCTAACTCGAGGTCCTTGTTCTTTTTCTCTAGTGCCTTGTATACTTCATTTGTCCCTTTGATCGAGGCCACGAATGGATTTTCTCTTATTTTCCATAAGAAGATTGCCTGATCATTGATTCATTGCTCAGAGTATTGTAAAGAGGCATTGGCAACATCCAACTGCACTTGAAGTTTTTGAGCTCAGAGGGTTCTCGTGAGAAGTTCATTCGTAACTTCTGTCAGTTGTTCGTCTTTTGCTTTGCAAGAATTTGATAACTTGTGAGCAGATCACCTAACTCTTCCATTCCTTTCTGCTGTCGATCTCTTGCTAGCTGATGTTCTTTATCTTCGGCCTTCATCTCTTGCATTTTCCTCTGAAGATTGGTGATGACATTCATTCTGTCTTCTAACTCTCCTTGGAGAGTGTCAATCACCATCTCGAGTTGTTTAGCCTTTGTGCTGTGGCTAAGTGCTACAGATCGGAGTCTCATCGTGATATCTTGCATCTGCCTTGAATATTTGTTTAATTGTAGTATAACCTTGTCATTAGACAGCCAATCCTCCTGTCTTGCCAGTTGGGTTGATGTGCCTGCAGCCTCATGTGTGTCTTTTGGATGTGTCGTAGCTGCTGGTTCTTCTTGCATCGATGTAGAGGGTTGGTCTTATTTTTTCTTTGTCATCCTCAAGCTTTGTGGATGCCTCGGCTATTTCTTGTTGTGTGGAAGTAGAGGGTTTTTTGGCCTTCTCTTGCTGTGCTTCAATAGAGGGTGCTGGCTCGGATTTTGTTGTCTCTTTTGGTGTAGGGATCACTTCCTTTTCCGGCTCTGATTCTTTCTCTTTTTGCTTCTCTTGCTGGTCATCCTCTTGTGCAAATTTTGTCTCTTTGGTGGACTCAGATTCTGTGGCTTTCTCTTTCTCACGTTCAGCTTCTTTAGTTTGCTCTTTTGTGGTGTCTTTACATGCAGATGATGGTGATGGGCTTGGCATAGGATGGTCCTGTTGTTCCATAGGCAGTGAAGTGGGTCTGGGAGACTCATAGCCTTGTTCTTGTGCTTCTTCTCTAGGCGTTCCTTCGGCTTGTCTTTGTTCCTCCACCTCTTTGGCTTTTCTAGCCGCTTCTTCGACTTCTTTCAGCTTGAGGATTCGGCTTCTTGGTACATTTTCTCCAAAGTCTCTGTCGGATCTTCAACCTCTTTTCTAGTGTGATTCTTCATTCTTGGGCCTTTAAGTATGCTAGGCACCCATTTCTCTCGGTCCTTCCCTTGTGCTTGTCGACTGCGCTGGTAGGCGTGTTTTTCTCTTTCAAAGTGAGCTTGTTTTTGCACGGGCTCTTCTTGGTGGGCGGCCAAAGCTTTTCTCTTCATTTCTTCTCTTCGCGCTCTCTTCTCATCCTTATCAGAGCTCTCGCTGATGTGCCTGTCTGGCGAGTTGTCAACCAACTCTTCATCTGATTTATAAGATCTCTTCCCTGACCTTGTAGCTCTAGGAGTGTTGCAGGTACGACTCACACACCCATGAAGTGCATGCAAACACTACCTAGATCAACATAATGTAAATTGAGGACACAGATGACACGATAGGCACACGGAGGAAATCTCTTTAGCTTGTCAAGCTGAGACCATCCTACACATACAACACTCTCGAAGGCCAACTATACTGCTTTTCTAGTTCCACGTAGGGATATGTCATCCACCTATGCTCTTGGGTTTGGTTGTTTTTGAGTCTCACATCATAGGCTTTCAAGAGGGGATCTAATGTCTCATTAACCTTCTCTGCCAACACAGATCCTCCTGAACTAGCACTTCTCGGTTTCTCATCCGTGGATGGTTCTTCTAGAGGTTTAACCATCTTAGGTAGGGATTTTTTCTCTTGTTCATGCGTGCTTTCATCCTAGTCTATCTAGCTTTCCAACTATTCCGTTTGCTCTTGGTTTTCTGACTAGGTGCGTTTGTCTTTGGTCCATCATCTGTCTTTGGACTCGTGTCACTTTCCGTGTTCTTTGTCTCTGGATTATCATCAGCTTTCTTTTGAGCTTGTGCTCTCGTAACCACTTGAACTAGTATGACATTTTCATTTTCTGAGCTACTAGGTAGCTGAACAATCCCTAATACATTTGTCGTGATTTTCTTGATTTGGTTTGGGTTTTTCGGGCAATCGGGGATCAAGTGAGTGATACCACACTCAAGACAATAGGCATTTACTTCAGTGATCTCCGTATGAGGACATTGTTTGACCAAGTGGTTGTCACGACTTTTGTGACAATCTGTCTCTGGTTGAGGAGATTATTTTAGCATTTCCTCTTGGCTATAAGCAAGCTTTGACCTAGATAAGCCGCTATTTGCAATGAATTGCAATGTACTTTCGTCCATTTCATACCTTCTTTCTTTCCTTTGAAACCCAGGAGGTGGAGGTTGTACCGGCCTCACCACTCCATGTGTTTCTCTCACATTTTGTTTCTCCGAAGGGTAGTACTCACTTTGGTTGCTATACCACATTGTAGCTAGTACTAGCATTGGTTTATTTGATGCTTCCATAATTGGCATGTATCTCATGTCTACCAGCATTCTAGCACCTGGCAGCGGAGGTTGTTGTCCTAAGACAAGATGTGGCCTTAAAACTCCTACTGGTCCAGGCGCACTCCGCGTAATGTATCTAGGTGGAGTAGGTGCTTCTAGAACAGGTTGTACATACCTCTCCCTAGCATTTTCCATGCTATAATAACACTCTTCCCCCATATGGTTCGTCCATTTTCTCTCAATTTCACACCACTTCGGCTCTCTCGAATCAGACCTTACAAGAGGAATCAACCTCTTGACCAAGTCGTTGATAAGCTTTTCTTGATCAATAGGTTCCATTGGCTTGGCAATTGACTCACTTATCTGTGAAACACTGTGCTGAGGATGTGTCATCTCCTTGACTCTTTAAGTCCTTTTCTTCGTATGCCTCACAATTATCCACTAGATAAAGAGCTTCTTTGATCAACTCGTTTAGCGTCATCCTCCTTATCATATGCAGATCCTTCTGAAGGCCCACATGTTTCATTCCCTGGATAAAGATCAGCATCAGTCGTGCTTGCATAGGTAATTCCGCTCTCGGACAGAGCTTAACATATCTCTTGAGCCGTAATGATGCTTTGCATATTGATTCATCCTCTTTTTGTTTGAGTCTATGGATTTGCGAGACCGTGTTGTGAGCAATGCCTTTGGCGAGAATTCTTCAATAAACTCCTCAAACAGATCATCTAGGGTCTCAAAATCCCATTTTTCCACCGAGTCGAACCATGTAGCTGCATCATCTTCGAGAGTCAATCCAAATCCCGCAAACTGTGTCGCAAAATCTGAAACTTCCTCTGCTCTAATCACTCTTCTAAAAGCCGTTACATGATCTCTCGGATCTTTATCTCCAGAGTATTTCTTGTTTACCCATTTTTGGACTTGGGATGGTCTAACTCGTAGATTGTCTACAAGTCTAACCAGAGACTCTCCCAATCCTTCTCTCGTTATCGCCCTTGAAGGGAATCTGGTGTCTCTATTCTTGGAATTCCTATAGGAGTTCTCGTGTTTGGTGGAGGCATTTGTGGTCCTTCATTGACCAAATATCCACCTCTTTCTAGTACAGTCTGTGGATTTGTGCTTTCTACAACTCTGTATTCTCGTCCATACTTGTCGACAACTATACATCTCCATTGACAATCGACTCCGTATGTGTAGACATATAAGAGCTTGTAATCCGTTATCTCTTCTAGGTATGGATTTGAGCACCTATAAAGATTGACCTCATTGTCGTCAATGTATCTATATAGTCCTTCACTCTCATGACCAATCATCCAAACTCTCTCAACAAGATGGATCTTTATCAATTGCAATTGTGGGAGGATATTCCTCTATCGTCGGGATCTCCAAGCTTGTGTAAGCTGTGTTTGAATCTAGGGTAGACATGATTTCTGGGCTTAAGAGATTTTTCTTGGTTCAAGTAGACTTAGTCCACTGTGTTCAAGTTCTTTGGTTAGGGAAAAGTCAAAACTATGTCCAAAACCGTAACCATTTCGTCAAAATTCTCGCAAATTGTCACTTTTAGACACCCCTAACTTGCAGATGTATTTTGAGGCCTTAAACGATGTTTTTTTCAAAGTTTAGAGTCGCTCTCAGGCTACGTTTGAAAACTTTCAGGCTATGTTTTGATATAAAAACTTTTCCGATCCGATACCGTTTGTGAAAGTTATGGCCAAAATAGTGAAATGCAGTTTAGACTAGTCAAAATGAGTCCAAATTCAATTTTAAAAGAAGATTTGGGATCTCTGTGACACTGTGAACACTCCTGTATGGTCAAAAGTACAGTTGGACCCTAAAACTGGCCTAGCGACATCCTGCGCGTAGGATGTCTATATGCTCAGAATTTAACAAAATTTGATCTAGAGACTCCCCTTAAGTCCAGTAACACAATGGTATGCTCAGAATTTCATTTGGACCTAAAAATGCCCTTGAGACATCCTATGCATAGGATGTCTTTTTGCTCTGAATGACTTGAAATTTTCACCTCAGCTTCTCCTTGATGTGCTGATCACAGTGGTGTGCTCATAGGTTGGTTTGGAGTCCTAAATCAAGCTGGAGACATCCTACGCGTAGAATGTCTAACTGCTCAGATTTTGTCCAAACTTGATCCCAAGATTCTCCTGGTGCTCAGCAACCAAATGGTATGCTCAAAATTGAATTTGGATGCCAATAGGTCAAGATTTGGGTTGCATAAGCTTCTAGTGCACTCCAAGAGTAGGATGTCTGACAATTCTTGTCTTTGCTTGGTAAATAGGCCAAACAAGGTCCAATTTCACTTTTGAAAAAAAGTTATGGAATCCTTGAGACACTTAGAACCTCCCTATATGGCCAAAGTTGAATTTTGACCACTTCATGACCCTGGAGACATCCTACACGTAGGATGTCTTTTTGCTCTTTTTCAGCTCAAACTTGCACTGTAGCTTCCCCTTGATGTGCTAAGCTCATAGCTATTTTTACTTTTTGATTCTGACACCTATAGGTTGGTCAAATGAGCAAGAATCTGTTCCAAAAGCCTGATGTCTGTTCTGATGAATTCCTAAGTCAAATCAACTCCAAATTGGACCAAATTTGCCTAGGAGGCTTGCCTAAGGCTATATAACACCCTGCTATGTCCACAGTTTGAATTTGGCCTCTAAATCATGCCTTAGACATCCTACGCGTAGGATGTCTAACTGCTCAGAATTGCCCCAAATTTGAACCAGACTCTCCTTAAGTCCAGCAACACAATGCTATGCTTAGATTTTAATTTGGATGTCAAAAGACCCCAAAACTAGCTGTTCTAGCCTTTTTCAGTCAAGAATGCTGAAGTCTGTTCAATCTTCCTTTCACTGACCCAAATGAGATGAAATTTATCACATGCACTCAATACAACATTTAGAACATGCCTTTGGAGTCATCCTATGGTTTGGTCTCAAAATTAGACCTTAGACACAATTTGGGTAGGATGTCTGGCAATTCTCGTCTTTTGGCTTTGATTTGTCAAAATTTGGTCAAATTTTCACTTTCCATGTGAAAATAGGGTAAAACCTACCTTTTGAACACACTGGTCAACTCAAAATTTCCAAATTTCCACCAGATCACCCTGTAGACATCCTACGCGAAGGATGTCTTTTCTTCTCAGAATGGACTTTTGTTTCTACCCAAGGTGCTTCTTGATGCATATAACAAGCATATGTGATCACAATAAATTTTGGATGTAAAAATTGCTGAGAATCACCACTTTTGGGAAAATATTTCTCTGAAACAGTAACATCCCCTTAACTCTCAGTCTATATGTCCAAATGACATGATCTTTGGTCTGTGTGTCCAACACAACATGCAGAATATGGGTATGATGTCAAAACATGATTTTTGCTTCCAGAATCACTCTCTAGACATCCTATGCGTAGGATGTCTACTGATGAAATTTTTGGCAGAACTCATCCACAGGCATCCCCAAGTCTTGAGTACTACTTTTCAAGCATTCCTACCAGCTTTTATGCAAAATTGTGCTAAGAATCTTAAGTTTCTTGTTTTCGCGTTTTTGACACTCCGTCTTTGGTCTTTTGGGTGTCAAGAGTTGGTCAAAACTCTAGTTTCAATGCATACTTAGGGTAAACCCCCCCTTCTGAACACACTGGTGCAGTCAGAATTTTCAAATTTGGTCTCTAGAACCCCCTAGAGACATCCTATGCGTAGGATGTCTATGTTTACAGAATTGCAGGTTTTCTTCACAGAACCCTTGCAAATGCTCTTTTATATGCACAACATTAGTCAGTCATACAAAAATATGCACAAAAGATTGTTTAATGCATTTTTACCCTCAAAAGAACACTTTTCCCTGATTTCAAATGCAATCAAGCACTTTAGCAAATAATTCAGTGCTGAATAGCTCTAGATCAGAATCGGATCACTTACCTAAAGCTACTCCTACAAATCATATGGGGTTTTGCATCTATGAGTAGAAAAATGCTTCACTACCACACATGGACTAGTAAACGCTTTTATCACCTCACAAATCACTCGACCACCAACAACTACTCTAATCCACAGATCCTAACTAAACCTATCTAGTCGCAGACCCTCGGCAAGACACACGCTTTCTGGCTATCCACTTGATCGCAGAATATCCTCTTCCGGATCCACTTAAGAAAAACGCTTTCTTTAGCCAAAACTAAATCAAGCAACCATCACACGAGTGTTAGTAGGAAACCTACTTAGGTCCTTGTGTCCCCTGCAACGGCACCAATGTTGTGGGTACAACTCACACACCCATGAAGTGCATGCAAACACTACCTAGATCAACATAATGTCAATCGAGGACACAGATGACACGATAGGCATACGGAGGAAATATCTTTAGCTTGTCAGGCTGAGACCATCCTACACATACAACACTCTAGAAGGCCAACTATACCACAATCAAGACCCTCATTGCTCTCAACTACACCACCTAGCCACATACACACATACGGAAGGTAACTCTCCTAATCATGCTAGATTTGTACGAAACTTAAGGAACACCATCCCCTCACTACACCTGTACCTAAGCTTCTACACTCAAAACCCTCACTCTATAGACTACTAGCACGCAGAAAACAGACATCATTTGATACAATTACGGCCACAAATAGCTCATAGATGCGTCGGCATGTGCGCTTTGTCTCGCGTGGAATGCTTGGCGTTGTCGCGTAGCTCTCCTCGATCCCACAGCAATGGTGCAGTCGGATCTCCAATGTGTTGAGCGAGCCTGGCGTAGCTAGAGGATAAAGCTCATGCTCACTCTCTTTATCTCTCACACACAGGAGACGACAGCGCTAAAGTTTTGATTATGATAAAAAGTCTCTCCCCTTTACAAAATGACCTAGGTACCTTATATACTAAGGCTACCTTAGGTTTAACCAAAAATGGGGTTGAAAGGGCCAATTGGCTTTGTATTTACAATCTGGAAGTGCCATTGCACCCTGGCTTCTGAAACTAGAATAACTACTCTTATTAGAAATGACGTTTATAGCCATAATCCGCAGCATTTCATAACTCGCAAAAGATAAGACTTTGGTATGAAACTTGAGTTATGTTGTGTTGTTGAACCAGCGGTCAACAAGGAGACAGTTGTGCTCCCAATATCCATGTATTTTGGTCAGGGACAGGTGGTAGATTGTCAGCCATGCTGATGGCATGGTATGCTATCCTTGTCAAGACTTCTGTCACACCTAAGTAAGTGATCTTGCCTTGTTTCTTGGTGCCCTTCAAGGTGGTCAGGACGTACTGGGCGTGGTTCACCCGTTGTCTAGTTGTTGACTTTAGAACTTGTGTGAATGTGGTGGCAATCGTGTGATTTGGTGTAGTGTACCTTGGTGGCCTTTTTGCCAAGAAGTGGAAGTGCTGGTGGTATAATCAGGCTGGCTCTTCCACTTGTTTGTGAATTAAATCGACAAAGGTAGCTGCGGCTATCTCTTTGGTAAAAGTTCTTGCTATTTTCCTGTCCCTTGCTCTCATGGTCATTGCTTCTGTGGGTAGTTTGAGTGCTTCTACCACTATATCTTTAGTGATGAACATTTTGACCTTGTTTCCCTGAGTGGTGTCAGATATTTGGGCCGTTCCATCTTCTTTAATTGTGGATAAAAGCTCGTAAGCTTTTTGAAAATCCACTTCCCAAGGCGCCTGTTTATAAAAGTCTCTCAGTCCTAGCGTGCGGTTAGCTTCTTTGGTCTTAGGCTTCGCGGAAACATCATATAATTCCTTTGGTAGGAGTTGCAACTCCACTTGATGTCCCTCTTCACTCTTGAATGTGCCTTTGAAGACTGTGGTATGACGCTCTTCTAGCTGTTCTTTGGAGAGGTATGCTTCCTTCGCTGCTTTGACTGAGTCTGGATCCAATTGATAAGCGGGCAGTTCTTGCAACTTCTCCTTCTGGTTGAGCTTTTTCTTTTCCCTCTCTACTATTTGCATGGCTCTTGTTCCGTGAATAGAGTGCAAAGTTAGCATGTCCTTTAGTCTGAAATGCTGACAATTTTGTCCAATTTGCTTCAAATCAATTTTTGAAGAAGCATAGATGCATAAAAACATGCAAGGAACAAAACTGTAAAGTCAAAACAAATTTTTGCAACCAAAGTAAATAATCATGTTTATTTATAGCTGAGTATTTTTTTCAACTTTTTGTGAACTTGGCTTCATAGACTTGAAGTATATACCAAGTACATACTCTGAGTGAAATATGGGCTCATTTGGATTCATAGGGTGAAAATGGTACCAGATTTTGGCTTTAGGTCTCTGAATATAAAGAAAATTTGAGATTTTGAGCTCCAAATTGGTTCAAACTTGGCTAGTCGGCTCAACACATCATGTACTTTGGATGTATGATGGCAAAATATCAAAACTCCCCAATTTTGGCTAGAAAGTAAATAATCACGATTATTAACTTTTTTTACCAAAATTAACATTTTTTTCTCAAATTTGGTTATAGGCAGTGTATAGACCCTGTGTATGAGATATAAGGTGATTTGGATCAAGAAATGTTGTCCATAACCCAAAAATTGGCTTGCAAAGACTTCTTTGCGTTTTTTGGCAATTTTCCAAGTTATAGGTGCTCATTTATCTCATACTTGATTTTTGGCATGTATTAGGTGTGTACACATGATAGGTGGGGTGATGTGACAATTTCCAAGCAAAAATGATGAAAAAGTAAATAATCGTGATTATTTACAATAGTGAAAAATCCTTTGCAAAACTTACAACTTTTGACCTAGACATATTCTATACACCTAAAACAAGTCCTAAATTGAATTTGGTCAAGTTTGGTCATGCCGGCATCACTTTGTGCTTTATCGACTCTGAAATCACCGTTTTTTGTGACTACACTGTCTGTTGGGTTGGTCAGTCAACTCTGAGGCTTTGGACTTGTCCGCAACATAGTCGTGAAGCAACTTGTCCAATTATGGCTCATTTGGAGTCAGTTTCACCCCGTATGTCGAGTTTGACACTTTGTAGCCTTCGAACCGTTTTATGCTTTTTGAGGGCTCTGCTTGATGGCTTTCACTAAACCAATCATATGTATTGTATATGAACCTCGTAGGCAAGCTATCTGTGGAGTCAGATCTGAATTCTGGCATTTGCCAAAAACCTAGCTTTTCTACTGGGGACCCCCTCGACCCCTACCGAATGGTCAATTTGATTATATGGAAAGGTTCTATTATGTTAGGTCATGCTATGGTTCAAATCCCATCTGATTTGGTCGAGCTGACAGGACGCTATGGTCAGTTTTTGGTCGTAGGTCTTCGTGCACTACTTGGTTTCTAGGGTTTTTTATAGGGGTTTAGACTAGCTACCGGCCGTACAAAATGGATCATTGACGAGTAAAGAACTTACCCCTCATGTCTCGTGTGAGACGCCGCTGAAAACCGTCAACTATGGACTCCGGAAAAGACGCGTGAAAGAGGTAGAAGGCTCTCTCTGCAAAGGCTGCAAGTGGAAATGAGGTGGTTTTAGTCTACCTTGGATATCTATACCCGGACTTCTCGAACCAATTCTCCCTAGATTCCCCCATTAGTCCTAATAGGCCATGAACTCTATGTTAGACTAAAAATTTTTCGTGATCGGATTCCTGTAGCTCATTTTGCAAGAATTTTGCAAAAGTAGACCTAACCGCCTAATTTAGGCTTCCCGCTTCTATCTTCTGATTTCATTGAAATTTTTTGTACTTGTATGCCTTGTCTTTCTGATCACCATCGTGTCTTCCATTTTTCCATATGAGCTTCCTTGCTATTTATTATTAATTTTTGACCTGTTTATTTGAAAAAATCAAAGAAAACTGCAAAATGCTCTACAAAAGTAAATTGAAAATCCAAAATTAAGAAAATCCATTGAAAAAAGCAGCTTTATTGTTTTTTGTTGGATTTTTCTATTTTTAAGCCTTATTTTAAAAAAAATGATGAAAAATATCCAAAAAGGACTATTTTTTGATGATTTTCTGATAGTATTTACACTACTTATACTCATCTAGAAGATATTATTAGTGAATTTTCCCTTGATGATGAATTATAAGGGAATTATTAGGTAATTTTTCAAATATCACACGTTAATATCAAACTTTTTCCTACCTCTTCAAACATTGCCCTTAATTACTTAGTACTTAGTGCCCTTCCACCCCTCCTAGATGGCGTACTCCGGGACGATTGTGTGCATGGGTTGAACAAATGTGTCTATGCATATCCATAGTTAGCTCTACCATGCTTTGAAGATCAATGCAATTCAAACCACTATGCTGTGCAAGAGCTGGGTCTTGAGTAATTAACTCAAGGGTTTTTGATGTCGAGGTTTCCTACTGATATCTTCCAAAGAGAAAATCTTGTAGCTTGTGTGCTCTCTATTTGATTGTACCATCAAGATGCTTCAACAGACTGATTGTTTGAGCTGTTGGTAGCAAATTTTTTTGTTGTCGATCTTTTTCTCGCCATTAGTAGCTTGGTCTACTTGGTGTTGTATGGTGTGGTAGAGTCTTTTGAGACTTAACCCTCCATTGCTTGATTGGTGTTACGGTTGGTGGAGAAGATAAGTGCTCCTTTTTCTTTCAAACCAATTTCATGCTAGGTTCCTTGCTTGGAGATACTCGTCTCTGTGTTTTAACCCTTGGAACCTTATTTTGTTTTGTCGGTGAAGTTTTAGGTACCCAGATCTGAATCGGCTTATCCATAAGCTGTGCTTTTGGTACCCATATTTGCATGACTCCTTGCATGTGACTTGTAGCATTTGCTTGTGGAGGTGATAGAGAAGATTGACTACTTTGTGGTTTGGTTTTTTGATTGCTTCTATTCCATTCCTCCTTGCTTGGTGCAATTGGAACAGTGAGTTGCCCGCCTTTGGGTGATAGCTTTAGTTGATCTAGTACTGCTTTGTATGTCTGCATCCAAGGAATTCCAAGAATCAGCGTCTCATTCATGTGTTCATCTGATAAGCATACAAACTGATGAGGACATGAACATCCATGTACTATCACGTTCAAGTTGACTACTCCCAATGTTAGCGTTGGGTTCTTATTGCATCCTTTGATTGTCACTATTACTATTGTCAATGCTTAACTGGTTGCCTTCTTATACGTGGAATAACTTACTGCATTTACTCTAGCTCCTTTATTGACCAAAGCATTGGTGCTATGATTGTTGAGTTGTACTTTGATGCGCAGGTCCATTCCGTCTAACCAATCATCATTTGTTGAAACTGCGTCTGTAGGTAATTCCCATTGTCAGTCATCTATTTCCAAAGTGTTGATGGGAATCGACATCTGTTGATTCTTGAGAGAAGCTTTCCGCTTGATTACCCAAAGCCGAGCTTCCTCTTGGGCTTCATCAATAACCTGTTGTCATTTTATCTTTCTTTGTTTGGCTGCGTGCATTCTTTCTAGCAATTCATTGGTTAGGGGAAAATTGTATTTGTTTAAACGACATCCACTAATCCAATTAGCCATTGGTTCATCATCTAGGGTGGATAATTTTACTGCTCCACTTGGAGATACATCTTCAATGATAAACGGTCTGTTTCCCTTTTTCTTAAACTTGGGAATGTGTTGCTTAAGGGAATAGACTAAAACTAAGTCCCCTTTCTTAAAGATTTTTATGATTAAGTGGGAATCAAAAAACTTTTTTTGTTTCCGCTTTTGTGCAAGATGTGAGCTACATCAGTTAGCCTTTACTCATCTAATTTTTCCAAATCGTCAAGTCTTTGTAACAATTCATTTCCGTTCCAATCAAGTTTTTGTGCTACCCTTAATGTCGGCAATAGAAATTCTATTGGCAGTATGGGCATCAAGACCATAAACAAGGTTAAAGGGTGTAGCATTTAAAGTTGTTTTGAATGAAACTCGATAAGCCCATAGAGCAGCATGGAGATTCATTTCCCAGTCTGTTCTTCCTGAACTAACTACTTTAGTCAACACCGAGCTAAGAATTTTATTTGTATGCTCAGATTCTTCGTTTTCTTGTGGCTGATAGGGAGATGACTTGTTATGGATAGCCATAAACTCATTAATCCCCACCAGTGACAATTTCTATTGGAAATCCATATCTCGTGAATGCATACTCATATAAGAATGCAGTAGTGGTTTTGGAATCATTCTTTTGATTTGCTTTAGCCTCGGCCCACTTGGTCAAATAGTCCGTAGCTATAATGATATATTGAGCTTGGGTTCTATATACAGGTGGCTGTATTGGCCCAACAAACTCTATACCCCATTTTGCAAAAGCTCTAGTCCCCATCATTGTTCTTAAGGACATGCTATCTACATGTGTTGGCATTTTTTCTCATTCACAGGCATCACACCTTCAAACATATTCTTTGGCATCTGCCAAAAGTGTTGGACACCATATGCCTGCCATCAAGATTTCTCTTGTGGTGTCTCACTCGAAAAGTGTCCTCCAGCTAATCCAGCATGTGCTTGTTCTATAATCATAATATACTCATTTTCATTTGCACAGAGACAATTGGTTCCCAGTAAGAGCATAGTCTCTTACTTCAGTTTCAATTGCTCTTTGACGGCGTTTATTCATATCCTCAGGAAATGTTTGGGTCGATAAGTAAGTAACTAGATAGTTACTCCACTTAGGAACATGTGACATTTGAAACAATGTACATGAGGTATGGGTGTTTGTTTTTGACATTGAGGACAATCCTTTACAAAAGATCTAACATCTCTCCTCAAAGACGGCCAAAATACTCCAAGTCTCAACATTTGTTGCATAGTTTGGTCTTCCACAAAGTGAAGTCATACTATGATAAAATGTGCTTGACTTAGGTACTGTTATTTTTCTTTAGGATTAATGCATAATAGCAATATCCCGTCTCTATTTCTTTTGTATAGCCTACCAGCTAGTAATTGATACATAGTTGATTGCTCGATTAATCTAATCGTGATAGGGAGTGGTATTTGTGAATCCACTTGAGCTTTTGTCATCAATGACACAATGTTTTCCAACCATCTAGGTATCATTTCCACGGAGAACAAATAGGCATCTAGTAGATCATCGTCTACCCCTTTAGGTGATTCTTCTGAAACAATCCTTGACAAATGATATGATCATTGGTGTGTAGTGCCCTTTTTTACAACCACAGTTAAATCAAATTCCAGAAGAATTATGAACCATCTCAGTATTCTCCTTGTGCTGCTTTGTCGTCCACAAAGAACACAAACTTGTTGGCTAATAGGTAATCTCTATACTTTTTAATGATATAGATCATTCCTAATCCTTCCCTTTTGGTTGTGGTGTAATTCTTTTCGGTTATGTTCAATTGTTGGTTAGCATAAGAAATAGAAAAGTCAAGGTTGAGCTAGTATACAGCCGATAGCAAAATTGGAAGCATCTACATGTACGTTGAATACCTTATTCCAATCTGGTGCTTTTAATATTGGAGCTGAGGTGAGAGCTTTCTTAAGCTTCATGAAGGATTCTTCACATGATTTGGTCCATTCAAAGTGTGTAATCAAGCTATACATGGGTTTTGCAATTATAGCATACATGTAGATGAATCGTTGGTAATATCCACAATGCTCCATGAAGGCTCGTACCCCCTTGACTATTGTTGGTCTAGGCAAATCAGCAATGACATGAATCTTCTCAATATCAATAGCTATGCCATTTTTAGACACTATATGTCCAAGAGTTTTTCCTTGTCTACCCATGAATGTGTACTTTTCAGGATTTAAGCAAATCCTATAAAGTCTACATTTTTTGAATACCTTTCTGAGGTGTTCAAAATGATCAGCCCGGATTGATGAATGTATGCATAGATCATCCATATATACTTCTAAGAATTTCCTAAGATACTCTTTGAAAGCATGGCTCATCAACCTTTGAAATGTGGATGGAGCATTAGTTAGCCCAAACGGCATACCATTCTGTTACAAAAGCAGTTTTATGCTGATCTTTTGGGTCAATCAAAAGTTGATTGTATCCCAAAAATCCGTCTAAGAAGTTGTAAGCTTCTTTTCTTGCAACTCGTTTTGCAACTTGTTCTAAAACATGCGCTCTTGCAACTCGTTCTAAAACATGCTCAGTGATTGGAAGAGGAAAGTTTTCTCTAATGGTAGGTGCATTCACCTTTTTGAGATTAACACACACTCGTAATTTTCCATTTTTCTTGGATACTACCACAATTGGAGACAACCAATCTATGTGTTCAATTTCATAGATGAGTTCAGCTTCTTTTAGTTTTTCAATCTCTTCTTTTATCTTCCTGGCAAATGTTTCATTACATGTGTATGTCCTTTTCTACTTGGTTTCGCATCATCTCTCCTAGGTATAGTATTTTGACAAATTTATAGATCTCAAAAATCATAGTCAAACAACCTGTTAGGGAACTACGGAAACAGGGCGAGTCTTACGAAGGGCCTGAAAATACTAAAATGGTAGACTTGGCTGAACTAGAAGAAGAACCTTGGCCTGCTTACATTGTGAATGAGCTAACGAAAGAAGAAGAGGAGCTCCACACATCCAAATAGGAGTGTCTTTGTTTAACCAGGATGGAAGATTGGTTTCAGCCGAAAAGGCTGAATCAAACTCTTGTATGGGTGTTTTCAAGACATCTCTATAGGTGTGATCTTTTATGTTTACTCTTATTATAGATCCCACTTGCTTCAAGTACATATAATTGTTTCCCCAATCTTGGATAAGCTGTACCTATCGCATGAAAGGTCTTCTCAATATGATTTCATAGCTGAGTCCGTCATCCAAATGCAATTTCATTGGAGTTTTTCTCTAAATGCAATATGACCCTAATGGTCTCTTAATGTGTCTGTCATCCAATTGCAATTTCATTCGAGTTTGTCTAATGGCTGGGTGTCGCCAGGATTCCCATACTGCTTTAGTGGCTATGGCTATGCCAGCTCCACTATCCAGTATTGCCATGGTTTCTGTGTCATTATATTTCACTGGGAGGGTGGTGTTTCCTTCTTCCCCTTCATAATATTCTCCAACTCTGTTCATGGGAACAAATCGAATCTCTTTTTTGTCCATTTTGTTTTTCAAATTTTCCAAATTTTTTGAGATTAACCCCGTTATCCCCACCTTCTCTAGGGTTTTCTGTAAATCATTCCATAAGTATGGTCTGAGTTTTAACAGTTCTCCCAAGGTAAGAGTGCATTGGATGGGTGTAGACATGATTGAATGAATGTTTTCTACTTCTAGGGTCTGTTCATCTCTTTTTACTTGAGTGGTCTTACACACTATGGATTCATCTTCATTATCTCTCAAGCAAGAGGGTAATGTTTTGAAGAGCAATGGTTTTGACATTCCTGAAGCATTAGATCCGCAATCCTCGTACAAGGATTGTACATCCATGTTCACATCAGAAGGTAGGTTATCCAACCAGACTTCCTCTATAGGATTGAGTGGTCTTACACACTATGGATTCATCTTCATTATCTCTCAAGCAAAAGGGTAATGATTTGAAGATCAATGGTTTTGACATTCCTGAAGCATTAGATCCGCAATCCTCATACAAGGATTGTACATCCATGTTCACATCAGAAGGTAGGTTATCCAACCAGACTTCCTCTATAGGAGCTGACTTTAGAGTTAGGCTCCCATCGTTGATCTCTCTCACTTTTTTCCATAAGTGTCTTGGCGAGTCTTCTAGAAATGGAATTCCATCTAAGGCATCTTTGTTGTCCGGCACTATAAGCTCTGGTTCTTTTGTTTCAAGGTCGAGTTCTGCCACCACATCGGATTTTTCTTTGGTGTCTCGTACCACAAGCTCTTCAGATTTTGTGATACTTTCAAGCTTTGGTTTTTGTTTTTCCAGTAGTTCTTGTGCGATTCTTACCAAGTTTTGATAAGCTTCCAGCTTAGCTGTTTCCATGTATGGAGAAGGATAGTTTTTCCATTTGTTTTCCATGTTTTGGCCTGTCTCAAGTCCTACTTGGTAGTCTTCCAATGCGGCATTAATAGGCTCAAAATTTTTATCAAACAACCAGAATGGATCCTCCAGATTTCACGGTTATTTCTTTGATTTCACTTCAAGTTTCTTTCAGCATTTGCTGGAATAGATTTTTTGCTTTCTCCTCAATTTCAACCCATTGTTTTTGTTTTCTCATCTCATATCTTTTGCTTTTGCTTCTTTTGATTCTTTGAGAGGAAAATTTTGTATTTTCCAAATCATCAGAGGAGTTGTGTTTCTTTTTCTTGGCCTGGGATCTAGTGATTACCTTGATTGGAACAATTGGTTCACTCTCTGATGAGCTACTAGGTATCACTTGGACTACGTTTATTACGGTTTTACCCTTGTTCAAAGGATTTTTAGGACAATCTTCCGGAAAGTGTCCTCCCTTTTTGCAACATTGTATGCAATAGGCTTCAACTGGTTTGAGGTTTTTTTCAGACTCTGGACATTCATTTTTCCGGTGATCATCAGCACTAGAGTTATGAAAATTTCTTGTTCTTGGCTTAATCATGGGTCTTACCATGGGAGGTATGACACCTTGATTAGCTACATTTATATCTTGGTACGAGCTCTAGTGGAGCATAAGTCACGGTTTCTTCCACTGGTGGTGGATGTGAATTATACCAATCTCCTTATACCATTACTGTAGATAGACTAGGCTCCACATAGGGTGTAACATGCACTAATGCTTGTTCATCTATGATTTCTTCAAAGTGAATGTACTTTACAGGTACTGCATTATGTCTTGGGTACAGAGGTTGTTGTCCCAACACAGGTTGAGGTCTTTCCATACCCATTGGTGGTCTTTGAGCTTGGGCCAAATTAGGCTCATATGTGTACATGGGTTGTCCTTGTGGCCTCATGGGCACGTACTGAACATTACCATCATACTTTGGTCAGAAGTAGCACTCGTGGGTCTCATGGTTGGTCCATTTACCCTCGGTTGCATACCATTTTTGTGGCCTACTTGAATGTCCCTGTTGAGGCATCCTCTGTCCTAGTCCCCTCATAGGTGCCTTTTGCATGTTGTTCATCATGTCATTCATCCCTTTAAGCATATGTTCTATGGCTGAAAGTGGTGCTAGAGCAGCCATTCCCACTTGTGCTGGTTTAGTGGACGCTGTTTTCTCACTTTGGTTATCCTTAGGGAAATTTTCTTCGTTGAAAATATCACAATTGTCTCCTAAGTCAATAGCATCTGACACACACTCTTCTAGGTTTGTATGCTTTTTACTACAGAGTATAGCATGAAGTTCTTTGTTTAGCAATCCCTCTAAAAAGAAGGATATAAGTCGTTCTTCTATAGGTATCTCTAGCCCTGGGCATCTGGCAATGTATTGTTTCATCCAAGTCACACAATCCCTAACAGACTCACCATGCTTCCGTTTAAAGCTGTAGATTTGAGCTACTGTATTATGTTTGATCCCCGTTTTGGCACAAGAATCTACAAATCCTTGAGTTAATGTGTTAAGGTCCATGATTGACCTTGCTAGAATGTTTTGGAACCATGTCAATGCTATTCCTTCTAATGTCATTCCAAACCCCTCGAATTGAGTATGGAAATCAAATATTTGTTCGACTCTTAGCACTTGCTTAAAGCTTGCTAAGTGGTCATATGGATCCCCTGATCCATTGTATTTTCTGATCCATTTCTAAAAATTAGCTGGTCTGATGTGTTTATTTAGTTAAACTCCTGATCTCCTGGAAGTTGGTCCTGTTTGCGAGTCCTTCAAACCAGTCTGTTGGAAATAGTGACTCATGTAGCCATGGATTGGCCTTAGTGTCACCAGGTTTTCTATGTGATGAGGTGGTTTCTGGCTTCTTCACATCACTTTTAGATGATCTTTCATGGTGTTCATCTCTTGGAATGGGACACATGCAAATGTTCCAGATCTTTATCAAAATCAACGACGAGCGTCTTTCTTTCAGACGGATTCTCTAGAAGGTAGGCATTGTTGATTATATTCTGTATGGATTGAACCTCGATAGTAGTGCTTGTTTGCATCAAGTCCATTTTGTAATAGACACAGAATTGGTTGCAAAAAATACCAAGCTGATTGATGACCCATGAAAGTGCATACACATCAGTTGATTTTCTCCAAGGGCATGTAGATCTGGTATTCAGTAGTTCAGCTGCTCGCCAAGGCCTTTTGGCATGCTCTTTTGTCTTGCGAATATTTGTTTGTCTTCTCTCATACTGTGGAAGGACAAGACCCCAATCTATAATGCCTATTCTTGGTATTCCCTCACTAATGAAGTCTAGCATAATGTTCCAAGGGTGAAGGTCATTGTGAATAACTCCATTGTCATGTGAAAATGCCAAAGCTTTTATTAGCGCATGAATCAAAGACAAAGCATGGTTGATGATAATCCTACATTTATGCAACGCTAGTTTAGTTGGTTTTTGTGTTTTTGATCACCCATGGCAAGTACAATTTCATTGATGCTTCCAGAAGTTGTAGGCACACACTCCATCAAATCGCCAAGGGAAGTTCCATTGAAATAAGGAAATATAAGTACCCATGGTGATTGAATTGTATGTGCAAGAGCACGCACAATACCTTGGTGATTGAGGTCAACACTGCTCTCGATTACGAATGATTTGAGTTGTTGCTTTGCTTGCCCTTTGAATTCCTTACAGCAGTACACATTGTTGGACGGAAGGAAAGAAATCCCTTTGATCTTGCATTCATGAGTGTCTTCATATGACCCAGATCCTAGTTTCCTTCCTTGTTTTATAGCCTTAAGTGGAATGCCCAAGGTGTCAAAGCAAAATGAGTTGAATACAGTTTTCTGAATATGCAAACTAGACATGGATCCTTTGGTATCTCGAAGGGTCTCCTTCCACAATTTCTTACTGAAGGTGTTATGTGTGTCAATATTCCTTGCGCGAGTGGACTTTTCCTTTTCAACCTTCCAACAGTTATACCAATGTTGTAATTTCTCCATTTGTATGTCCTTTGGTAAGTCAGCTTGCAGGTCAGGGTAGCACATTTTGGAATGTCTCCAAGAATACTAAAGAGAAGGTGTTGCATGTCACTAATATCTGCACCCTCAAACTTCAACGCTGTTCAGCGTACCACTTCAGAGAGCAAGGCTTGCAAGCGCGGCTCATCTCACAAGGTTGTTGTTATCTCGCCCAATGTGAGGGCATCCACTTCACGCACATATTGTGTGTGTAATCTCTTTTTCAATTTCACTGCTTGATCGGGAAGCATTTTACCTACAAGCACTGAAATGACATTATGATGCATTGGCGAGAGCATTTATCACTTCACAGCTCAAAAGGGGAGCTAGATTTCTTGCAGCAATGACAAGTACTGTATTGACAACGAGGAGGGAATGGAAATCAATAAATTAGTGTATATAAATAATTTTTTTAAATGACATCAAATATTTGATAAAGAAGTGCAATATGTTTTGGTCAAAATCCATGCTCGTAACCTAGGAGGGGCCCTCCACATACAATCTAGTAGGAAGTGAAATTGTTTCACATTGAATGGGGTGCTAAGGATAACAACTAATGGAAATTGTGCTCCTACAATGGGAACTATCAGAAAGTGGCTCGGCTAGGCACAACGACATGGGGGTCTAAAGTGATAGCGAATGTTGCAGTACGGGATCCGATCTTTGTAGTCGACAGGTTAAACAATGGAATTCTATAACTAAATGCAACTTAACAGTTTAAAATGGGGGTGTGTACCAAGGAGGCAATCACCACAGTGTGTCTGTATGGGAGACAATGACATTTTCAATTGAGAGGAAGATTGGTGTCGAAGTAATCATGCTTTTGGTGTGTGATAAATTTTACAATTTAAGACCGGGACGTACACAAATGATAGATGACGACATTTGCAATCGATAAGACAATTGATGTCAAAGTGATCAGGCTTTGGGAGTGTCATATAGGTCTCTATATTTATGCCACAACAGAAATAAATTCAATTTTAGAGTTTAAGATGGGGGCGTGCACAAATGAGATGATGACTACAATGTGTGAATGGGAGAGCACGACATTTGCAACCGAGAGGACGATTGATGTCGAAGTGATCAGGCTTTTGGAGATTCATACAGTCCTTCACATCTTCCTAACAATAGAAGTAAAATTTAATTTTCTTCTCAATACCCTAAATTGATATGTACACAAAAACAACCTCTAAACTTGGAACGATAAATTGATAGTAATGAACAATATACTAGCAATCAATTGATCCCTGGATTTTCAACAACAACGCCATAGTACTGCATAATAGATGAGCAACCTTGATCACTAAATCACCAAATAATGACAGAGTGTTAAGGAAATATGGTTTCTTAATAAAAAAGACAATGCAAAAGTTTTGCGTTAATTGACAACATGGAATTATTTGTTGCAGTAAATTGTACAATACAACAACATGCACGTGCAAAATGCTAGTGTTTTTTGTGAAAACATCGTGCACAGAATGGTGGTGTGTTGTGGAAAAATAAACCATACATAAGTATGGTGTGGAGTTGGCACAATTCTCCACATTTTTTTATAATACTGTAAGGAATGTGCCTTTCTCCCACCACTTTTATCCCCTCCAGTGTTGAAGGGGGGCTTAAGCTTTTCCTCTAGTGTTAGAGGGGCTAGTTTTTTAGTAAAATCTTTTTTTTTTTAAAAATGAAGATAGTTTGTTGGCTTCGCTTTCTTGCATCTGATTCAAGGAACAAGCACGCATGCAGTATTGTCGATATGCAACGTACAAAAATTTGAAGTAGGGATTCTATTAAACAAATTTTTTAAAGGAAAAACCCAAACATTGGCTTAGACAAAGATTGTAGTGTTTAAGCTCTCTCTCTCTCTCTCTCTCTCTCTCTCTCTCTCTCTCTCTCTCTATGAGGTTGCTGAAAACAGCACGCCAACACACACACACACGTAGATGCACATAGTGGGGCCATCGCGAACCACTGTACTTGAGTAGCTTCAGCCGCAACAACTATGAAGGATCATTTCAGCACCCCTAGAGGGTTCATCTTCTCCGAGTTGATCTTCTCACTAATAGGTCAAAAGGGTATATTTTTGTAAGAAAGGACTAGCATGGCCACTTCAAAAAAGTAATTGGGTGTTGCTCAATAGTATAATAAACAAAAATCCTTAGACTAACAATATCATTGTGAATTTTTTTACCTTGATTATTTCTATGGCTATATTAGCATCTTGCATACAGCTCAAGATGCTCTCCGGCTTGGAGTCAACCAAGATGCACGCGTGGGTGATTATGGAGAGAGAGAGAGAGAGAGAGAGAGAGAGAGAGAGAGAGAGAGAGAGAGAGAGAGAGAGAGAGAGAGAGAGAGAGAGAGAGAGAGAGAGAGAGAGAGAGAGAGAGAAGTTACATTCCATCGTGTCTTGTTGACCTAAGCTAAGAAGAATCATAGTGCTTTTTTTGTACCTTGCACAAAGCGGGGCCATCGCGTAGGTGATTATGTCTCTCTCTCTCTTTAAGCCTTTGACTAACAATACCATAGTGAATTTTTCTACCTTCATTATTTTTGTGTCTATATTAGCATCTTGCGTACAGCTTAAGATGCACGCGTACATCTCCCCAGCTTGGAGTCAGCCAAGATGCACGCGTAGGTGATTATGTCTCTCTCTTTCTCTCTCTCTCTCTCTCTCTCTCTTTGAATAACCTGATGGATTGTTTTTTAATAATCAAGGCAAGGGGGGTTTTAAAGACAAGGATCCAGAAAACATTTTCCTAACCAAGAGAATTGCCTGTATACCTAAGACGACCTTGCCATATCAAATTAGAGCATGTGTGTTTCCAGGAATTAATCATCAACTGAGAAGTAATACAACCAGTTTTTAGAGGGGCATGCGAAAACAATTTGTCCCAGTCTGACATGTTCCATGTGCCATGATAGTAAACCACTGTGAAATGATATCCCACATGCATCTGGACCAAATAGTGTCCCGTTTAAACATATGTTTGACCATAGTTGCCCGTCGAGCGTGAGCATGTGCCTGCAGGTTAAGCACCCCCAATCCCCCTTGATTTGTATGACTAATAACAAAGTCCCATTTAATGAAGGTGCAAGTTTTCCCCTTATTTCCCCAAAGGAATTTTGTCAGCAACGTTTGTATCTGATCTAGGTTCTTTTTTTTCCACTCCAACAATGGCAGATAGTACAACATATATGGCACAAGAATGACCTATATGATTCTGAGTCTGACATGCAACGGCCACTCATCACAGTATTATGAAGCTATTTCGTCCGGACTTTGGATAAAACCTACTGAACCAGCTGGTTATTATTTGAGTGTATTTCTATTGGGTACCCCAAATATCTGACAACATGTCCTTTCGGGATTCTCTTGCCAGCCCAAATAAGATTGTTAAATTGGTCTGCATTGATATCAATAAGCACATATTTTTTCAAGTTCAAGTTCATTCCAGCAGCCAAAGAAAACAGGGCGAGGTAAGACATACATTTATTCAGATTTAAATTGGTAGCATGTAGAAAAATCAAAGTGTCATCAGCAAAACCTAGAGCCAACAATTGTTCTTTGGACAATTTCATCCCATTGATTCTCCCTAGAGCTGATTGTTTCTCCAAAAATCAAAATAAAGGATGAGTACTGATAGCAAAAAAAAGAGGGCTTAAAGGGCACCCTTGTCTCACTGATCTTTGGATCTAAACTGGGCCTGAAAGTCTGCCATTTACTATAATCCTTGAGGTAGCCTGCTCACCCAACAAGAAGATGCATGTACTCATGTTGGTCCCAAACCCCATTTTTTTCATAATAGCATAAATGAAGTCCGAGGCTACAATGTCAAATGCCTTTTCAGAATCGAGTTGTAGCATTACTGAGTTTTGATTTGTTTTGACAGCATATTTGGTCCCCAGTTGAACAACCAAAATATTGTCCAGAATAGATCTGCCCCAAATGAATCCCGACTGGTTTATATGGATATGTTTCTGTAACAGAGGGGATAATCCGATAGCCCCTGATTTAGCTAGAACCTTCTCTCTCTCTCTCTCTCTCTCTCTCTCTCTCTCTCTCTCTCTCTCTCTCTCTCTCTCCTCTCTCTCTCTCTCTCTCTCTCTCTCTCTCTCTCTCTCTCTCTCTCTCTCTCTCTCTCTCTCTCTCTCTCTCTCTCTCTCTCTCTCTCTCTCTCTCTCTCTCTCTCTGGCAATAGCATGGAAAAGCAAGCAAAACAAAACAAAGAATTACCTCTTCTGCGCTCTTAGTCCTCTGCTCTGCATCAATTGCTGTGTGTGCGCACGTGCACGTGCGCGTACGGGTGCTGCTTGCTTTTTTGCATGCTAAGAACGGTGCCAAGCTGCTATAAAAGGTGGTGGCTGCTTACTTTTCTGCATACTTTTAGCTTACCTTTAGCTTTACCAGTTCTCAAAACAGTACGCATACCAAGTGGCATACCTCCCCTTCCTCTATGGCAAAAATCACTCTTACATAATCATGGTAACAAGCTATGGAAAACCCAACTTCGTGCTTATAGGATCTCCCTTCCTCTCCAAGAAGAGAGAGAGCTTACGAAGCTTCTTTTTGAGACTCCAAAAGGAGACTATCTTCGATAAGAGAGGAGGAGGAATCCAATGAACGAGCAAGAAGTGGAACCTTGAATTTCTATGAAGATTTGGCTACATGAAGACGGTGGTCTCGATAATAGAAAAGATCATCCTATAGTTCTTCTCCTTATCATTTCAAAAGGAAAGGGAGGAACAAAGGAAGAAAAATCAAGAAAGAGGTCACCCTCTTCTCCTTCTTCTTCACCTTCCTCCTCTTCTGATGAAAGCAACGGATATTCTCCTAGAGAATACAAGAGGAGAGGATGTTAAGCTTATATTTGAAGCTACTCTAAATATAGCCTTGAATCCCCTATATATATATATCATCTTGTGTGCGTATTCTACACACTTTGGGGTTGCACTCTCTGCGTATCGTCTCTCTGTTCTTCTCTTTCTCTATCTTCTCAACATGGTATCTGAGTGTAGTTACTTTTTCTTCACAAAAAAAGAGAATGTTTTGTCTTGCACGGCTTTGTGCTGCGCACACAAATAAAAAATTTACAATTCAGCAAAACATAAAATCATCATAACTTTTTGCTCAAAACTCGGATTTCAGTGCTTGAAGAGTCGTTCTTAACGTTTTGGTGCATTTTGGAGCTGGTGGTCAAATTTGACAAATTTGTAAAATTCTTCACTAGAAGTAACTTATGATGAAGTGGTAACTGTTTTCAATACGTTTTCAATTGAAATCATCAAAAGGTAGGAGCTTTTATATTTTCAAATCTATTTGTGTTAAGCTTTTTGTTATGAATCTTTGATTTATCTTTCTTGTATCATATTCAATTTGATTTGCATAAAAGAACTTAGATTAATAGTTAATTATGTTGTACTCAATGAGAGTTCTATATTGATACGTGTTGAGTTTTTTATTGCATGATTCTTGGATTTTCTTTCTAGGGATCTTATGCAATTTAGTTTTTGTAAAAGAAAATTAATAGAGTAAAAGTTAAGCATATTGAATTGACCTTGTCTTTAATTCTCCTTATTCCAAAATTTATGAATTTTCTTTTTATGGATCATATGGAGTTCAATTTATGTAAAAGAAATTAGAGTAAAAGTTAAGAATATTAAATTTACATCGTCTTTCATTTCAATTTATATGTTAATAGAAGTAGATAAATTGAGTGATCTCTATATTTACTCTTTATATATATCGAGTTACATCAAAATCATATCACTTGAAATATTTTTGTTTTTCTTTTTATCCTTTCCATATGAATATTAAAGTGTTATATTTTAATGATTTATGTAGTTACATTTCAAATACTTACGATTTTATGATTTACTTTATAATCTTCAGCCAAAGTGATACTTATGCTTTGATAATTCACATCGTTTCTCTTCTTCGTGAATGTCAATGGTTATGATTTTGACGATTTATCAAAGTGTTATATTTTGATGATTTATTTTCTCTTTTCATTAAAAAAACAAACAATTATAATTTTAATGATTTGATATCATCGATAACTCATGCCAAATAGTTATGGTTTATTAATTCAATTAAACTCTTTACATATAGATGTTAAAGAGTTACAATTCTGGTAAGTTATCAAAGAGATACATTTTAACTATTTAGTTTTAGCTAAAATGTGAAAAAATTATGATTTTTACTTATCGTCAATCCTTATGATCATTTGTTATTGAGATTTACATTTCCATATGATCATTAGAAGTCGTTCGTACTGATCGTTTTTTTCTCAAATGATTATTTATTTATAGAGTTTTTTTATGATGTCAGGATATATTTTGATAGTAGTTATCATTCATTTGTATTGATAGTTTCTTTTTGTGATGATTATTCTTTTAAGTTGTTGTTCTATGATACCGTCATATGTTTTTATGACTATAAGTTATATATATACATACCTTGATTATTGAGATGATTGTTATTCTTTTTCCATGTACTTGTTCCATCATGAGGTCATGATATATTTTCATGATTAGATTCGTTCTTACTAATCGTTCATTATCAAGATGGTTATTATTCCAGGGATTTGTTCCATGATACGTTTTCATGATGATTGAAAGTCGTTCGTAGTGTTTGTTCATCTTATTGAGATGGTTATTACTCCATGGAGTTATTTCATGATGTCATGATGCATTTTCATGATGATCATAAGTCATTCATATTGATCCTTTGTTGTTGAGATAATTATTCTATGATGTCATGATACATTTTCATGATGATCACAAGTCATTCGTATTGATGATCATCCTATTATTGATATGATTACTATCCCATGGAGTTGTTCCATAATGCCATGATGCATTTTCATGATGATGACAAGTCATTTGTATTGATCATTCATTTTATTAATATGTTTGTTATTCCATGATGCATTTTCATGATGATTAAAGTCGTTTGTTGTCGAGAAATTTGCGGTCTTACCAGGAAAGCACCGGGATTTTGGCTGTGAGAGTTTGTG
The DNA here is from genome assembly GCF_014529385.1 of Adiantum capillus-veneris. Classification (NCBI taxonomy): domain Eukaryota; kingdom Viridiplantae; phylum Streptophyta; class Polypodiopsida; order Polypodiales; family Pteridaceae; genus Adiantum; species Adiantum capillus-veneris. The sequence goes on along the minus strand of NC_140931.1, from coordinate 143,249,715 downwards.
AGAGAACTTCAAAAACTATAAGAAGGAGTTATACCACAGATGCCATGAAGTCTAGGGTTTGGAATGAAGAAAAATCAAGAAAAAATAGAAGATCAAAACAACACAAAGATGAAAACATCAAGGCTAAGGCTATGGCCGTATCGTATCATAGGTAATATGAAAGGGTTAATAGATGAGTTAATGGAGTTCAATGTTTCCCGACCAAATAGGCTACGAATCGTTCTTTGGAATTGTAATTTTGTGCTTACCATAATATATATGTTTTGTTTAGTGATTGGGATTGATTTTCTGTACAAATCCTCTTGGTTTATGGCAAGATAACTACACTTACGTCAAAAGGAAAGTTATACTCTATAACGGGTAGTATGATGGGATCTAGTGAAAGAAGTATTTTGTTGAGCCTTTGTGGGCCAAAGAGAAACACTATACGTTGTTCAAAGTGTGTTTTACGGCTAATTCATACATTAATTGCAATAGATTTCACAGAGTGGAAACGATAGAAATTTACATCATGTGGATTATTCATCTAGGATAACTCTAGTATGTGCAATGTAGATATGAGAGAAGTGAAGAGAAGAGAATTTTTCCCTCCCAAGACCTATTCTTGTCCATAGGCAATAGGGATATTGCGGGGCGAGATGTACTTGTAGCAAGGAGAACCTAGAATTTTTAGGGAGGATGACTCTCTGAGAGTGAGAGAGATAGATTTGGTTAGGGAGAGAGATGAAATTAGAGATACATGTTAGATTAGAGATGAAAAAGAAAATAACAAGAAACCAACAAAATATCAAAGTGAAACACATCTCACTTGACAAACTTTTCGAGAGTTGTTCACCATTATGATGGAGAGAGAAGAAGAGGCAAGACTTCAGCTTTGATTGATTCACCAAGTTCAAGAACTTCTTTGATTAGAGTTGATATTCCAAGGATAGCCTAGAAGAATGGCTAGTCTTCCTCTAAGAGCAACTGTAGGCTTAATCTTATGTTAATGGCTAAGTACAATTAGGAAACAATTCTCTCATTCCCTCATAATTCATCTCATGAATCATTTTAAAGGAAGAAGAGGTCCCCTTTTATATATAGGTGAAGGGCCTCGAGGTTTACACAAGGAAGAGAAGAGCCAGTCTGAACACGAACTGACAAAGTTTGAAATGATCTATCCCTGCCTGATGTGGGCAGACTATGGTCCACCATTTTGATCATAGCTCCTCAACCGTGGCTCCAAATGAAAAAGTAAAAATGGGGGATATAAAATTTATAAGCTACGACTCCCATTTTATATACTTTTTCCAATTCAAATTGAAACCTTATGTAAAAAGATCATCAAAATAGGGTTCATTTTTGGTAGCAAAAGTCTTCTTGTGGTCCTCTTAGCATATAATTTCATTTGATTCCAAAGGACACCTCATGCAATATGAAATCATGACATTGCTACTTGACAAAGTTTTATAATCATACTTGTAATAATACATTAAAATAGGTGTATCTTTGAGAATTATGCAAGCTAGTTGCCACTAGGATTTGATTCCTTCCTAGTAGAGCTATTTAAAAAGAAATATAATAAATATATAAAAGATACATAGAATATATATATTGGAAGTTATTCTAGGTATAGGATCTAGATAGTGTGTGAGATGATAATGAGATAGTAGAAATAAAAAACGAATGCTTTTTGCCCCAAATTATAGAGGCATAACTATTGACTCTTTTCCCATAGTATATTTTGATGGGGTAAAGTAAGAATATGTTACCCTTGAGATAAATAATAGGATGAGATAGAAAGATGATTATCATGCATATGTACATTATGGGAAATATATTATGTCTCTAAAAAGTTGCAAGATAGATATTGTAGCATTCGTTCCCACTATAAATATATACGTGTCACAACACTACGACATCCACCCCCTCTAAACCTGCACATCCTCTGGTATGTGCCAGATTTGATTTGTGGCAGCTTAAATTTCCTTGTAGATCTTCCATGATGTCACCTTCATTGATAGCTTCCAACACTTCACTTCACTTTGATCTTCACCTGTGTTTTGATCTTCCTCCCCCTCAACATCTTCTGGATCATTGTCTCCTCTTCTCTTAACACTAGGTTGGTAACCTAACAGGACATAAAAGTGTCCTTTCAAGGTTTTGGAAAAAACCTCCAAAACCATAGTAGATCCATTCATTTTGTAAAATCCTTTCATGAGGTTATAGTTCAAGGCCTACTAAACATGGAAAAAAAAAAGAAACTTGTAAAATTTCTCATATTTTGGTCACACCAAGCCTCCAAAGTTGATAGACCTGTACATTTTCATCAAAACAGTCATTTCTTACGTTTTGTTGCATAAAAATAAGATTAGGGAGTTTTGTAGGACTTGAGATAAATTCCCTAGTTAACTTCAATGGGTTGGTGATCAGAACATATGATTTCTTCTCACTCACTATTTTTTGTTTTGCCAAAATAAATAGGTACAAAAAAGTTGAATTTTTACCATTCTGCAAACCTATCATCAAAGTTTCTATAGCCACTCTCAATACAAATAATATATGCATGTTTTCTTAGTTCCCTATTGTCCTTTATGTTCATAAGGAGCCATGGAGCATGTCAAAAGAATAATACATCTCTTACGAAGGGGAATCTTGGGGACAAAGATGAAGTGTTAAATACAACGAACATGAAAAGACAGGGTTGAACATTATGAGTTGTAGAATCCCATAGAAACTATTCAATATCTAGCCAAATTTGATCCTTATGACTAGATATGGTTACTACCTACCAAATGCATGTAGTTGTCACAAGAAACTAACAATATTGAAAAGGCTATACTTGATATACTAGAATGTTTCGTTTTCTTCCATAATTGAAAAAATCAACCATCGTTGTGTACTATGAAAAATAGGGTATTAAGTGCCCCAAAACTCAAGTAATGTTAGATTTATGTTACAATATGCGACATAGAAAATCAAAAATGAATTTGGATATCATGAAATCTACCAATAATCCTAGAAGAGCTAAAATTGGCTAAAAAACAGGATTTGACAATTTTTGTAATTTGGTTATAACTTACAACTTTAATATTTATTTCTCCCTAGAAGCAACAGGACATGTTGAGGACTACTACAGATATTTCTCTAGCATTATAGACTCACAAACATGAATTCTAGAGTGGTATAGTTGCAAAAAGTTGAAAAAAGCCAAAAATAGGACCCGTTTTTTCACACAGTTTAGGTTGTGAAATGTTGTGCAAGGACAATGTTAAAGATGGAATTGATATTCCAAAAAAATGTTGAGTTTTTTTCAGCTCATGAGACAACTTTCTAGATAGATAGCACCTCAAAATCCATTTTTAAACTCTTGACATAATTCAAGGAAAATGGTCACTTCACAGGACATAAAAGTGTCCTAGGACATAAAAGTGTCCCATTACCAACCTAGTGTTAAACATTTTGATCCTTTTTCTTGAAATGGGAATCTCTACTTTTGTACCATGTGGTTCAGACAAGCTATAAGTAGCATTTTTATGCATATTCTTTACAACATACAGTCCAAACCATCTATTTGAAAACTTACACATGACTGTGTGCTGGTTATCAAGGCTGCTATCATACACTAAAACCCAGTCAACATTGTTAATTGATTTACTCATGATCTAATGTCTCTTACCAAAGGAGTCCTTGTTTTTCAACCTTGCATTTTTGAGTCATTCTTTTGCAGCCTCAATGTCTCCAGGTCTTCGCTCTAATTGCCTTATATGTGAAATGCAAGGAGATATTCCTTGCTAATCCCCTCTTGCCAAGGTAGTACATTCCATGTGGGAATTGTATCTTCAATTGGCATCACGGGTTTTGGAACATACATCAACTCTGTAGGCATGTAGCCAATTACTGAGTTATGTGTTGTATGATTAGCCCACAAAGCATATGGCAACAATTTTGGCCACTCACAAACTCTTCTTTTGCAAGCCTTGGACAAAGCTTTGATGATAGGAGGATGCTATCTTTCACTCTTTCCACTGCCTTCAGGGTTGTAAGTTGTAGTAAGAGAAATCTTGATTCCTAATCTGGAAAAGAACTCCCTTGCTTCCTCGGTATCCAGTTCACCTCTATCTGCAATGATCTTTCCCACACAACCATAACGGCAAATCATCTCATTAAGAAGGAATTTGCATACAGATTTCGTGGTTTTAGCTCTTAATGATCTCCCTTCAACCTGGTTAGTTAGGTCCTCTCATGCAAGAACTAAGTATCTCATCTGCCAGAGTCCTAAAGGCATTGTGACCAGATCCACAACCCATTTATAATGCATGGCTAGTGGATATATAGCGTGCAATCCATCACGATGTTGGACATTTGAATACATTTGACAAGTTACACATGACTCTACAAAGTGAGATATATCTTTATTCATACTCTTCCACAAGTATTTTTCTTTTAACTTTGAGAAGATTGCCCACACACCCCTGTGTCCAGCCCATAGAATCTTATGAAACTCTTGCATGAGCTTTACTTGAGTCTATTTTTTACATATAACCCCTTTCTGGTGTAGCACCCTTTTGTTCAGGATGCTTCCACAAGTAACCATCCCTCAAAAAGTACCCATATGCTTTCCTACGTATCCTCCCGAATTCTTGTTCGAACCAATCATCCTATTTTGTTAGAGTACTCAAGTAGTTTCCAACTAAAAACCAATCACCTTCATAAATCTCTTTCAAGAAAAATTCAAGTGCATTAGTCATGAAGACATTGTTACTTTTGACATGAGAGATAGAATAGAACTTTGTGCCCAGACCATCTCCCCCTTTCAATCATCTATGACTCATCTTTATACCTTGCCCTTGATAGCATATATACCATTGTATTGTCTTTACCTATCATATGCTTAAACTCAAGATTTAAAAATTTAATGTAGTCAATCCATCTCAACATAGCAATGTCTAGCGTTGAGCAACTTGTAATCATCCCAAGAAGTGGTAGACAATCTGTTTCTACAACGACACATGCACCAATTAGCTAATATTTTCCATTTTTCAAGGTTGTAACCATAGCCCATAACTCTCTCTTTATGTGTGGATAGTTTCTTTGGAAATTACTTAGTACCTTTGCTCCAAAACTCACCACATACCTGTGTCCTTCTTTGTCATCTTGTCCTATTGCCCATCCAATTCCTGTAGGACTGGTGTCTACTGTCATGATTACTGACCTTTGACACTCATAGTCTACCTTTCTCAATGTTGGTGCTGATTGGAGCAACTCCTTTAGCTTTTTGGCTTTTACACGTGCTTCTGTCCATTTAAACTTTTGATTCTTTCTAAGCAATTGATAAAGAGGATCATCTACATGTGCATAATGTGGAATCCAAATAACATAAAAGACACATGCTCCCAGAAACCTTCTAACCTAAGTGATTCTAGTGCATGTTTCTTTCATTCTTTGGATGACATCTACCTTTATTGGACAAGGTTTCCTATCGTACGGCCCGCACATGTGCCCCACAATGCGCACTTCATTGAAACCAAACATAAACTTTTTTCCTAAAAAACTAAGATTCACTTCTTCTAGCCTAGATAGAATTTTATTACAATCAATTATGTGATTTTTCACAAACTCACAAAATCCCCTAAAATCCAAAGATTCATCTTTGTCACTTTATTCACATCCCTTGATAGGAAAATCATCAATGAAAGGCATTGTGATTGAGGAATAAAGTCACATAAGACCTTATTCATCCCATTCATCATATGTGCAACCGAGTTAGTTGCTCCCTGCGGCAAGGTACACATCCTTACCAAACCCAAAGGTGTCCTCATGGTTGTCAAGTCTTTGCTTTCAATTGCAAGCTGAAATTAATCATACCCTGAGTAGAGATCTCCCATCGAGTAGATTTCCCTCCATGCAAACGCCTCTACAAACTCATTCAGAATTGGACTTGTAGCTACATTTCTAATTGTCACCTTGTTCACTGGTTGCATATCTTGGATGAACCACTGTGAACCACCTATTTCAGTATGGAGCACAAGAAGGCTCCAAAATTCCCATTTTGATCTTCTCATTCAATAGCTCTTCTAACTTGGTCAAAGTAGCCTTTGGAATCGGAATAGGCTGCAGATTCCAAGGTGTAGAAGGTATTGTAAAACTTATCATAGGAGCTACAATAGAAGGATCAACACATCCTATCTCATGTGGCTCAAATTAAAAAACCTTACCATGCTTTGAAATCATTTCTTTGAAGCACCTTGTCTCCTCCTGTGTTAGAAACTCCTCACAACCAATTTGCAACTCTTGAAAAGACTCCTTTGTGAAGGTATGCCTAACCGTTTTAGGATTCCTCAAACTTGGTTGCAAAGAAGCCCGATCAATTATTTCCTTGTTGTTGGGTGGTAAGCATGAAGCGACTGGTTTCACCTTTTTTGCTACACTCTTGTGTTTAGTTTCGACATGGATTTATAGGCCAAGTTTTTGGTTTTCTTTGAAAGCTTCTATTACTTGATATATTTCCATAGATTTTCTTTGAAAGCTTCTATTACTTGAGACATTTCCATAGAGCATACTTTCACAACTTCATTTTCCAGATGCAAACTAGATTCCATTATAGCATCAACCTCACCCATAGTATCTACAAAAAAAACTTGTTCACACAAAATAGCAACCCATTCTTTTTCATGCCTATTTGTACATTATGTACATATTGCCTCTCACATCTCTTCAAACCTTCAAGTTTTGTAAAACATACTGATCTATTCCTTGTTACCAAGGAGCCCATTGAGGAAGTTTCACCTATTTTTGGATCAAGCAAGACCCTCTTTCTTTTTGAACCACTGCAATCTCAATTTACAATGGTACTTGGCCAAAACCCATCATTTCTCTATGATCATGAAACTCTTTGCTCACCTTTGGTAGTGGATGTTCTTTGAGGTTGTCACAAATTGTTTCATGGTTTACACAAACTGTGAGAAATTGAATAGCACGTTTAACATTTTTTCTTTGTATCATGGCACAGGATGAACCATCATCCATTACCTTTTTTTCCATTCAAACTCCCACGATGTAGGGTTGTCCAAGGATAAGATGATATGAAAATGTCTCCTGTATAAAGAAGTTTTTTTTTACCTTTACATCACATATTGTCATGTTTACACTTGGATATGCTGCATACAATTCACTTGATGAATTGTTTTCCACACTCACCATCGAACCATGTTCTGTGTCCATTGTCCATTTACATTTGTTGTAAAGACTTTTTGACATTATATTTATTTTAGAACCATGGTCAATTAAGGCAACAAATGTTCTTGAAGATCACCTACCTTGACCAATGTCTTTGTAGTAGCCCGTGCCCAATGGCTTATAGACTAGTGTCTCCTAGGAATACCTTGAGATTCTTCCCCATCATCAGCAAATTTCACTTCCCTTACATTACAAGAAGACTGATAGCATCCCACCCTAGCTTCATCACCTTTTTTAGTCTGCACCTGTTCTCCTTGTGTCTTCACAGTATCGCCTTCAGCTAGACTATCCAAGTGTTTGCTTTTTTCTCTTGATGATGTCGCTAATTTCTTCATGGAAGTCATGCTTGGCTATGCCAAGTACCTCTCCCAAATTAAACTCAACCTTGCTTTTCAAAATCCTCTTCTCTATAACTTTATTTAAGTCTGTAGCAAGCTCAATGTCAGATTGTAGTTTGTAAGCTAGTCCTTTTGGCTTACCTTTTGTTGGCTCCTTTTTCTTCCCTATTGTAGATTCCTCCATGGTCACTTCTGGTGAAGGTGCCTCCTGTGTTGGTGGTGCTAAAAAAGGTGCTACATCATTCCTCCTTACACTTCTTGTACCTCTTTTTGAAGGCCGTCCATCACCATTTTCATGCCTACGCTTTTCTTCTACAATGGCTTCATGGCTTTGACAGTTTGTAATGTATGCATGGACAGACATTGAATCCACTAGATCACTCCACCTTGTTTCTAGATGTATGCAATCACCTGCTTCATGTAGAATCTCTTTTGTAAGATTTCTCTTTTTAGCTAATTACATGACATTTGGCCAAAGTTGACCGTGATGATCACTCGCCTCTTCATCACTAAGATTCTCAATTTTTACTCCTTAAGTAACTGCCTCAACTGAAGAGGTGGCATGGTTAGTGGCCATATCTTCAACTAAGGTTTGCATTCCCCCCTTCCCAAAGTTAGTTCTCAAAGGTAGACATGTATCTCTTAAGTGGATTTTACCATCCTTAAAAAAGACAACATATTTTGTCAAAGCATAACCAACACTATCACAATCCTTTCTTACATGGTCTGTGCTATCACACCAAATAAATCTATTAACAAACGCTTCATTGGGCTATTGTCTTTGCCTAGGAAGTGGCCCTGATGGTTGACATTATTCTTCAAGCTTTGCAAGCTTCACCTTCAAGTCACGCATTCCTTTCACAAGCTCGTCCAACATGGAATCATCAAACTTAGGAGCCATAAAAGTAAGTTTTACCATTTTTTCAAAAGTTGAGGGGAAGGACTTGTAGTGCTTACTACCATCTTGTCCCTTCTTCTTTGTCGTTTAGTAAGTTATCTTGCTCAGCAACTTTGTCTTCAAGAAGAGTTCAATATTTTCTGACCAAATAGGCTACAAATTTTTCTTTGGAATTGTAATTTTGTGCTTACCAATATATATATGTTTTGTCTGGTGATTGGGATTAATTGTGTGTACAAATCCTCTTGGTTAATAGCAAGATAACTACACTTATGTCAAAAGAAAAGTTATAGTCTATAAGGGGTAGTATGCTGGGATCCGGTGAAAGAAATATTTTGTTGAGCCTTTCTGGGCCAAAGAGAAACACTATACGTTGTTGAAAGTGTATTTTAAGGCTAATCCATACGTTAATTGCAATACATCACACAGAGTGAAAGCGATAGAAATTCACATCAGATGGATTATTCATCTAGGATAACTCTAGTATGTGCAATGTATATACAAGAGAAGTGAAGAAAAGAGAAGTTTTCCCTCTCAAGCCCTATTCTTGCCCGTAGCCAATAAGGATAGTGCGGAGAGATGTACCTGTAGGAAGAAGACCTAGAACTTTTAGGGAGAATGACTCTCTAAGAGTGAGAGAAATAGATTTGGTTAGGGAGAGAGATGAAATTAGAGATACATGTTGGATTAGAGATGAAAAAGAAAATAACAAGAAACCAAGAAAATATCAAAGTAAAACACATCTTACTTGACAAACTCTTCGGGAGCTGTTCACCATTATGATGGAGAGAGAAGAAGAGGAAAGACTTCAGCTTTGATTGATGCACCTAGTTCAAAACCTTCTTTGATTAGAGTTGATATTCCAAGGATATCTTACAAGAATGGATAGTCTTCCTCTAGGATCAAGTGTAGGCTTAGGCTTATGCTAATGGCTAAGTACAATTAGGCAAAAATCCTCACTCCCTCATGAATTCATCTCATGGATGGTTTTCAAGGAAGATGAGGTCCCCTTTTACAGGTGAAGGGAACCCTCAAGGTTTACACAAGGAAGAGAAGAGCTAGTGTAAACAGGAGCTAGCAAAGTTTAAAATGAGTTGTCTTTGCATGATGTGGGCAGACTAGGGTTCACTATTTTCATCTTATCTCCTACCATGGCTACAATTTTTTTTTAAAAAAGGGGGAAAAAATTCAGCTCATAAGCTATGACTCCCATTTTATATACTTTTTCCAATTTGGATTAGAACCTTATGTAAAGAAATCATCAAAATAGGATGCATTTTTGGCAGCAAAAGTCTTCCTGTGGTCCCCTTAGCCTAAGCTTTCATTTGATTCCAAAGGACACCTCATACAATAAGAAAGCATGACATTGCTACGTGACAAAGTTTTGTAATCATACTTGCAATAATGTATTAAAATAGATTAATCTTTGAGAATCATGCAAGCTAGTTTTTTGCTAGTATTCAATTCCAACCTAGTAGCTATTTAAAAAGAAATATAAGAAAATAGGATCTAGCTAGGGTGTGAGATGATAATGAGATAGTAGAAATAAAGAACCAATGCTTTTTGCCCCAAGATAAAGAGGTGGAGCTATTGACGCTTTTCCCATAGTATTTTTTGACAATAAAGCAAGAATATGCTACCCTTGAGATAAATAATAGGATGAGTTAGACAAATGTACATTATGAAAAATATACTTATGTCTCTAAAAAGTTGCAAGATATATTTTATAGCATTTTTTCCCACTATGTACGTGTCACAACACGACATCGTATTGATCCTTTGTTATTGAGATGGTTATTATTCCATGGAGTTGTTCCATGAAGCCATGATGCTATGATGCGTTTCCATGATGATTAGAAGTTGGTCGTATTGATCGTTTATTTTATTGATATGATTATTCTTCCATAGAGTTGTTTCATAATGCCATGATATGTCTTTATAATGATTAAAAGTCATTCATATTGATTGTTTGTTAGTGATATGGTTATTCTTTCGTGGAAATGTTCCATGATGACATGATGTGTTTTCATGATGATCATAAGCTGTTTGTATTGATCGTTCTATTATTGATATAGGTATTATTTCATGGAGTTATTCCATGATGCCGTGATGTGTTTTCATGACAATTAGAAATCGTTATACTGATCGTTCATTTTATTGGTAAAGGTATTACTCCATGAAGCTGTTTCATGATGTAATGATGTGTTTTCATGATGATCACAAGTCGTTCGTACTAATCGTTCATTCTATTGATATGATTATTCTTCCATGGAGTTGTTTTGTGATGCCATGATACGTTTTCATAGTGATTAGAACTTGTTCGTACTGATCGTTCATTAATGACATGATTATTGCTTTATAGAGTTGTTTAATGATGCCATGATACATTTTTTTGATGATTAAATATCATTCATATTGATGATTATTCTTTTGTGGAGTTTTTGCATAACTCTATGATGTATTTCCATGATGACTAGAAATTGTTTGTATTGATCGTTCGTCACTAAGACAATTATTCTTTTATAGAATTGTTTCATGATTCCATGATATGTTTTTATGATTAGAAGTCATTTATATTCATCGTTTATCATTGAGATTATTATTATTCCATGGAGTTGTTTTATGATGTCATGATTCATTTCAAAGTAATTACAAATCGTTCATACAGATCGTTTCTCATTGAGATGGTTATTCTTTCATGGATCTATTCCATAATGTCATGATGTGTTTTTATGGTGATTATAAGTCCTTCATATTGATTATTTATTACTAAAATGGTTATTCATTTATAGAGTTGTTATGATGCCATGATATTTTTTCATGATCCTTTGTTATTGAGATGGTTATTATATCATGGAGTTGTTCCATGAGAGGCGCTATGTTTTCATAATGATCAGAAGTCGTTTGTACCAATCGTTTGTTAGTAAGATGTTTACTGTTCCATGGAGTTATTCCATGATACCATGATGGATTTTCATGATGATTACAAATAGTTTGTATTGATAATTTCTTATTTAGATGGTTTTTTTGTTCTAAAGCATTGTTTCATGGATGACTTATTATAATTGAGAAAGCTTTTTGTTAGATAGAGTCATTTTATTGCGTTGATATTTATCAATAATGATTTGTTATAATTGAAATAATTATTCTTCCATGAAGTCAATTCATTATCCCATAATGTTATTTTAAGTTTATTTGTAATGATTAAGATGACCATTTTATGATTTCATGATTTTGTTTCATGATATTTTGTTACGTTTACTAGTCTATGGATTTATTTAATGAAGCCATGAGGTTCTTTCATAATTATTCCTTATGATCTAGATAGTTTTTATTCCATATAATTATTTTGTAATGATTTCTTATAATTTCAATGATTCTTGTGCCATGGTGCTATGCCATGATGCTGAGGTGTTAATCCATGATGATTGTTTTTATGATTAAAAGAATCATTACTCTATGGAGGTTTTTCATTATGCCATGATATTATTTCCCATCGACTCACAATGATTTAGATGCTTGTTGCATGATGTCCTGGCACTCTTTCATGATGTATATTTACTATGATTGAAAGAGTGATTCCATGGTTCTTTTCCATGATAATTTGTTATGATTGAAATGATTATTATTTTATGGCTTTGCTTTACTATACCATGATATAGTCTCATGTTGATTTATAATGATTGAGATGATCGTTTCATGATGTCATGATATTGTTTCATTATCTTGTTTTATACTATTCTTTTATTCTTGAGATGTTTTGTTCCTCATATATTTTCTATGTGATTCCATTCCATGGTGATTCACTTATGATCAAGAAAACTCACATTGAATAGAGTCCATACAAATAAGACATCCCCATGGTGAAATTTGAGTATCGGCTTTGTATATATGTGCATATATTACATGGTATTTCATCTTAAGAAGATTATATAGTATATACATGGGCTTATTCTTGATTGAAGTGTTACAAACCATCTCCAAAGACATTATGTCATTGTATTTCTCTAACATTGATATGATTGCCATCTTGTGCTCTTTGATTTTGTGATATTGGCAGATTATATATAGCTCAAAGACAAAGTAAAGTAACTCAAAGATGGTATATGTTTATTGAAGTTGAAGATGATCCAAATAATTCTTTGAAGTCTTTGAAGAGTTAATGAGATCATTTTATTGAGCTTTTGAGTCTATCATTGTATGTAATAGGAGTGATATAGCTCCTTCTAAATCATTTTTGTAGTATGAAAAATATATTCAAATAAAAGTGGGTATATATAGGGCTCTGGATTTTTTCCTTGAGTCCCCATAAGTTTTTTCATCCACAATTAGTGACCCTTGTCGAAGATAGCCTGTTGAGCTTATATGTGAAGCTACTCTCAATATAGCCCTAGATCCCCTCTATATATATATATATGACATTGTGTTCATATTCTACACACTTTGGGGTTGCACTCTCTGCATATCATCTCTTTGTTCTTCTCTGTCTATGTCTTCTCAACAAAGGACATTGCAAATCCTACCCTACTTGGAGAAGGTCCCAAAAGCTTAAGAAGTTCAAAGAGGGAGAAAAGAGTATCCCTTTTCTCACCTATGATGGCACCTTTGGTGCTACTAGCGAAGTATTGGCCTTCATCCAACAATTTGATGCGGCCTTTGGAGATGAGGGCTTCACGGAGTCCTCCAAGCTACACCATGTAGCTATGTACCCAAAAACATTGCTCGTCAATGGTGGGCTAGGCTTCATGGAAATGGAAAATCCCCAAAGACATGGAAAACTTTACAAGTGTCCATCATGAAGTAACTCCTTGCAAGCGATGCAAAGGACAAAGTGCTTACCAAATCACAGTGTTTGAACTTGCTCTCCAAAAAGTCTATTCATAGATATGCTGACAAGTTTTTTGATTTATATCTCAAGGCTACTGTCTTTTAGAAAATAGACTTTTCCGAGTAAAATCAACACTTCTGTGCGGGATTATCTGAAGAAATGGTCAAGTATATCAACTCGCAAATGCCCGCTACTATCACCGAAGTAATTGACCACGTCACTATGGTTGATTCACACATCAATTTCCAACAAGGTCTTAAAAGGAATGCGAAGCTCATGGGAAATAAAGATTGAAATGATGAAAAGGAGAAGAACAATGCTCAAAACTCTTCCCAAGGCAATTCCAACAACAACAAAACCAACAATCGGTCGAAGGAGAAGGGAGTTTACAAAGGTAAATATAAACTCTCTCCCGAAGAGCTAGAAGATTTTTGTAAGGACTACAAATTATTTTAGTGTGGGGCGCAAGGACATGGCTATCATTCTTGCCCCAAAAGATATGCCCGCAATGAGACTCCTAGTGCTTCCATGGTCAAACCTCCAAAAGAGGATTCTCATTGCAAAGGTTGGGGAAAGGTAAGGGATCAGGATGCCTTCATACTATTTGACCCTGGCTCTACTCACAATTTTATATTAACAAAGTTGGCCACTAAGCTACCAATTCAAGCTTTTGAGATGGGAGATACTATAACTGCTGATGGAGATTTCAAGGGATAGCAAGCCTCCACTACTACCTTGATTGGGAAGTTGAGGCTCCATGCCCAAAGTTACATCGACAAAGAAGAAATTTTCCATCTCTCCTTTTCAACATGAAGATGTTATCCTAGGGGAACCATGGTTCAACCGCATGGCTACCAACATGAAGTTCCCTAAATAGGAGAATCTACTTCATCTACAAGGAAAAGAGCATATATATAGATGCTAATGAGTCTGGTCATACTATACCACTTGTAAATTCACCTGCTTTTGATAAGTCAATAAAAAATCTCAGCTTCCTTGTATATGTTTTTTGTTAAAGAGTCTCTAAATGGTACTAATGCTTTAAGGAAACAAAGTGGTAGAAATCAAGAAGAATTAGAATTGTCTAATTTTCTAAATAGATAGAAAGATGTATTTATTGACAAAATTCCTATCGAGTTACCTCCAAAACAAGGGGATGATGACCATATGATAAAAATTCTACCTGGGAGCTCACCGCCTAATAAACCTTTCTTAAGAGTTTCTCAAGCTCAAGAAGAGGAGATTATGAGGCAAGTGCATGAGCACGTAGAAAAATGTATGGTGAGGCCTAGCTCCTCTCCCTTTTGTTCTCTTGTCATTTTAATGCAAAAGAAAGATGATACTACCGCATGTGTGTTGAGCACTAAATTGTATCACTATCAAAAACAGATTTTTTGTACTGCGGTGTCGAGAAATTTGCGGTCTTGCCAGAAAAGCACCGGGCTTTTGGCTGTGAGAGTTTGTGAGAGAACTCCAAAAACTATATGAAGGAGTTAAACCATAGATGCCATGAAGACTAGGGTTTGGAAGGAAGTGCAACCAAAGAAGTTCCACACTTTCTCGCTTGCATTCACACACAGAAAGAAAGAACACAAACTGAATATCAAAACAACACAAAGATGAAAACATCAAGGCTATGGTCATATCGTATCATGGGTAATATGAAAGGGTTAATAGATGAGTTAATGATGTTCAATCTTTGCCGACCAAACAGGCTACAAATATATGTTTTGTCTAGTGTGATTGGGATTAATTGTGTGTACAAATCCTCTTGGTTCATAGCAAGATAACTACACTTACGACAAAAGAAAAGTTATAGTCTATAAGAGGTAGTATGATGGGATCCGGTGAAAGAAGTATTTCATTGAGTCTTTCTGGGCCAAAGAGAAACACTATACGTTGTTGAAAGTATATTTTATGGCTAATCCATACATTAATTCTAATAGATCACACATAGTGGAAGCGATAGAAATTATCATCATGTGGATCATTCATCTAGGATAGTATGTGAGAAATGTAGATATAAGAGAAGTGAAGAGATGAGAAGTTTCCCTCCCATACCCTATTCTTGCCCGTAGGCAATAAGGATAAGGCAGGGAGAGATGTACCTGTAGTAAGGAGAACCTATAGTTTGTAGAGAGAAGGAATTTCTAAGAGTGAGAGAAATAGGTTTGGTTAAGGAGATCAGATTAGATATGTATATGTGGATTAGAGCTGAAAAAGAGAACAACAAGAAATCAACAAAACATCAATGTAGAACACATCTTACTTGTCAAACCCTTCGGCACCATTTTTCATGGAGAAAGAAGAAGAGGAAAGAATTCAACTTTGATTGATACACCAAGCCCAAGACCTTCTTCGATTAGAGTTAATCTTCTAAGGATAGTTTACAAGAATGGCTAGTCTTCCTCTAGGAGAAAGTGTAGGCTTAGGCTTAGGCTAAGAACAATTAGGCATTACTACTTACTCCCTCATGAATTCCTCTTATCAATGTCTTGAATGATTTTCAAGAAAGAAGAGGTCCTCTTTTATAGGTGAAGGGAATCCCCAAGGGTTTACACAAGAAGAGAAGAGCTAGTGTGAACAGAAACTGGAAAAGTTGGAAATGAGTTGTCCCTGCATGATATGGGCAGACTAAGGTCCAGTATTTTGATCATACCTCCTCAACCGTGGCTCCAAATAAAAAAGTAAAAATATGGGAACAAAATTAAGCTCATTAGCTAAGACTCCCATTTTATATACTTTTTCTTATTTGGATTGGAACCTTGTGTAAATAAATCATCAAAATAGGGTACAATTTTGGCAGTAAAAGTCTTCTTGTGGTCCCCTTAGCCTAGACTTTTAATTGATTCCGATGGACACCTCATGCCATATGAAATCATGACATTTCTCCTTGACAAATTTTTGTAATCATTCTTGCAATAATGTATTAAAATAGGGGTATCTTTGAGAATCATGGAAGCTAGTGTCCCACTAGCATTTGATTCCTTCCTAGTATCTATTTAAAAGAAATATAAGAAAAATACATAGAATATATATATATATATTGGAAGTTACCCTAGATATAGAATTTAGCTAGTGTGTGAGATTATAATGAGATAGTAGAAATAAAGAATCAATGCTTTTTGTCCCAAGTTAAAGAGGCGGAGCTATTGACACTTTTCCCATAGTATTTTTTGACGGTAAAGTAAGAATATGTTATCCTTGAGATAATAGGATGAGATAGAAAGCTTATTATTATACTTAGATATGCATATGTACATTATAGGAAATATAATTATTTATCTAAAAAGTTGCAAGATAGATCTTGTAGCATGTGTTTCCACTATGTACGTGTCACACCACGAGAGCGGGTAGAAGATCTATTTGATAAGCTACAAGGTGCGACCTACTTCAGTAGAATTGACCTTAAAAGTGGATATCGTAAAGATCACGTTTTGTACAACATTTAGTCTCTATTAATATCTAGTCATGCCTTCTGGTTGGACAAATGCTCCTGCCACGTGCAACTATCTCATGGAGAAAGTTTTTTGACCCCACCGCAAGTTCATTGGAGTGCTCTTTGATAATATCATAATCTAGTCCACATCCTTGGAGGAGCACAAACAACATCTCCAGGTAGTTGTTCAAGATTTGAGGGAGAACAAGCTTTTCATCAATAAAAAAAGGAGTGAATTTTTCCGTCAATTGATTCAATACCTAAATCATATTATCTCTCCAGATGGTATCCATATGGATCCATCAAAATTGGAGGTAATAAAAACCTGGCCTAATCCAAGGTACATGAGCTATGAAGCTTTATTGGTATGTGTTCATACTATAGACGCTTCATAGCAAACTCTCCCAAATAGGAAGATGATTAGATGACTTAAAAAAGAAGAACCTTAAGTACTCATGGACTACTAAAGAGAAAAATGATTTTGACAAGATAAAAAAAAGAAGCTTACCTCCCAACCACTGCTTACGCTCCCAGATCTCTCAAATCCATTTGAGGTCCAATGTGATGCTTGTGGTGATTTCCTTGGAGCGCTCTTTCTTGAAGAAGGAAATGCCATAGCATATGAGAGCCGAAGCATTAGGAAAAGTTTGGACTCAAAAACGGGCCTTGTAAGAATTGTTGATGTGGCATAGCTTTCAAAAAGTGGGGATGGGTAAATTTTTTGCAAATAAGATCTAAACTTGTCGGAGGCTGGAAATTTATAATCTCCTCTTCAAATGCTATCTATTGATATATAGCATGCATGTATCGGACATTGCCTCCATGTAGATCTAAACAAAGGTGATTTTAGATTACCGTAATGGTAACAAAACCTGGCTGATTGAAAAAAAATGGCATAAATTTCATAGAAGTCATCCAAAATTTTCGGGGACCTTGGCTCTTTAGAATCGAGTTTTCAAGAACTTTGCAATGATGGGTCATATCATGGGGTTCTAAGAAATATTTAGAGGGGTCTACCGGGTCGCTTTCTTTTGTACAACTTTGATGATGTGGCACTCTTAAAAGACCCAAAAATGAATTCAAAATTTTCCTAATGGCTCAATACCGATGAACGGGGCCTTGGGCATTTATGAAAAAGAGATTTTAGCTAACCTACATGCCCTAGACACATGGAAGCACTACCGATCAACAGATCTTGGGCATATATGAAAAAGATCGTTTAACTGACCTACATTCCTTAGACACATGGAAGCACTATCTATTTGGGACTCTATTTATTTTACAAACGGACCACCAATGTCTCAAGTACTTCATGACGCAAACCAATCCCTCCAAAAAACAAATGAGTAGTGCAAATTTTCTTTTGCAATTTAATCTTCATATTGTTCACATTGCTGAATCAAGTGGTTGATGCACTCTCACAACGATCAAGGGTAAATGCGGTGTCTATAGAAACTCACAACGATCTATCTTCCATGATAGATGAGTAAGCTATTGACCCTGATCTTGAAGACTTAATGCCAGTCCTTGCCTTAGGGAAGAAAGAGGAACCATTCTCATCTTGCTATTATGTGATAGATTTATCTTTAGGAGAATACCCATGCATTAATTGTTGGATTCAAGGGGAGTTTATCAAGATTCGAATTCCAACATTTTTTACCTTTTCAAATCTTCATCTTCCTTTTGATTGGATTTTAACTTTAAACTTTTTGAATTCTTTGTTGAAGTCCCCCAGCTAGAGGCTTCTTTCTCTAATTTCTTATGATTGTGTCACTTAATTTTTTCTAGTCGCTCCTCTTTAATATTCTCAAGATTCTTGTCAAGCTCAACATCATCTTCTTCATTTTTTTTGGAGATATCCTCCTTGACCTTTTTAAGCAGCTAATTTTGCTAGTCTTTTTTCTCTAAGCCGCTCTACTTCCTCCATTGATCTCTATACTTTGCGTCTTGGGAATTTTCTCTGTAGGTTAAATGTTTTCTTACAGATCAATGGGATTGTACCATCTTCTTCACGAGATTGATACTCAGAGGGAGTATTGGGGTTTTGTTTTTCAATCACTCCGCTTAGCTCAAATTTGGAGTTTGCGGCCTCGCTATAAGGTATCTTGGCTCTGGAGCTCCTACATCTTATCATTCTCTTGGTAGGCATTGTAGAAGGTCTACCCACCAATTTGAAAGCATGTTTAGCCTTATGTAGTAGATCTAGTTGTGACTCAGACTTAGGTAATTGGTCTATCATTCCCAAGGCTTTGATATTCTATCCTTGTGAGAAATAGGCATGCATTTATGTAGGTTTTATATATGTCACTTCCCTTAAGGTTTTCTTCAACCAGATTCTTGAGGATGTCATTCACCAGATCACATCCAATTACCCTCCTCTCTACGAGACCCATTGCCATCATCACTCCAATGTGTAGGTTGGGCTTTGTGTATCTTGGTGGCTTCCATACTTTTAGAAGCTATGATATGAGCCGTACTACCAGCTTGGTCTCCACATAGATAAGGTTTTTGTATGTAAGCTTGCTGAGAAAGTTGTGTTTGGCGGCAGGGAGAGGATTTTAAGATTCACTTGGATGTCAAATTCGTCTATGATTCTCTTTGCTACCACCTCATCTTCTTGGTTTGGAGAGGGAACACTTCTTTCCACGATGTCTTCTCATCTTTAAGGAACTTCAACTTTTGTTTTTCTTTGGCATTTCCTTTCAAGAAGTTGTTGCTCTTCCTTTAGCTAGTCTTGATCTTCTTTTTCAGCTTGAGTTTCCATTTTCTCTTGATCAACATGAGGTGGAGAAGGAGGCTTTGGAGAGACTTTATGTCCTTCTATTTTGAATCTTTAGTTATTATTGTGTCTTGAGATGTCTCTTCATGTTGCAACTACGAATTGCATGGGGAGTCCAATATGGAATCTAATTTGGTTGTTGTTTGTTTCTTACACTCCTCCTCTACTCTTGTTCGCGGACCGCCACAATTAGACAAAGTAGCCTAGTGAGAACTAAAACAAACATAAATATGTCAATCTTAGGATGTAGCTGACCCAACTAGTGCATGGAAATGTTAAATTTAATGCCCCAATGCAAATGCATTGAGGAGAAAGGTGTTACTCTCAAGATAAGAATCAACTAAAGGGCAAAATGCATAAGTCTCCCATGCGGTCTAGCTTTCAGTTTAATGGTTGTAGAGGTGTCAAATGAACTCCAAATAACATGAAACTTGAGATTAGGAGTATTTAGGCTATAGGCAATAGGTTTTCAACAACAAAACCTACAAAAGTCATCGTTCGGTAGGTGATAAATCACAATTGTTTCCACCCGTTACCTTCACCAAAAATGACAAATGAGGGGTTGTTTGGCTCCTCTTAAGGCCTACCTACCTCTTTAGATGCTTAGTTTCACTTAAAACACCATTAACAACTCAAAAAAAGAAAATCACCACTCTAGGCAACTTGGAGCTAAAACCACTCGTTGCATCGCACACACAAAAACACTCAAACATAGCACATTGAGCATGTACATGGTGCGAAGAATATGAGGAAGCAACAAAAGATATTTCATTAGAAATGAATACCCGTACAAAGATTATTGAGTACACAATTTTAGACATACTCTTCACTATGTGAGCTCCATAGTAAACATATCCTCTAATAATTACAAATTGTGGCTAGCATCATTTATTGTACCTAATCTTCCTCATGTGGCTTGTAGATTCTTGTCAAAGGGGTTTCCCATTCATGGAGGGTGTAGGCCACAAATGTAAGCCCAAGATCTTTGCAAATTGGCATGAACATAGTGGAATCCATCTCAAAATAGCCCGTATAGAAAGCCTCCTTGAAGGTATACATGTAGTGGCTTGGGAGGAACATAATTTTGGAGAATAGGCCATAGATCACCTTCATCTTGGGGCTATAATTCAAATTTCATATAAGTCCTTTGTATTCCTCCAAGAATGAAGTCCAATTTACTTTGGTGGCCTCTATGTTTTTTAATGTATTGATACATTTGAAGAGCATGCAAAAAAACTTCAACATCATCTTGCATGCTATATCTGGCTTTCCTGAAACTAGGATGATGCTTTGCTTGATAGAATTCCTTCTATAGGCAAGTAATGGTGCCTCTCTTAGTTTGGGGAATATTGGGTAGTTTAGCCATGTAGGGTGAGAAACAACAAGTTCTCCAAAGTCACTCCATTTTCTTCTCCTAATGTTTGGGCAATATATTGGGTCAATTGAAGGTGGGTTGGAGCAAAATAGTTTATTGCTATTGCCTGCTTGTTCTCCCCCATGAAGTGAATTGTCCATGCTGGCCTAGCCTCTTTGATTTTCTTTCTGGTCCATTCCAAAAGTTTTAGCATCCTTGTAACATCCCTCGGCATGTGGTAGAAGTGCTGCTAGTAGCTCTTTCTTCTTTCTATTGTTAGCCATTTGAGTAGTGGGTATGGAAGTTTTGGCTCAGGAACCTTTTCTCATAGCTTCTCTGAAGTAATATATTTTAGTAAATCTGATTTTAATAAATGATGCTCATAGCTGAGGTTCTTAGCCACAGCTTCCCTAGTTACTTACCATTGTTCATCCGATAGATGTGAGTACTCTTGAGGTAATTTATGAGGTTCAATTGAAGTACCCACATGTAAAACTACTTGTACCCCTTTGTTTCTTCTTTTATGTTCTCAACATCCGGCCCTATTTTCAAGGGTCCTTTTTCTCTGGGGGAGGCTCTAGAATTCTTGATCATTGATAGATTCTTTCTTAAATCCTCCACTTTCTTCATAAGCATCTCACTGCTTTCATGCTTTGGTTTTCCTTCTTCTATCGCTGCCTTGATTTTGTTGTGAAGAGCCTCTTCTAGTATAATCCTTGTCATTTGAGAGACCTATAGTGCTTGTTGCAATTTTGCAATCTGCTTCTTATAGATGTCCGTCTACTCAGAACTACTCGTAGGGATGAGCAAAGGATATTCTGTAAATGCCTCTCGCAGTCTGTTCTAATTAGCTATCTGGCCTTAAGCACATCTATTGATATCCTTTGCTTCTGAGCTAATGCCGCTGACTCTTTGGCAGTCTGATGGGCTTGTTGATATTGATTTTCTTTCTGGTACATGGTAGGCTTACTGCTTTGAGCTATACTCTCTTGTACTTGCCTAGCCATCACTTCCTTTTCATAAAATTCTTCTTACTTTTCCAGCTCTTTACTAACATGTTCTATTTGTGCATTTCTCCCTTGCAGATCTTCTACCAAAATTGTGCTCGTCTCGACCAACTTTTTATTTTTGGTCTTTGTTTTCTATTGAGCACCCCTAGACTGAGATGGGAATTGTTCTCTTCTTCTTTCTTGTATTTGAGAGTGATTTTCATGATTTCCTTGTTCAGATGTTCAGCCATCTTAGAGATTAATGTTGCCTTGGACATATTGGACATTGATTCATGAGAGAGTGGTCCTTGAGTAGCATCTTGTGTTGTTTCTTTGGCGATTTCTTGGACGGATTCCTTGTTTTCATCTTTCTTCATAAGGGTAATTGCCAATTGAGTGGTTATCTCTATCTTGTGCTCTGATTTACCTTCATGTGGAGCTTCCTTAAGAGAGCGTATGGGCAAGGATTTCAATCCTACCTTCTTGTGCTTTCTCCACATTTCTTTTATTTTTGTGACTGCATGGAGAATTTATCTCTATTGAACTTCCGATGAGATAGGTAAACCAAACATCTCGAGGTTTTCTTGCTAGGCACCAGGCTTCCAGTATCTTTGGTTTTTCTTCTTGAATTTCTTGTTGTTACCCTTGCCTTGCCTGCTCTTCTTGCTGATAAATTTGATCCACCATCAACTATATAATATTGTCTTCTTGGCATTTGTCAAATGATTCTTCTTCCGTAGTGGTGGTGGTTTGTTGGTGGTCAAGTCTTCTCTTTCTCCTTTAGTCCTTGGAGGAGGAACTTTCTTCACGCTGCTCCTAAATCTTAACCTGTTTAGCCTCCTCCTTTTTTGCTTCTTCTTTCGCTAGTATTTTTTAATGTTTGGCCTATCTATTCTTTGATTTTTGCCCTTATCATATCTGACAAGCTTTGTGCTTGTTCTTTCTTTCTAATTTGTTATGTGTCCCTTCTTTTTTTAGGAGCTTCCCTTTGTTTTTTCTTTCTTTACTCCTTGACTTTTTGTTTTCTTTCCTATTGTTCCTTAGCTCTTTTCTCTCTTTCTTCCACTCTCTTGGCATATGCAGATGCATGATTTCTTTCTTGCGTTGTGGCATCTAACTACCAGAGATCTACTTTTTCTTCATTAGTCTTTGATCCTATTGACTTAAAGTTGGTGGCCCCTTCATCCCTAACATATCTGGCTGTGTTGTTTTCTTTGCTCTGATGGTTCTTATTGATATAGAAGCTCCTGCTACCTTATTTGTATTGGGTTGATGGAAGTTTTCCACCCATTCATTTGAATCTGGAGCATCTTTTGGTGAGTCTCTTTCTCCAACAAGATAGGCTACTATTTTTGTCAAAAGTTTAGCTTCCCCTACATGTGGGATACCAGATTTTTTAGTCCATTGCTTCTTCTTGGCTACTGCCACTAGTCGGTTGAATCCCCACTTGGCCAGGTCAATAGGTACATGTTGATGTTGTGGTACTAGCTTGTGTAGTGTTGATGCTAGATTCATGTCTTGCCTTGTGTATTTGGTCTGTCTATTGAAATATAAATGCTCTTTGTTGGAATTTTGTGGTGTGTGAGCAATGGTATTGAAGATTTTTTGCATTTGGGGTGCCTCCCATCTTTTCCCTTGCTCATCCTTCCATACACAATTGAATACTCTAGGACCATCCTGCACTTGGATGGACTCATCTAGAAAACAAGCTCTTGAACTTGTAATGTGGTCCATGTCAACTCAATAGCTCTCTTTCTCTGTCAACTTGTAAATACTTATGTGTCTCATTTTCTTGGGAGTGTCTGACCCTATGGAAAACAACCTGTGGCAAACAAATGAAAAAAATCCAATTTTTAGATGGATAGTCATCAAACGTCAATCAATCATATAGTTAGTCCCCTCATAGCTAGTTGGGTCAATATCTCGAGTTTAGGGTGTGCAATTTTGGCATGTATCCTTTTGAGATGTACTTCATCATGGTCTCCTCGAGTCCTTGAATTTTGATACATGGCAACAACCATGGTCGGTGTTAATAGTGTCAAAACTAAGAGCTTTTCACCTATTTAGTATATTCATCTCTTCTTGATCCCATCCATGCTACATATGAGCAATTTGAACACCTAAAACCTCAAATTAGGCCCAAGAGGATCTTGACGCTTCTTGACTTGGTCTCCTAGAGTCAAGTTGGAATTTTGACTTTTGACTTATCTTTTTTATGTGTTCTACTCTTCAAGTGGGTTCTCGCGATTGACAACATGCTATAGCTTTCATTTCTCCTAGCTCAAACTACCCTTTTTAGGTCAAGTGACAACAATTTTTATTGCTATCGGATGTGCCCATTCTTAGCAAGAGTGGTACCATCTGATTCCTCTTGGTGTGTAGAGTCCACTACCACCTTGCATGTTTCATTTGCATCATTGGTTTGGTCAAAACTTTTATTTTTCTCTTGTCAAAAGCCTTGTTTGTTAAGCAAGCCCTAGTTATGGTTTTGCACTTGGGTTCGTATATTCCTAGTAGCTTCCTATGATCATTAATGAGCTTTTGGAGGGTTGAGTTGTACATTTTTTCCTATAGGTTTGTTAAAAAAAAACACACTGAAAACGCATATTCTATGATAATTTGAACTTTGACCAACTTTTTTTTCTATTGCCTATGATAATGGGTTCCTTATAATTAGGTGGAACTTATGGTCCAAAAATTTAAGGCTTTTGCACAATTCTTGCCTAGTTTTGCAAGGTTCGTGGCTATTGGACTCTAAAATCTGCAAATCTATGTGTGGAAAGTCCTTGTTTGTCCATTTTGAGAAAATGGAGTTCCTATACACTCTTTTTCACCTCTAACCTCATCAATTTTTTGGTATGAGCCATGGGGCAGCAACTGCGATTGGTGTAAAGTGTGGTTTGTTTTTCACAAAAAGCATATGGCTGGGTTTTCCACGATAAGGAGAACCTGTTGGGACCCTACACTTGTAATGTAGCAACCTATATTTCATGTGAGATTCAAATCTATGTTCTTGGACACTTTGCCTATTACTAATGAATTTAGGTATCCATTTGAGGTTTTCATAGCCTCATTAGGACCATCTGGAGGTGGGCTACCTACTGGTATACTTTCTTTCTCATTTTGTGCTTGATGGGAGCTACCATGGCCTGTGCCACCCACTCACAACTCTTGTAGATCTAGAGCATTGCATTCCCCATGCCTTGGGGGTTCTTTTGATTCCCTACACTGTTAATTTGGACTTTCCTACTTTGTGCACTGCTCAGGTTTCGATGTGAGGTGCCTATACCTCGATTTCTGTTTTTGGTGACTGGGTTAGTATTTTGCATGCATGCACATGTTCTATAAGCATCATAGAACTCACCGCTAGCATCGCTTGCCATGTGGATGCTAGATCTATGCATATGGGCTCTCCAATTGTCGCGTGTACTCACTCGCTCACTCTCTCCTGTAGGATCACTATGTGGAAATGACTATGAAATCCCCCTAAGTTAGTATATGTGCCTAGTGCTTTCGAGAACCCGTTTTCCTTTTTTATCCCATCATTCCTTATGCATACCTTAGATTTTTTATGGATCTTTAATTTCCAAGTTGGACTTTGTATACCCTAGATACGACAGGTTTACCTTTTCGGTCACCATTGTATTTAGGTCAAAATTTGATGCCATCAATTTGATTCCAAACTTTTTCTGTCAGTCCCTTTTGTTATGGTATTCTGCCATTTGGCTTCAGATTCTCCATTGTTTTTTTTTAATTATTATTAGATTTTAGAAAGAAAATCCCAAAAAGATACTTTAAAAAAATGTGGTAAATCCCAAAATTTAGCAAAATCAAGCCAAAAATTAGGTAGATTATTTTTAACTAAAAAATAAGCTTTCCTGCTATATACAAAGTGTTAAAGCCATTATTGGTCTATTTTTTGTGCCTTTTCTTGAATTTTGCCCAAGGTTGACCATATAATTAGAAGCAAATGATGAGAAAACTTCCGTGTATAGAATATATACAAGACTATGGGATTACTTTCGGCCCTGATATGACCTGATCCCCCTTTACTTACTTTTTAGGCATTGCTTAGCTTTTGTTAGGAAAACTAAAATTGCAATAAATCACAACAAGGTTTAAACGATTGTAAGACAATGCCTAGTAATATGTAAAAAACATTTTTCCATGAGTTTTTCCATGTTACCCCCCACTCGTTTCTAAGTCCTCTTCAAAATTGAAAATTATGGGTACAAGGTGGGTGGAGAAATATTTTGAGGCCCATATAATTTTTGTTGGAGTAGTGCAATATCACAGGAACAGAATAATAGAGATAGACAACAAAAACAGAGGAAGAAATCTTTGTATTGATAGTGTTTGATACAACACAGGAGAAAAATATATGGGCGCACTCCGTTGTACGGGTCTCGAACCTCCGAACCACCCCCGAGCTTCAATTCGCTTGTATGCAGCGTCGCACTCGCACTCGCACTCGAACTCGCACTCGCAGAAGAGAGATCGGTGAATGATCCCCAAAACGCAACACCCGTCCTTCTATTCTGATTTTTTTTTCCTCCAAAAGCATGCGACCTCTCAAAATAGCCGCTTTTCTATTTTTGGTGTTCGGTCGACTCGACTTGCGCACCAAGTATACCTGCGAGAACAAGGTAAAAATATGATCGCGAAGCGATCCGTAAAGGTTAGATTTTTGAAACTGTCTTTCAGCTCTCTTCAACTGAACATAACTCCCAAACGGAGCCAAATCAGCCCAAGTCCGTCTCACACAATCTTGTTGCCCTCCCTGCGCTCTTCGACGGCTATGTGATGGAAAATTTCCATAGCCTGCTCTGATTTGATGAAAATCAACCTGCAAAACAACATTTTCTATAAAAACGATGCAAAAACAGCAAATCCCACTTTTTTCTTAATCTTTGGCCCTCAACGAGCATCAAAACATCAAAATCTCTAAAGACTCAAAGAACCAAAGTTGTTCCTTATAATGCAAGCTTCAATCTCTTCATACATCACTTTTTCAAAATCCCACGTTAACACCTTCGAAAGTGCCCCAGAAAGTGCCTTCCGGATATAAAAATTTTATTGGACGAAAACAATCCACACATCCTTCTACACAGTGGACTAACTTTAAAACGACCAAAAATTCCTAGAAAAACAAAATTTATTACTAAAACACCTCAAAATCAAGTCCTGTTACATGCAACACGAGCTTTCATTGGCATGTGGAAAAATTCAAGAAGACCTGCCATGTTGATAGCTTGTTTGGATAGTTTTGGCCCTTGTACTTGGTGTGTTTGCATTTCCTTACCCTACATATGGTTTTGATGGTTGCCTTGTGTTATTTCCACTGGGATCTAGATCCAAGGATGATCTTTTTGTGCTTTCCTTGGCATAAAACGTTGGCTGCACATACTTTCTTTGTTGACTTGGTTGGTTGTTGATTGGCTAAGTGGTGCTTGGTCTGTTTGTTTGGCCTCGTACTAAGTTTCAACCTAATATGCTTAGGAATCCAAAGAAGCTCTTGTGTTTTCAACTTCTTTGGCACCCATATTATTGTGATAGATGCATGTGTAGTTTGTATGGGTATGTGAGATGGTACTAAAGTATGTGATCGCTTATGGGATGGGATTGGTTGTGTTGCATATTTTCCCATCTTTCTTGACCCAAACCTGTGAGTTGGTGCTTGGGTATCCATCTTTTTTGTTTTTTGGGTATTTGTTTTGTTAGATTCTTTGTCATTTTTTATATGGATGAAGTTGTTGTTCCCTGTACTTTGAGTGTTGGTTTTTTGTGGAGACTCTCTATGAATCCATTGCGTGCTTCCTGTACGCAAGGATTGTTTTCCACTCTCAATAGTCTCTTCAGCTATTGGACCAAATTTTGTGACTTTAGTTAATGAAACCGTTTGAGTCTCTATTTCAGTGTGAATTTGTACTAGATTTGACTTCCAATCTATCTAAACATATCACCTCCTTTGCCGTGGCTATCCTAGAAAACATTTGTGTTTGTCTTGATGATCTTCTACCACATAAAATTTGTGTGGGTAGACAAATAAGGTTACCAACCCTAATGTTTTGATCTGGTGGTCAGTATAGCTCTGCATCTCGTGTGGTGTTTTTTGAACCTTTGTGTCAAGGTGGTTTGGGACGGGCAACAAGAGAGGAGACCTCGCAACACCACACAAGGCTCTTGTGCTACTCAATTGGGGTTGGGTCAATCACAATCAACAAAAAAGAAACAAAAAACCCACACCCAAACAAGTGAAGGGGCACCACCTAGTTATGGGATGTGAACTAGTATGCAAGAGATATTTTGATATGACCAAGGGGAGATGTAACAAAACACACACAAGAAATCTCACACCAAGACACACACCAAATGGAAAAAAGAGAGTTAGAGCAAAGGGAGAGAGAGAGAGAGAGAGAGAAACGAAACTTGCGTAATACCTTGTTTGTGACTTGCAAATATAGGTTGTTTGTTACGGTGCTACCACGTAGCCTGCACAAGATTAAGACAATGCTTAGTGAAATCTAACCATTTCCATCACACACACACACTGTCTTAGGGTTGTGGGATGCCTCTCACCACCATACCTTCTTACAATGAGCAGGAACTTGACAATGAGAACACACTAATCACTTTCTCAAGCAAGCTCAAATGAGAAAACTTAAAGATAAAAGTCACCTTGTATTTTCCCAATAACTCTACACAAATAGAAGGACAACTATTCTAAAGCCAAGCACAACATTGAAGCACCAAAAAACCTCAATTTTTGATAGTGGAAGAGCATGTACAATAGTGGTTCAAAATAGGGCACTCACACTTTCTCACTTTGGAGTGTGTAGCATCAAATCTTCCCTCACACCAAGTGTGTGTTAGGAAATAAGACGTAGCCAAATAGATAATTGAGTAGATTACTTAATGGAGAGAGACAGATTTATATACACGAGATTATAGAGTAGAGAGAGAGAGAGAGAGATAGAGAGAGAGAGTACACATGATATACGTGGTTCACCCAATGTGGGCTACGTCCACGGGAAAGCAGCCACTCAATGGCTTTAGTACTTCAAAACAAGAAGTAGTTTACAAAGGGATTATACCCTTAATGGAGCTCCCGCCTTGCTTCACTCTCACCACCTCACACTCACCTTGTTGCATCAACTTCACACTATGAAATGTGTGTAGAAATGGCCTCCTTTTATAGGCCAAAAGGGCTTCCCTCTCTTATGAGAGACAGCCATGTGTAGCCGCCCTTGTGCGAATAAGTCCAAATCGGACCCTCCAATCCGCCCATGTGTGGCCACCCTTGAGAAGACAAGTCCGCTTTTGAATTCGGCCACCGGCCACTGGCCATTGACTTCCGGCCATCGGCCATTGACTACCGGCCACCGGCCAACCGACCGGTTGTTTTCCGACCACTTTCTGGCCGCCGTCCGGCCATAATATTCCGGCGAAAAAGAATATTCCAGCAAAAGGAAAAAAAAAGTCTCAGGGCCCTCCGCCCCCGAGGCCTTTAAAGTTGCCCCTGATTCTTGTCCGTGAAATTTTGGTTTCCGGTGAGTGATTTTCCTTCACGCACGATGGCTTCTCCTCATAATGGGGGCCTTACAAATGTGCGCTTTTACCACAAAAAATTACAAGGGTAAATCAGGCTCCATACTTAACAATCTCTCACTTGGAGACTGATCTCCAAACCAAACCTGTGACTGCCTTCCATTCTGGCTTCTTATCCTTGAATGTCGATTGAAGATCAGCAAAAGCTCAACTTCTCGCTGTGCCTCCAACCGTAGCCAGTAGTGCTCCTTCGAGTATCTTTGTCACCTGCCATATCTGCATCAGCATACCCTTCTAGAAAAATATCAGTTCCTCCAAAATACAAAGCATTTGTTGTTGTCCCTTTTAGATACCTAAGTATCCACTTCACAGCTTGCTAATGCTCTTTACCTGGGTTGTCCATGAACCTACTCACAACTCCCACTGCATGTGCAATGTCTGGCCTTCTCTAGACCATAGCATACATTAGAGAACCTACCGCTGCAACATATGGAACTTTAGACATATAGGCTATCTCCTCTTGTGTCTTTGGACACATATCCTTCGTTAGTTTAAAATGACCAGCCAAAGGTGTAGAAACTGGTTTTGCATTTTGCATTGCAAACCTTTCTAGTACCTTCTTGATGTAATCTTCTTGAGATAGCTTTATTGTCTTCTTCGTCCTGTCCCTTGATATTTTCATACCAAGTATCCTCTTTGCAGCACCTAAATCTTTCATTGAAAAAGATTTGGACAGCTCCTCTTTTAGGTCTTTGATGTCCTGCATGTTAGCAGTTGCAATCAACATGTCATCAACATACAACATTAGGATGATGAATTTCCCATCTCCCAAATTCTCCGTGTAGACGTAGTGATTCGAGTTGCATCTTGTGAATCCATGATCCAACATCCATCAATCAAAATTCAAGTACCATTGTCTTGATGCTTGCTTTAAACCATACAAGCTCTTCTTTAATCTGCAAACCATTTTCTCCTTACCTTTTACTTCATACCCCTTTGGTTGAAGCATGTAGATTTCCTCCTCTAAGTCACCGTGAGGGAATGCCGTATTTACATCCATTTGCTCGAGATTTAGATCATGAACAGCCACAAGGCTTAAGACAAGCCTAATTGAGTTCATTTTTACAACAGGAGAAAATATTTCATTGAAGTCAATACCTTTCTTTTGAGAAAAACCTTTTACCACAAGCCTAGACTTGTACCTTTTCTTCCCACCTTCTTCTTCCTTTAGCTTGTACACCCATTTGTTTTGAAGTGCCCGCTTACCTTTAGGAAACTCAACCAACTCCCATGTTTGGTTGCGATGTAGTGAGTCCATCTCCACTTGCATGCTCTTCGTCCATTCTTCTTTGGATTCATGTTGCATAGCTTCTTCATATGATTCCGGCTCTCCAGAATCTGAGATCAAGAGATGGTTGAAGGAAGGAACAAACCTTTCTAGAGGTCTACTTGCTCTTGTAGATCTTCGGGGAATAGGTTGAGGCTCCTCATTTGGTTGACGTTGTTGCACATTGTCACCGTTTGCAGTCCTTGAGTCTTCACCGTCCTCAAGCTCCATGTACTCATCACCTGTTTCTTTTGTTTGTTTTCTTTCCAAGTAATCTTTGTATATATTTTGTTCGTTAAAAATTAAATCCCTACTCCTTAAGATTTTACCATCTTCAGGATTCCATAGGCGATACCCAAAGTCTCCTTCTCCATAGCCAATGAAGAAACACTTTTTGGACTTTGCATCTAACTTTGATCTTAGGCTTCTATCTATGTGCATGAAAGCCTCACACCCAAACACTTTGAGAAATGCATAATTCACTGCTTTACCTGTCCATGCCTCTTCTGGAACTCCCCCATCCAATGACGTTGAGGGTGACCGATTGATTAAGTACATAGACATACTTACAGCTTCCGCCCAAAGCTCAAGCGGTAGGCTTGCATGTAGTCGCATGCTTCGTGCTCGTTCCATGATTGTCCTGTTCATCCTTTCCGAAATTCCATTTTGTTGAGGTGTCCTTGGGGTTGTCCTTTGCCTCCGAATGCCATTGCTAGCACAAAAGCTTTCAAAAGCTTGGCTGCAATATTCGCCTCCATTGTCGGATCTGAGGCATTTAACCTTGGTACTTGTTTCATTCTCCACAAAGGCTTTCCACCTTTGAAATATGGAAAATACATCGGATTTATTCTTCATGACATAAACCCATGTTTTTCTAGTCGCATCGTCTATGAATGTTACATAGTACAATGAGACACCAAGTGATGGTGTACTTGCAGGACCCCAAACATCAGAATGAACCAACTCAAGTTTTTTATTTTTTCTTTCATTTCCTGATTTTTGAAATTTTACCCTCTTTTGTTTACCATAAACACAATCTTCACAGAACTCTAAGTCCACTTCTTTCAAACCTGGTAGAAGCTTCTTTGTTTGAAGGATTTGCATTCCTTTGGCACTCATATGCCCAAGTCGGTAGCGCCACACCGCACTGTCAACTTTTGTAGTTGCTGCACAAGCTGAAGGTTGCGTGCTAACAGTACACAAGTAAAGTGTACCGACTTCTTCACCCTTGGCAACCACCAAAGATCCCTTTGAGATCTTCCACCGTTTGTTTCCGAATGCAATGTTGTGACCTTCATCGTCCAATTGTCCTGTAGAGATTAGATTTTTGTGAAGAGAAGGAACATGCCTAACATCTTTAAGCTTCCATTCATTTCCGTTAGCAGTTTTGACAGAAACTGTACCTTTGCCGACAATCTCACAAGCTTCATCATCTCCCAAGTATACATACCCAAAATTACCTTTGGTGTAGTCTTGGAAATGTTGCTTGTGTGGTGTCGCATGGAATGAAGCCCCAGAATCAACTATCCAGGAATTAGACACATTGTCTAATGAGAGAATTAGAGCATCTTGCTCTACTTTACCTTCCACATTGGCCTCCCATGTTGGCTTGTTGTCTTGAGACTCTGTCTCCTTCCTCTTCTTGGACCAGCAATCCTTCTTGACGTGGTCTTTCTTGCCGCAGTTCCAACATTCAAGAACTGACTTTGTGTGTGACTTGCTCCGCCTTGAGCGATCACGACCCTTTTGGTTTTTGAACCTCTCCTTAAGCCTTCCTCTTGTTTCCACTGATAGTGCAGCACTTGATGATTCTCCTGTGCTTCTCCTTCGCATTTCCTCGCTTAGGAGAACACCCACAACATCATCAAACTTAAGAGTATTTGTGCCAGAGATAGAATTACTTACAGCCATCACAAGGCTGTCCCAACTATCCGGTAGAGATGATAGTATAAGGAGATCTCGCACTTCGTCATCGAAATTGATTTTCACTGATCGAAGTTGACTTATGTTTGTGTTAAAGTCATTTAGGTGTTCTACAACTGAACCATTCTCTGCCATCTTTAGATTGAACAAGCACTTCATAAGAAATACCTTATTGAATGCCGATGGTTTCTCGTAGAAGTCGTCAAGTGACTTCATCAAGTCCTCCGTGGTCTTCATCTCCGAAACATTGAAGGCCACCGTTGACGCCAAGCTTAACCGGATTGTTCCCAGTGCCTTTCGATCAAGGACAATCCATGCTTCATCTGCCATTGTTGCAGGCTTCTTCGCAAGACCGCCTAGTGGCAAATAGAGGTCCTTCTGGTAGAGATAGTCTTCAATCTGCATCTTCCAATGTTGGTAGTTTTTTCCGTTGAACTTCTCAATCTTGAGCTTCCCTTCCTCCGCCATAACTCCCACTCAATTCAAGGAATCCTTTCCTTGAGATAATTTAGCTACGAGCAAACCTTGCTCTGATACCAGTTGTTAGTAAATAAGACGTAGCTAAATAGATAATTGAGTAGATTACTTAATGGAGAGAGACAGATTTATATACACAAGATTATAGAGTAGAGAGAGAGAGAGAGAGTACACACGATATACGTGGTTCACCCAATGTGGGCTACGTCCACGGGAAAGCAGCCACTCAATGGCTTTAGTACTTCAAAACAAGAAGTAGTTTACAAAGGGATTATACCCTTAATGGAGCTCCCGCCTTGCTTCACTCTCACCACCTCACACTCACCTTGTTGCATCAACTTCACACTATGAAATGTGTGTAGAAATGGCCTCCTTTTATGGCCAAAAGGGCTGCCCTCTCTTATGAGAGACAGCCATGTGTAGCCGCCCTTGTGCGAATAAGTCCAAATCGGACCCTCTAATCCGCCCATGTGTGGCCGCCCTTGTGCGAATAAGTCCAAATCGGACCCTCTAATCCGCCCATGTGTGGCCACCCTTGAGAAGACAAGTCCGCTTTTGAATTCGGCCATCGGCCACCGGCCATTGACTTCCGACCACCGGCCACCGGCCATTGACTTCCGACCACTGGCCATCGGCCATTGACTACCGGCCACCGGCCAACCGACCGGTTGTTTTCCGACCACTTTCCGACCGCCGTCCGGCCATAATATTCCGGCGAAAAAGAATATTCTGGTGAAAGAAAAAAAAAGGTCTCGGGGGCCTCCGCCCCCGAGGCCTTTAAAGTTGCCCCTGATTCTTGTCCGTGAAAATTTTGGTTTCCGGTGAGTGATTTTCCTTCACACACGATGGCTTCTCCTCATAATGGGGGCCTTACAAATGTGCGCTTTTACCACAGAAAATTACAAGGGTAAATCAGGCTCCATACTTAACAGTGTGAAGCTCACAAGGTAATGACTACACCTGAATCTCTCATTGCATATAGAGTGATCGGGTGCTTTGTGAGATATTGGAGATGATTTAAAAGAAGGAGAGGGACCTATTTATAGGTTGGACACCCATCATTAAGATTATTGAAAATCCTAATTTACAAGATAATCAAATCAAGATTATGATTTTTTTGAGTATCAAAATATAGTGGGGCTTCTTTGTCTGCTTGAGTCATGGATGTGGGCTCAAGAGAAAGGCATTACTGATGGTAAATAGTGTGAAATTAAAGAGTTCTTACTATGTGCATGTCTTGAGGGGAGGTATCTTTTAAGGTTACGTCAATGGATATTTCGTGTTAGTGGAATGGTGGTTAGTGTTAGCAATCAATAAAAAGTTAATGATATATCTACAATGGGTAGAATGAAATGGATGGTTGAAGCATATAGGTAAACAAAGTGAGGAAATCATTGTGATGGTGAATCTTTGAAGAGATTGGACTCACCCTTGTATAGATCCTCGGGAAGTACCATCGATCCTCTTCTTCTTCTTGTCTTCTTACATCATCCTCGCAAAGATTGAACATCATGATAAAAGTGATGATGTTGGTTGATGAGAACTCCTTAGTTTGTAGAGATTAATCATGGTTTTATATGCTGAGTTCTATTTATATAGAGAAGAGGTAAGAAGGAATTGTGATTTAGAGGTAATAGAAGGAGGCATAGAGATGGTGTATGTACATGTAGAGTTTACATGAGAGCTAATGGAGGTGAGATCGGAGCTTAATGGTAAAGAGGGTGAGAGAAACCATGCAAAGTGCATGTTTGAGTGAGGGATAGAGAGGAATGAGACTGTGTGTGTGAAAAAGTGAATGGAGGTGAGAGAAGACTAGGGTGACTTGTGAGAAAACATCTTTTTTGAGCATATATAGATGCTACAACTTGAAGGTGTAGCTCATCTATCATTTCTAAATTATCTAATCTTGATGATAACTCATGACCTGTCCACTCTAATTGTAGCTACTCTCAAGTTTGAGATCAAGAACTCAATTGGAAGAATGGAATTAATACTAGACACGATATTGTAGGCTGTCATTCCAATGGACGTCTTATAGGCCACTATGTATGCCCATAAAGCAGAATGTAACTTTTTATCTCAACCCGTTTTTGAATCCGTCACAATTTTTGTCAATACCGTGCAATGTGTTTTATTAGTAGCTTTAGCCAGTCCATTGGCTTGTGGGTGATATGGGATAGACTTATAATGAATAATCATGAATTTGTCAAAAATATTTTCAATAACTTTGTTTATGAAATGCGCACGTACCTCTATCACTGACAATTTCTATGTATAATCCACCCGAGGAGGTCACCTAATAAAAATGTAACCTATCACATGAGTTCAACAGAAGGGTATTTAAAGTTCTTGAAACTTATAGACATATATATACAAAAGGGCATTATCTTTTCAAAATTGAAAAAAACTTACATATTTTAAAAGAAAGGGTACATTATATTCTTAGCAAAATTCACAGATAAGGGGTTTTACAAACATGTCTTGAACGCATGTAATATGGTAGTTTTACACATAGTAAACCCCCCAAGGTAATCCATATCGTAGAAAGACATTTTCATATAGAAATTGTCTAGTGGTTTTGACGGCATATTCTTTTTGTGTGGTTTTTGCTTTAGTCCATTTTGTGAGATAGTATGTGGCGATGATGATATATTGGGCATGGGATTTGTAACCGGGTGGTGAAATTGGTCCCACAAAATCTAAGCCCCACTTAGAAAATACCCTTGCTTCCATCATCAGCAATAGTGGCATCTCATCTCTCTATATAGGTACCTTAGTACGCTAACAATCATCACATTGCTTAACATATTCTTCCACATCCATGTGAGAAGTAGGCCACCATTTTCCCATAGTTAAGAGAATCTTAACTGTTTTATCTCTTGATAAATGGCCTCCGCTAATTTCTCCTTGTGGTTGCTCTAAGATAGACACATATTCATTTTCTGTGCACACCAAGATTTAGAGAGGTTTGCATGAAAATATATATTTATATGATAAAAATTATTTATAATTTAATAAAATCATGGTAACGGTAAGTCAATGTACATAACATACTTAGGCCTCAAACAAGTCTTTATTCTATAGTTCTTCTTCACCTTGTCTTGAACTATTGACACAAACTAAACTACAAGACTTACATGAAGATATAGCTTCATGGTGATGTTCTTGCAAATCCTCTGTTAGAATGCAACTCAAGTAGTGATTAAGTTGATACCCATTCACCTTCTTAGAGTGTTCCTTTCCATCCAAATCCATAAGCTTATAGTAGCTTGAGTTGAAGGCGGCTTGCTTCACACAGAATGTAGGAACCTTGACATCTAGATTCAAACTTGGCATCAAAACAATTATCAGTCATACATTAGCACAAGATATCGATCCTTGATACCTTTGTCCTTGAGTTTCTTGTCAAGATTCTCCTTTACTTGTGTAGATTTCCTCTTGTAGTACTCATAAGCCACCTCTCTCTTCCACTCAAGCTCAATTACAGTAAGAAGTCAATCCATCCATGCTTCTTGATTATATTGTGATTCTTTGCCATCAAGTTGCATTGTTGGAATGTTGAGTTTGATACGTTCCAAAGCCCATGACCATAAACCAAGTGAAATGGAGTGAACTCTATGGCCTCCTTGTATGTGGTTCAATATGCCCACAATGCTCCATCTAATAAGTTATCCCACAACTTTGTATTATTTTTCACCATCTTTCTAATGTTTCCTACAATGACACCATTATTGTTTTCTACCAAACCATTTGACTGGGGATAGTAGGGTATATTATGACTATGTAGAATGTGAAGTTCTTCACAGGCTTTTATGGGAAATCCCTTTCTAAACCCTAGTCCATTATCAGAAACAATCTCCAAAGGTGTGCCAAACCTACAACAAATGTTAGTGTAGAAAAATTTTCTCAATATCCTCTCATTTACCGTTGCCACACTTTGTGCCTCCACCCACCTAGTCATATAGTCCACAGCCGCTAGAATGTAGAGCTTGCCATTTCAGTTCTACTAGGTAGTGGACCCATAGCATCAATGCCCCGCTTTTCAAAGGGTCCATTTGTAGTCACTATTTTCCTTGGACCATGCACCGACATTCTATTTCCATTAACCTGAGAATTCTGAAAACTTCGGCACCAATGTTGAAAATCAACATGCAAGCTTAGCCAAACATACCCTGCAAGAAAAATCTTTTTCACTGCTAATTCTTGGGCAAAATGACCACACAAGATTCCTCATGAAAACCTTCTAGAATGGTGGGAAATTCCTACGTTGTTGGTACTCTTCTACAAACCTGATCCTTTCCTATTTGATATAGGGAGCCTTCTAGGAAGAGATAGACACTTACCTTCTTTATGAGCCTCCTCTTTTGAGTCTTTGTAAAGCCTTGTGGAAACTTGCCTTCCAGAGTGTAGCTCACAATGGGATCCAAGGACTCCATCCCTTGGTACCTTGGTTGATTTACGACTATTGCCACCATGATGACATGCACTTCTTTATCAACATATGCAACTGCCTTTTGTGCAAGCAAATTAGCATCTTCATTTTGTTTCCTAGGAATATGATACAATTGCACTTCTTCAAACTCATTGAATAATTGTGGATAGAATGAACCTTTGACCTTAATCTTCTATTTTTACATGCCAAAATGCCTAAGATTTTCTTCACAACGAGGAGTGCATCCCCTTTTAGCATGAGACGTTGTATACCTATTCAAACCGTGAAGTAGTATATCATAGTCTACTTCATTGTTGCTTGTTGAACCTGGTATATTGACCTTCTCTTCCATGAACACTTGTCCACTTGTGTTAAGCAACACCAGCCCTCTTGTTGCTTTACCAGTGGCTCATCAAAAATTTCTGTCAAATAACAAAGTAAATGCATTAGGGATACTTTTAGGTGGTGGAAATGGTAGGTTCTTTACTTCAAGCACTTTAATCTCCTTCTCATGTACTTTATAAAATGAGAATATCTTCCAATTGTGCACACACATTGTCTTGTACCTTGAAATAATATTGAATCTCTTGCAATTCCATAATCCACATTGAGATCCTAGTAACAAGGTTCATTTGAGATGACACCCAAGGAAACAAATTCTCTACAGTGAGAATTACAAGAGATTTTGGTAATAGATAAAATCTAAATTTTCTTTCTGCAAACATGAGAGCAAGCATCATGAGTTCTACTTCTCTATAGCCTCTCTCTCCAAGGCATTCATGACCCTACTAACAAAGTAGACGAGTCGCATCCTAATACTGTGGGGATCTTGTTTTTAACAAAATTGTACCAATTGTTTCTTTCCCAACACTGGAGCTAACAAAGAATCTGTACTCCAACAAGGAGGCATGAGTGCTCCTCAAGTACTCCTAAAGCTCATTAGAACAATCAAATTCTACTTATTGTGTCAAATTTTGCAAAGGATGAAGCAACTCCAAAGTTAAGTGAATGAAGCGGGACATATATTTAACCTTTTGAATGAATGAGATGGCCTCTTTGAGGTTATTGGGTGATGGGAGCTCAATAAGAGCCTTTGCCTTCGAAGGATCCACCTCAATTCCTTTATACGATACCTTATGACCAAGCAAGATCTCTTCATCCTCACATATGTGGCATTTGCGGGGATTGAGCTGACCTCCCATGTCGTAGAGCTTCTTAGAACCTTATTCTACCCTTTGTAGATGCAATGATTTTGAGGTATAAATGCAAAAATCATCAGTAAAAACCCTAAAGGACTTTCCAAAAAAATCTTGAAACACCATGTTCATGAAGCGTTGGAAAGTTGCAAGGGCATTTTTTGGGACAAATGGCATGACTCTAAAAGCATAACAACCCCAAGGAGTGATAAAGGTTATTTTCATTTGATCCTCTAATGCGATGCCTATTTGAAAGTAGCCTAAGTAGACATCACACACACTGCATTTTCTCATGAACAACTACCTCATTTAGTATCTCATCTTGAAATGGGAGGGGAAACTAATCTCGCTTGGTTGCCTCATTGAGTGGCCTATAGTCCACACACATCCTCCACTTACCATGCTTCTTGGGAGTAGTGACTACGGCGAGAGAGACCCACTCTCAATTCTCCATTGGATAAATGAAATTTGCTGCTAGAAGCTTTCGAACCTCCTTGAGTAGAGCCTGCTCCTTGATGACTCATAGCCTTGGTAATTTTTGTGCATTAGGTGCAGCCTCGGGCTTTAACTCAATCTTGTGTTGAACAGTGTCTACTCCAAGAACATCGGTGTAGTGTTTAGCAAAAAGCCTAGGAAACTTCCTTAGCACACATTTGAGCTCCTCTCTTTCCTCCTTTGTAAGTGTGGTTGATAACATCCCTTTGTCTTGCACACCTTGGTTATCTTGAAGACCTACCTCCTCCAAGCCTGGGGAAGAGGTCTCTTGGTTACTTGGCTTAAATGTTATCCCCATGACTTTGATGGAAGACTCCTCTTCAATAATGATGCTGCTACTTTCTTCCTCTGAAGTGCTATCAGTCCAGTCTTCCTCCATCTCATTTTGCAATGCATCTTCATGGAGCTCCTCTTGACGTTTCTCCTTCATGT
This sequence comes from Adiantum capillus-veneris, assembly GCF_014529385.1. Taxonomy (NCBI): domain Eukaryota; kingdom Viridiplantae; phylum Streptophyta; class Polypodiopsida; order Polypodiales; family Pteridaceae; genus Adiantum; species Adiantum capillus-veneris. Next base: position 143,210,042 of record NC_140931.1, on the reverse strand, counting down.
CAGAGATAGCCTCCTTATGATTGTCATTCATGCAAATCAACTTTTCACTTTCCCAACTTGCAAAGCTCACATTTTCATTATCCATGGTCTTCCTAGGATAAATGAATAGCCACTTTCCTTGGTTGACATAACATAAAAATCCAATGCCTTCTTAAACCAAAGGCCTCCACATAAATATTTTTGCAAATGCCTACACACATAGCCTTGCTATTGTTTGCCATTTTCACTTTGATTTCAGGTGCCTAGTCTTTGTATGAGTCCCTCGGTCATGATATATTTTTTTACACCTCTGTCCACTAGACCTTTCCTAACCAACCTCCCCTTCATATAACAATCTAGCATAGGTGTAATATCCTCATTCATTTTAGTTTGTGAAATCTTTACAACAAGCACATTCTCTTTTATCTTTCTCCTATTTCTGATTGCGTTCATTAAATCCCTCCTACCATGTGGACATAATGCAAGAAACCGAGGCCATGAGATATTGGGGCCCTTACCTCTCATGTCTTCCAACAAGCTGTATGGATCCATACCATGTCCAAGGAATGTCTTAGATGATGGTCCACTTGGCTTCCTTGGTCTCCTTCACCTTCCTTTGTTGTCCATGGTCACTTTGTGACGTGACTCCTTCTTTCTTCTTACCTTTTAGACGGCCACACTTAATGCCATTTTCTTACGTGTCACCCTCCTTTAAATGTTTCACCTCTACCATATGCTTATTTGGATATGGAAAAGGTGGAACTCCTTCCACTCCTCTTGGAGGTGATCTTGCTCCATTTGGTCCTCATAGAAGCATTGGTTGTTGACTAGTTCCTTCACCTGTATTCATCACGGTGTTGTGCAACTCCACTTCCATGATGGAAAAAAGAATGTTGAGTCTTACCAAACACCGAGCAAAAACTTCCGAGAAAACCAAAAAGCGAGCAAGATCAATACCTAGGACAATTACCCAAGTAATACACATTCTTTGGCATTGGTATACACTACTGGAGATAGGGGAGTAGAGAGAGAATGAGAGGAATGGAGGAGACACAAGAAATACCATAAGGATTCATCACTTCAAGAGAAAGGTAGGTTTCACATGAGAGAGGATAAAATCTTGCTACACAATAGCAACTTGTCTATTGCCGTGACAAGGGCTCTACATCGACAATCAATCCAAGTTTTGAGAGGATCAGGAAGGAAGAGAAAGTTTTCCAGCTTTGCATTAAAACTGGAAGATTTAAAGTTGATTTAGACATTGTGATGGAAGAGAAAGGTGTTTGGCTCTCCATCTCTCCCTTGCAATGTCAAGCTAAGGTGGAAGTGGCAACTATCCTAGACGAAAAAATCTCAAAAAAATGCAATGGTCTATGGTGACAACAAGAATGTCTTTGGAGCCCATTTGGCACACTACATGGTTACTATCTTCTCGCTTTGTGAGGGTTGGGGAGGGGGGAGGGGGGGGGGGGGATATCGACCAAAAATTGTCTGGCCCACAAGGGGAAAAGTTTTTTTTTTTTGTGAAAGCATTGCAAACAACACATCCTTTCCGCCATCCCATTGTCAAACCAAGCCTTTGGTTGGGTTAAGATGAGCCTGATAGAAAATTGAGAGCTTTCATCTAACTCCAGAAGGGACTATAAGATGGTTTTAGGGGAAAAAAAAAATCGAGTTGAAAAATCCTATATTTTATTAGTAAAACATTCATAGATAAGGTCTTTTATAGAGGAGTAGGCTTCTTGTTCACAAGCGATGGAGGCAACAATTCTATTAAGAATAGAAGCAAATGAATCAGTCGATAAAATTAGCATAGTGTAAAGTTGCAAGCATGTTCTATTGCAAGCGAGAGATTTGAACTGCATTCTCCACTTTTTCCGCTACAAAGTACTTGATAGGTTCTCATTTCTGAGAGGGAGGGTGCTGCCCAAGTTCTTATGGGTCCAAAAGAGGTGTTTTTCTCTGTCGACCAAACATTTTGCTCCAGCCTGGACCCTTGCTCTCTACTGCTAGGTGTTTTTCACCCAGCCTTAAAAAGGCATACTCAGGAAGTGTTCGGTCGCTTGAAGGAAAAACTCTAAAACAAAGGACTGTTGCCAATTGGCCATTCACAATATTTTTTTCTAAATCAAATCTCTCTCTCTAGCAATCCACATTGGCATGGGCTTCTAAAGAGAGAGAGAAAGACAACCTAGACTCCTTTCAAGGCAAATCCTAAATTAAATCTCTCTCTATCTATCCACGCCGGCGTGGACTGGTAGTAGGTAGATAGAGAGAGATCTACTAGTCCCCTTTCAAAAAAAAGTTCTAAGTCAAATATCTCTCTAGTAGTCCACGCCGACGTGGACTAGTATAGAGAGAGAGAGAGAGAGAGATCTACTAGTCCCCTTTCAAAAAAAAGTTCTAAGTCAAATATCTCTCTAGTAGTCCACGCCGACGTGGACTAGTATAGAGAGAGAGAGAGAGAGAGATCCAATGTTAGAAAAGAACTTTCAAGTTTTCCTTTTTTTCACCAGTTAGAGAAAAATTAAAAATGTATTTTTAGACATGGAGCGATTTGCTAATCTCCTTTCACACTTTTCTAAATAGAAACACTCTCTAACTATTCAGAGCAGTGTGGACTCCTAGAGAGAGAGAGAGAGAGAGAGAGAGAGAGAAGAAGAAGAAGAAGAAGAAAAGAGTTTTAACGTGGTAGGAAACTATCCCAAGAGGGAGATCGTCTCCTTTTACAAATTCACACTTTTTTTCTAAATCGAATGATAAATGAGAGACATATTAGAGAGCGCACATATTTACTGGTCCTCAGCTAGCGTAGATGCGATAAGAGCCACCGGGACTGTATGTGAATGTGACCTAGTCACCGAGAGACCCAATCACTCAGCAGGACGTTCAGAAGCGGAGATGGCTACTGCCAGCTGTCGGTCCATACCTGCAAATTATCTTTAATGGAACAACTTCTGCTCTCTTGTCTACGTGGACTGCTAGAGAGAGACAAAGAGACATCTGGACAGTTCGGTGTGCCATTGTAGTGTTGGAAGTTTCACGCTCTATGCTCTGTGTTCTGACTTCAAACTTTCAAAGGCAAATCATATACGACTTGAGAGAGAGAGAGAGAGAGAGGGAGAAAGAGAGAGGACCCCATCGCGACTTGCGAGCACATGCGACCAATGCTAGACCTTAAACATCAGCTACTGTCTGCACGTGTGGTGGGGAAAGCCACGATACCAGGAACCAACTTGTATTTAGCGACAAGCACATGAATTCCAACATCTCTCATAGCGAGGCTGTAAAGATACAAGCTAGTTTGTGAAAGAGACGTCTAGACTACCACTTTTCAAAAAAAACTAAAAGTAAACCTCTGTCTAGCTGCCCACGCCGGCATGGACTGCTAGAGAGAGAAATTTGAAAATTTTAATGTTAGAAAAAATAAAAATTACCAAAATACCCCTCAAATTTCAAAAATTCCTAAGATACGCCCAATATTTTGTCATAAATTCCCAAAATGCTCTTCAGATTTTTCAAAACTCCCAAAATACCTCTGGTTGTGAGAGTAATTTTCTCCAAAAATAAATTTTTTTGTAGCTTTTTACAAGAAGACTGATTGTCTATCGTACAAGATGCTAAGACTAGAATTTGAGTTGGTTTTCTAGGCTTTGGAGGTGAATTGCTTCATTATTTTTAGACATAATTACCTTCTTTGCGACGACAAATTACATAATAAGGACTCAAAAACGAATCTCAATTGTCAAAAAGAAATAAAGTTTAGAAAATCTTGAACAATCCAACAAAATTAGATACAAGGGTATTTTGGGAATTTCCACAAATTAGATGGGTATTTTGGTAATTTTCCCTAGAAGAAAACCAGAGTTCAATGTTGACTTCGCGATTAGATTTTGAGCAAAAAACGGAGAAATTTACACAAGTTTTAGTGTAAATAGCAAAAGCTTCAAATTTTTACTTAAAAACCCTAGAGAACTTCAAGTTTGCCCTCATTTTCTTAGGTTAGGAAAAATGTATTTTTCTAGCCCTGATCTTATTATGGATAGTGCCTTTGCTTACATGATCTTATTATGGATAGTGCCTTGGGCACTATGGGGCTTCTATTCCAATATATGGACTATTGAAATTTGAATGGCTCACAAGAGGAGTGAGTCTTGAGAGAAGAAGAGGACGTTGATAACAATTGCAGCTTTAAAAAGCCTAACCCTTTCCATGATTGGCCGTCGGGGTTTCCAGTGAACTCAGCTACCTAAATTAGGCACCCTTATTGTTTTGAGGTTTACTTGTACAATGCTACTTTATAGTGACTTGAAAGTTCACATTGAATGTTGTATCTATATTGCGAGGGATTCCTTCCCAGGGGATAAGAAATGGGTTTGGGGTATTCACGAAGTACAGGGGTTTCCCTTATTACTTCTCTTCTTACAATTCCGACAATTTGGAAGACAAGACAAAAGTGGAGTCCTCCTGTCATCAGGGCCGGCAAAATGCAAGTAAAGGCTCCACGTCGACAGAAGATTTATCTTTTCCTCCTCCTTCATCATCTTCAGGGGCGCCACTATGGGAAGATGAGTTTGGAGGGGATATTCATGAAATCAAGAATGAAAACCTCCACTCCAGAAGGGGACAAAGGGGGACATGAATTAAGATTCAACTACATGTTGCCACCCCTTCTATAGTGGACCAAATATGGAGGAAGACACTAGTTCCAAAAATGAAGGGAACGGTCAAGATACTTGGCCGAGCGATAATGACCCCAGAGAATAGGAAGCACTGGGGGGGAATTTCATGGCTTTGCCCCTTCCTGCTTCCCAAAAAAAAGAATAGCAAGAATGAACCCGAGAATGAAAAAAGGAGTAGCAGTGGGTATTCGAAATGTATTTAGTCCTTTGACAAGCCCTGTGGCGTGAAATCTATCATTAGCCACACAATTGTTCGGTTTTGTTACTCCAGGCTTTGCCTTAACAAAATCTATTGCCCGGTTTTCTCTGATGATGGCCTTTTAGATATTATTCCTATCTAAAGGAAATCCACTTTTGATAAATATAGATAACTAACATTACTTCAAGGTGGCCTTTGCTTTGGTCCCCCCCCACCTAGGTAACAGAATGCTAATGCATTAGCCTCACAGTCCTAGAATGATGGTTCGACTCTATCCTCATGATTTTTTCAAGTAAACCCAATGTGGCATGACGATACATGACAAGGGATCCTAGCTTAGAATGCAGTGGATGTATGTGGGTTCCTCCCTAGCTACCTACTCCTTTTGGTAGGGATTTGGACACAGGAGGAGGAGGGTTTGTTGACAACCCTTATTGAAATAGATCTACCACCTACTTAGCAAGAGCTTTTGTCTTTGCTATATCAACTGGATAAAAATGTGAACAAAAATATTGAATATAATCAAATGACATCACTCAAAAACTTGCAAGGGGCATAGTGGGTAGAAATTGCAATGAAAACATGTAGGATACCCTCATAATGCTTTTTTGAACAAGCCCATGGTGACAATTCCTAGTTCCGTACCTTGTGACTTCTTGGGTTTGAAATTAGTTTATGAGGACCCTTACTCTAGTAGGCTTGTCCCTTGTGTTCTAAACAGGTCTTGCTTCTATGAGATGCATTATACACACTCATCCCTTTGTCACTACATTCTGACACAAGAAATATCAGCCACATTAATACTAAGGAGAAGTTCCTAATTGTTCATTAGATGAATCCTTTGTCTCCCTTGCAACGTGTTACCATTTCCTATTTTTGACTATGTCCACTTAATATCCACCTTCTCTATCTAAACTTGGATAGAGTGTAAGAACTAAATAAAAACACATATGTATGAATATTGAAATATGTAGAAGTGCATTGAGTAGTTTGGACTTTTTGAAATAGTACATTGCTAATTTTTTCTCGGTTTAGTTATCACTCGAGAAAACCTGCTCGGGATTTTGGATTCCTCAAAAAAAGAGAAAAGAAATGCAAGCTAAGCTTCTTTGGAGCCTACACATTTGTTAAGCAGTGATTAGAGCTTGTTAATAGGCCAAGTTTAATGGTTAATGTATGCCAACAGGTGCCTTGATGATGCTAAAAAGGAATATGCTTGATGTGAGCACAAATGGGAGATTATGATCAAGAATTGTAATGCTAAAGTGCGCTACGGCCTGCCTTTACGACTCATCGATTGGAGCTATGGTGCAAAAATTATGGCAGGTTGAAGTTTAAGTTGATGCATATCCGTACCGGATTGGGAAACTACAATTGAGGGGACGAAAATAAAGTGAATGCACGGGCTTGAAGTGATCACTTTGTGGAGCACGTCGATCTTTTCAGTTCAGTCATCGTTAGAGTTACGATTGCAAAGATATTGCCAGATTAAATTTCCCCGAGGCTAGTTCCGTGCCAAGTCGACCACCTCAATCGGTATGCCATTTGGTGTTTTTTTTTAGTTTGACATGATTTGAGAGGGTAGTACTCAGTATATGGGCTCGAGAAGAAGTGACTGTGCATCAATCGGAACCCAGGTCAGAAAGATGATGGGCAACAAAATTTACAATGATATCGCTGCAAGTAAGTGCGGTGCGAGTCAATGCTTTGTCAGTGTGCAGCTGCCGAGAGCAATGGATTGGATGATATGCATGTTAAATGAGGTGATTATTACTAAAGCAGAAAATGTTGTCTCCTAGAGCGTATTGATTGCGGAAATCACCCAACAAGGTGAGAGAATTCCTGACGAGGTTGTTCGACAATGGCTACTGAAGAAAGATGTCGTTGTTGGCAATGCTTTAGTCGATATGTATGCCAAATGGGGTGTCCTTGACGGAAACCGGCCGCCCACTAGTGCCCGCCCAATTGAAGCTCAATGACCGCCCACTTGTAAAGGGAAGAAGGGCCGCCCAGTTTGAAAAGTAAAGGGGCTTTAGTGTTTGAACCAAAGAGAAACAAGGAGATGGTGCAAGCAGACATCGAGAGCAGTGCAGAGGAGATGGTGGAGCTCACACAGGCCATGTGAAGTGTCACATGATGTCGAGCAAGACGGGAAAGATGTCCAGCATTCCAGGGTGCACGCTTTGGCACCGTGCAGGTCAAATCTCATGGAGATCTAGTTTTGGCCTGCCACATCACCAAGCCGACTTTCCCATGCCATGTCAGTTCATGGCGCCGTGACTGCATGGTAGGGGAAAAAATTTTGGGGGGCTAATTTAGGAGGGGCGTCAATAAAGGGAGGGCATAGCAGGAAGGAAGGAAGTGCCAGGAGCTCAGAGGGAGAAGCTTGAAGAAAAGATCTCTCTTTCTCTCTCTCGTCCTCGGATAGCAAAACAAGGGGAGGCTCTCTCTTTCTTTCTCTCGTCCTCAATTATCAAAGCGAGAGGATGCTATTTGGAGGGAAGAAGAGACAAGGCTTTTTCTCTTTCCCTCTGGGAACAAAGCAAAACGAGGAGATCAATCTCGCTCTCGGCCATAAACAAGACAAGAGGGGATTCTGTAGGAGGGAAGTCTAGAGGCCTCAAAGAGTCTCTCTCGGGACCTTGAAGCAAGGAAGAAAACATCGGTCTCTATGGGACGCATGTCTAACCTCACCATCCTATCTTGTTGTAGTATTAGCAAGAACCACGATTAATTTGTCAATCCATAGGATGAAGCTGACTCGACTAGTGCATAGAGGCTACAAGAGGGTGTCAATCTCTGGGAAAACAACTAACAACTCGCATCCAGCTCAGGCTACACTCAAGTGACTGAAATCACCAAACGCCAATCGCTCATCGGCAACCAATTCACATCTGTTACAGCATCAAATGACATCCAAATGTAACGAAACTTCTAGGACATGTTTATAAGACCTAAGCACACATGCTTATGGTCTCAAACCCCACTTTAGTTCAAGTTCCAAAACCGCGACTATTAGTATAGCAACAATTGATTTTTGACCTAGTCTAGAATGCATCTAAATGCTTAGCAATTATGCCCCAATACCCCACCTATGCTTAGTTTTTGATTTAAAAGTGTAAATTCCTAGTTATGATGAAATTAGGCCACGGGTCGGCAATGCCAAAAGCTATGAAATATTGTCAACTGCTTACATCAATGCGTAGAGCTCTTACTTTCAATTGCAATGCAACAAACACGACTGCAATGTGACAACCGGGGAGGGAGTAGGAAGCGCGAGAAGGAGAGGAGTGAGTGCCGTTAGCTCACGTTGTGTATTTCTGATCCAGAAACTTATAGAAAATTATGATAATTGGCTTTTATACGTTAGCCATTGTTTTTGGGTGGTCAAAACTAATAATCTGGAGTTCTACCAAAGCTGAGAAATGACAGGTTGATACAATTTGGAAGCTTAGCCTCAACTCGTTAATTACAGAGTTTATCTGAGAAAATAGGAGATACAATATTCTCAACTTATCAAAATAATGAGTGTTTTACAAAGAGAACTCCGAAAATTGGTATCCATGTTAGCTTGCTGTTAACATTCCCCCCCTCCTCGCCTATGTCCTCCCTTGACATAGGTTTATGGGCTGAAATATTCTTCGGGCTAGTGGCTGGCGAGGCGGTCTTTAAGCGCATTCAGTGCCTTCTAGTATCTGATTTTTCTTTCTTTATCTCAAACTTGCAGAAAGTGCATGGTAACTCTGTTCTTTAGCTCTACTGCTGAGTAGCCTACAAATCTTGAGATATGGTCGTTGATCACTCGCGCAAAGATCTTCGTTTGCCAAGTGAAGAATCCCGTGTAGAAAGCTTCCTCAAGCGCCAACATATTATGTGATGGCAAGAACATACACCAAGCGTAGAAGCCATAGAGTACTTCTGTGGAAGGCTGACCACTGAGATCATAGCATAACCCCTTATTTCCCTCGAGGAATGACATCCACGGGGTGCCTGCTTGCTCTAGCTCATGAAAAACTTCAATACAATTGAGTAGAGTTCGGCAAATTTTGTATAACATTGCGCATGAGAGATCTGGTATACTCTTGAAGAAACACGTGGTGCCCGGTAAGGTTTTCACCATGTAGTCCTTTGTTGCTTGTCCTTTCTCTGGAGCTGGCAGTCTTGGGTAGTTCAGCCAGGTTGGCTGCTTCTTCGTCAGTGCCTCATGATTTTGCCATGTCCTTACTCTGGGTACATGATAGAAAGTGGGATCTCTTTGCAGGGCTCCAGGTGCTCCTGTGAACAGAATCAAATACCTCGGATTCTTATTCAACCAGCTCAACCTCCACTTTGGGTGGTCTTTATCTGCGCCATCTTCTTGCATGTCTTTGTAGAGACTCTCTTTTACCTGTAGTAATTCCATTTTTATGAGACAGTATGGCAGGGATTGCTGATGCCATTGTTCACTGATTTGATTGGGATTGAGTTGAGTGACGTTGATAGAGTGAAGAACTCTCAACTCCCAATCCATCGCGGCCTTCCACTGCTCATCCACCTCTTGTGTGATCTTTTCTTTTGGTGCGTCTTCTTCAACTTTTGACAGCTGAACCATAGGCATAGTGTCTGCATATGTAATGTTGAGCTAAAAATCATCTTCGCCACTCGGCTCTACTGTGGACTGTGTCTCCAATTTAGAAAATGATACCAAGGGTATATCTATCTGTGGCGGCTCTGAAATGCCTGCCTCTTCCTACGTATCCATCTTTCCTTCCCTCAGGAGCTGGTTAATCTTTTGAGCTCAGCTATTTCTTTTATCATCTCTTTTTCTCTCTACACGTGCATCAAAGCCAGGTCCCTGCACTGAGATTGCTCCAGTTTTAGTTCTAACTCGAGGTCCTTGTTCTTTTTCTCTAGTGCCTTGTATACTTCATCTGTCCCTTTGATCGAGGCCACGGCTGGATTTTCTCTTATTTTCCACCATAAGATGATTTCCTAATCATTGATTCGTTGCTCAGAGTATTGTAAAGAGGCATTGGCAACATCCAACTGCACTTGAAGTTTTTGAGCTGAAAGGGTTCTCGTGAGAAGTTTATTCGTAACTTCTGTCAGTTGTTTGTCTTTTGCTTTGCAAGAATTTGATAACTTCACCTAACTCTTCCATTCCTTTCTGCTATAGATCTCTTGCTAGCTAATGTTCTTTAGCTTCGGCCTTCATCTCTTGCATTTTCCTCTGAAGATTGGTGATGACATTCATTCTGTCTTCTAACTCTCCTTGGAGAGAGTCAATCACCATCGCAAGTTGTTTAGCCTTTGTGTTGTGGCTAAGCGCTACAGATCGGAGTCCCACCATGATATCTTGCATCTGCCTTGAATATTTGTTTACTTGTAGTATAACCTTGTCATTAGACAGCCAATCCTCCTGTCTTGCCAGCTGGGTTGATGTGCCTACAGCCTCATGTGTGTCTTTTGGATGTGCCGTAGCTGCTGGCTCTTCTTGCATGGATGTAGAGGGTTGGTCTTCTTTTTATTTGTCATCCTCAAGCTTTGTGGATGCCTCTGCTATTTCTTGTTGTGTGGAAGTAGAGGGTGATTTGGCCTTCTCTTGCTCTGCTTCAGTAGAGGGTGCTGGCTCAGATTTTGTTGTCTCTTTTGGTGTAGGGCTCACTTCCTTTTCCGGCTCTGATTCTTTCTCTTTTTTCTTCTCTTGCTGGTCAGCCTCTTGTGCAAATTTTGTTTCTTTGGTGGACTCAGATTCTATGGATTTCTCTTTCTCACATTCAGTTTCTTTAGTTGGCTCTTTGCGGTGTCTTTACATGCAGGTGATGGTGGTGGGCTTGGCATGGGATGGTCCTGTTGTTCCGTAGGCAGTGAAGTGGGTCTGGGAGACTCATAGCCTTGTTCTTGTGCTTATTCTCTAGGCGTTCCTTCGGCTTGTCTTTGTTCCTCCGCCTCTTTGGATTTTCTAGCCGCTTCTTCGACTTCTTTCAGCTTGAGGGCTTCGGCTTCTTGGTACATTTTCTCCAAAGTCTCTGTCGGATCTTCAGCCTCTTTTCTAGTGTGATGCTTCATTCTTGGGCCTTTAAGTCTGCTAGGCACCCATTTATCTGGGTCCTTCCCTTGTGCTTGTCGACTACGCTGGTAGGCGTGTTTTTCTCTTTCAAAGTGAGATTGTTTTTGCGCGGGCTCTTCTTGGTGGGCGGCCATATCTTTTCTCTTCATTTCTTCTCTTCTCGCTATCTTCTCATCGTTATCAGAGCTCTCGCTAATGTGACTTTCTGGCGAGTTGTCAACCAACTCTTCATCTGATTTATAAGATCTCTTCCCTAACCTTGTAGCTCTAGGAGTGTTGCGGGTATGACTCACACACCCATGAAGTTCATGCAAACACTACCTAGATCAACATAATGTCAATCGAGGACACAGATGACACGATAGGCACATGGAGGAAATCTCTTTAGCTTGTCAGGCTGAGACCATCCTACACATACAACACTCTGGAAGGCCAACTATACCACAATCAAGAACCTCACTGCTCTCAACTACACCACCTAGCCACATACACACATACGGAAGGTAACTCTCCTAATCATGCCAGATTCATACAAAACTTAAGGAACACCATCCCCTCACTAGGATACACCTGTCCCTAAGCTTCTACACTCAAAACCCTCACTCTAAACCCATCTGCGGAAAATGCGTAGGAGGACACAGGAGAATTTTGAAAGGGCCCGAAACTAAAATTTATGAGTACCTATGCATAGCTTATGTCGCCACGATTCTATAGACTACTAGCACGCAGAAAACAGACATCGTTGGATACACTTACGGCCATAGATAGCTCGTAGATGCATTGGCGTGTGCGCTTTGTCTCACGTGGAATGCTTGGCGTTGTCGCGTCGATCTCCTTGATCCTACAACAATGGTGCAGTCGGATCTCCAATGTGTTGAGCGAGCTGGGCACAGCTAGAGGATAAAGCTCAGGCTCACTCTCTTTCTCTCTCACACACAGTAGACGGCAGCCCTAAAGTTTTGATTATGATAAAAAGTCTCTCCTCTTTACAAAATGACCTAGGTACCTTATATACTAAGGCTACCTTACGTTTAACCAAAAATAGGGTTGAAAGGGTCAATTGGCTTTGTATTTACAATCTGGAAGTGCCATTGCACCCCGGCTTCTGAAACTAGAATAACTACTCTCATTACAAATGATGTTTATAGCCATAATCCGCAGCATTTCATAGCTCGCAAAAGATAAGACTTTGGTACAAAACTTGAGTTATGTTATGTTGTTGACCCAGCAGTCAACACTCCCCCCTTCCGCGTTCATGTCATCCATGAGATGACCTGATTGTCGATGGCGATGTGGTCTTTGCTGTCGTTTTGGCTTCATCTGTTGTACTGCTTGTAACTTTTTTGAACCACGACAAGAACTATGATCCATTAGAGCAGACATCTATCATCATAACCATTCATCTTTTGAGATCCTCTCATTACTTTTAGGCTTGCTCTTCTTCATTGGGGACTTCTTTGTTCCTGTGAAATCATGTTGTTAGTGTTGTCTGCAGCTTTGTCATTGTAGGCTATTCTTCGACTCGCCATTGAGGAGAAGTATGCTATGATCTGAATTCGGTGCTCCAATTCATTTGTCAATTGATTTGAGTAGCATTTCCTTATTGTTGATGTAGAAGGAATATGTACAAGAGGATGGTGATAGGTGTCTTTACATTAGGGTCTAAAACCTGGATGACCAAAGGGAAAAAAACCCGGTGGGGGGAAAAATACCTTTGGCATACGCTCTTATTGGAGTTGAGCAGTTGAACGTGAAATGAAAGGTGAGTGCTTGGGTGAAACACGAAAAGAGTGCCTGATGCAAGTGCCAATTATGGGACACTCTATATGCATATGAGAAATTTGTCACCAAAAGCATGCAATGTGAAAGAAGGAAATGATGGGTGTTTCAAGGAGTAAATGTAGCACATGTGACATCAAAAGATGTCTCAATAGCTTCCACCTTTCCAAGAAGGGTTGTCGATGTAGAAGTTTCTCCACTCGTATCTCACTGTGCTCTATAAGTGAGTGTATTTTGGACCTTCTCCTTCACTTCACCAGACTTAAGTACTTAGACTTTGACTCTTTTGCTCACCTATACCAGCATGAGCGACACAACGTAAATATGCTCAACTCTTCTAGCTTGAGCAGTACCTAGAATAGCTAAGACGCTTAGACCACAAAGAATATTACTTGAAGCTTTGGGACTAACACCTCACTCATTTTGTGGATTAGCTACTGGACTCTGACTTTTATGACTTGTCGGTTGCCTATTGACACTACTTTGTGACAAGTTCTTCGGCTGTTGTAGTGGCTGCTGAGACATACTTCATGAAGTTTCATCGTTTCCCTGTACCTTCTTCTCTTTGTAGTGCTCAGGCCTCTCGTCAATCTTTTCTTCATGTGGATTATGGATTTTTTTATTTTTTCTTAATAATAAACAAAGAAAATCTTAAAACAACTCAACAAAAGAAAAAACATTCAAATAGAAATCTAAATGCTATGTACACTATACACATGTCCCTAGGGGCTCATATATGGATTTTGTCCCCATACTCCTCTGTAACACTACTATGAGGGCATATACTCTAAATTTCGTAAAAACATTATCACAATAAAACGCAAAAATCCAATGCCTCTCACAAAACATTGCGGGATTCAGGCTTGGTTGGGGACGGGATTCAGGCTTTGAAAGTTGATACTGTTGTTGTTTTGGAATCCAAATGAATTCCTGCCTTTTTTGTGCTTGAATCAACTTTTTTGGAGCCCAAACCTGAGTTGTGAAAGCTTGTGACTTTGTGATATTTTTACCCGTTCGTGCACGCTTTCGTTGTTTTTGTTTTGGTGTTGGATATTTTGATGTGTCATTAGAGATCGTTGTCTTCTTGATCCATATCTGTTTTTGGCTGATCTGGCTTTTTGGTATCCAGATTTGTCTACCTTTTTAGCTTTGACTTGTTGTCTTGTTCTTTTGACCTGTCATGGTTGTTGTTGAAGGGGTTGGTGATAGTGATGGCTTGAGTTCATGATAGGGGATGTCGTAAGATTCATCACTATCACTACTATCCTCAGCAAGGTTGACTTCTTGTACTTTCCCTTGATTTTTTGGCTGGTAGTGGAAAGTTACTGTCTATTTTCTCATGGGTGGTAGTTTCTTGGAGGACTTTTCTAGCCCATTAATTAGAGCATTGTTAGCTCGTTGCTCTGGTCGTATTCCTCCTAGCTGAGTCTTTGCATCCTTATTAGGAGCCACGTATGAGGATGCTTGTGGTGGCTGTGTCTTCACCAAGGACTTTGGAATCCACTTTTGATGCACTTTATTCGTGTAGCGATGACATTGATTCCCGGGTCGTTGATCTTCTTGAAGCTCCAAGTGTTCTACAGAGTCATAGAACTCGTCGTCTTCTTCATCTTTTGATTCTCCACATTTCTTTGTTTGCTCCTTATTTCGAGAGCTTGTTGATGTCTGGATCTCTTCGTTTTCCTGGATTACACTCCCTGAAAAATAAGGAACGACATCATAGCCATTTTCATCACAAAACTTTGTTGTGGAAGCATCCTCCACGGCGCACACGTCCAGAGTAGCCAAGATGTGTTCCCATCCAAAAGGCTCTAACTCTTCTTCAAGAAATGGTTCTGGGATATAGTCCCTATCCTCTATAGCCCGCTCTAGGATACATTCCTCACGTTTCAAGCTACCACATTGTGAAGCTCCACAAATCCACAGTTTTTTAGGCTTACCTAACCAAGCTGGAAGTGCTGATCCTTCCACTGTGGCGGAATCAAACTCCTCAACAGGTGTTCTCATCACATCCCTATAGCTATGGTCCCTCAAGTTTATCTTTGTTATGGTTTCCATATGTCTCAGGTATATATGGTCATAACCCCAATCTTGGACCATTTTCAATTGTCGCATGAATGGTCTTCCCAGAATGATGTCATAGTTGTTCTTCTTGCCAAAGTCAACAACAACAAAAGTGTGTTCATATTCAATGCCACAAGAAGTAACAAGTACTTTTTCTACCAGTCCTAGGGGCTTTTCCTTGTGTCCGTCTGCAAGCTGCAGGGTCATTCATGTGGATATCAAGGCAGGTTTTCCCCATTTTTTCCAAACCTCTTTGGTTGCAATGGCCACACCAGCTCCACTGTCAAGGATTGCCATGGTTTTTACATTATTGAATTCCACAGGAAGGGTGGTGTTTCCATCTTCTCCCTCGTAATAATCGCCTACCTTGTTCAATGGCAATGGCCTAGTATTTAGTTGAGGCATTTCAAGCTCTTTGATGCCTTCCTTGATTTGAGTCATTGGGGTTTTTACACCAAATTTCTCTAGACATTTACCCACATTAGCCCACATGTTTGGACTTATTCTGAGCAACTCGGCTAACATTATTGTATAGGTGATTGGGGTAGATAGAATATCTACTAGCCCCTTTGAATCGATGGCCTTGTTGGGAGACAGTCTCTCTGATGGGACTGCAACCACATCTGACTTGGTCTCATACTCTCCCATGTAGGACGGTAGTGTTCTTAGCGAATGGGGTTGACTATCCTTAGATTGTACAGATCCTTTGTTGCCCCAATACGATCGCAAGTCTAGATTCATATGAGATCCAGTCTCAAATTCCTCTATTGGTGGTGGAAACACTCCTCGTTCATCACCAGCTTGTCTACTCATCTTCTTAGGTCATCGGCTTCATTGGCCTCTCTGACTTGTTTCCACAGTTCGTCAAGACCATCTATCTCTTTACAATCCTTAGGTACAACTTAGTGAAATCCCTCGGAAGAGTTATCCGTGGTATTCAGTACTATCCTTGGTTCTAATGCTGGGTCTTTGAGGTTTGGTCTGTGCTCATGACTAGAATCTGGCTCTTTTAGTTCCTGGTTTGGTGGGATTACTTGTGTATGCATGACACGGATCACATCCTCAGGTTTTGCAACTGGTGGTTCTAGTAAAGCTTGGGCTATTTGAATCATTTTCTGGAACATTTCAAACCTTTGCTTTTCTAGTTCCGCATAGGGATATTTCATCCACCTGTGTTCTTGGGTTTGGTTGTTTTTGAGCCTCACATCATAGGATTTCAAGAGGGTATCTAATTTCTCATTAACCTTCTCTGCCAACAAAGATCCTCCTGAACTAGCATGTGAGGTCCCCACCCCGCCGTTTCCAATGGCGGATCTGATGGTGAACCAGGTGCCACTAGATCTATTGCGGAAGCAAACAAAATGGTTCAGGATTCGACTAGCGGACGATCTCTCATCACAAAGTGAGTCGAGTTCGAGCCTACTAGCAGGGAGATCTAGCTCCACCTCGCAGGGGAAGCGTACTCGAACTATCTAGCGATCCTAAGACCCACCTTCCAAGAGGAGAGAAACCCTGAGCACCTTTTTCCCCATGTTTGAGAGGCACGTACACTCGAGATTTCACCGCTCTAGGGGCAATGAGTATTACTAATATCGAAGTAAGCACAATGGGGACAGAGAGTTCCCGACCAATCGGGACCACCCATCTCGTAGGCATTGGCAGCCTGAGTCAAGCCCCCACTTTCCACCCCCACACCCACACTTCCTTGTGTGACCTAATTACTACCACAAATGTTGTTCAACATAAAGATTCCTTGTTTAATTCTGAATCACATTGTTCGTTAATACAGCCCTTCAACCAGTATTGCAAACAACACCAAGACAGAATTCTACTCAAACTTATTTATAAAAATTCCAATGTTCTGGAGGTACAACATCCCTCCTCCAGCGAGAGTTTACTCCTCCCGTTGTCGCCTAGCTGCCCATACAACTAGGTATGTCCACCGCATAGAAAGCACGACATGGACATTCCCACCGCTTAACCAGCAGACGTGGGTTCCCACCGCTTAACTAACAGTCGTGGGTATCCACCGCTTAACCAGTAGTCGTGGATTCAAGAGCCCTTAACCAGGAACTCTACCCCTGTGATCAGGAGGGGGTTCATGATTAATTCAACATTGGAAATAGAATGAACATGCCGAGCTAAATTTTCCCTAGCAAACATTCTTTCCTCTTGCAAACAGCATACCCATCAATCATTTCTTTCCTACTTTATACTTAAATGTACTATGCTTTCAATGCCGAGGTTCTGTCGGATTTCTCCAACATGTTCGGGGATATGTTCATTCCTAACTAATCGTATGCAATGTTAATTAAACAACTTGAATAGAAATTGGGACCTACCTCTTCCATTTCTTCGTCAATAGCCCGTGAGATGGCCGGTATTTGCTCGTCCATGGGAACCTTTCCTTTTCTGTTGACATTGCTTGTTCCCGCCTCGCGGTCGTGGGCTCCACCGAAGCGAGTTCTCTTAACCGGGGCCATTTTTCTCACTACTTAAAAGATAGACTTGAAAAAAAAAGAGCTAAGGTCCGAAATTAACATGACAAACCAATCGGCAGATTAGATTTATTAAAGACTTCTCCTTATGCACGAGGTTAGATTTTTCCCTTTTTGCCCTAGCAATTTTAAGGGTAATTCTGTATCCACCCTATGGGAAACGACTCTAAGGTTAATTACTTGGCTTAGATGATTAAGAAATTCAGAGTTTTTCTAATTGATTCACGAAAGATATGAAGTAAGCAAGCTCATTCATTTTCCTAGAGCAATGTGAAGGTGCAGAGTGACCGCAGGCATGTGTGATGAAAAAACCTTCTTCTTATTGGACTAATGACGGATTAATTTTCAGCCTTAATCGCATCTAAATGTGGGAGAAGATTAAGTATAATTTAGTTACAACTCTATTGAGTAGTGAAAGATTGAATTCTGACAAATCTACACTATTACTAGCTGATAATTTATTGACTATACCGCCTAGAGAGATAATCTTTCCTAATCATGCATTAATCCTTGATTAAGGATGATGAATGGCTGAATAAACTAACTAAATGAATGATAATTATGGAATGAAGTGTAGCTATGAAAACTTAGAGAGCAGCTATAGAGAATTATAGCCAGAAGTAGGCATAGTAGACAAAAATTATGAGTGGGTAATGATGATATTAAGAAGAGCAGTAATTAAACCATAATTACCGTGATTAGGGGCTGAGAATCCTCTTAAATTTCTGATGCAATGAATCCTCGAGATGGGAATTTTGGCAGCACCTCCCTCCTTGCTTCTCCTTCAAAAGCTGTGTGTGTGCCGGCAGCACCTTCCGAGTGTGTAGGTGTGTGAGTATGCAATGTGTGTGTGTGAGCATACATGCCTGTGTGTGTGTGTGTGTGGGCCTTTAAATAGGCTCCTACAGGCTGAAAATCGATCTGGGTTGCTAAATGCATCTGGGAGCTTCTCCAGTTAAGCATGGCAAGTCCAGTTCTCTGCCCACCAAGTGTCAGGTTGGCTTGGTTAACTGGTTCTGAGACTGGGTTGCAGGCTTGGCAGCTTTCCCAAGACTCCCACAAAGCAAGAGGGCGCCCCCTAGCTGCTAAAGCTGATCTGGAGTGGCCTGGGACCTGTTCCCACACAGTCCCGGGCCCCCGGTGCCTCCCGGACAATTTTGTGAAAAATTGGTTTTAGGCTAAAACGGGTCATACGAATCGGATTTTGATGCCGTAAATTGCCATACGAAGCTCTAACTAAGGCGTACTGGCCCGAGTACCTCCCATATTTAGCAGCCCCCGGGGTCCAAAAATGCATTTTTTTCAAATTCGGGGTACAGGTGCAGATTTTCGAGACGGTCAAAACTAGACGGGTCGGATAACCAAAAACTTACTATATTTGGAAAATTTTCACAAAAATTATTTTAATTCACATTTGGAAGCTTTATGACATTTTAAACATCATGGCACTGACAGAATTCGGAAAACTGCTAAAAATAGTAACTTTTTTCCATTATGATCATTTCATGGTAGAAGGGTGCTCTTTTTGGTTGGGGTCAGAGACCTTACATAGCACTTCTCGATTTCTCATCTGTGGATGGTTCTTCTAGAGGTTTAACCATCTGTGTAAGAGAAGGTGCCTCCTTTTCCTCATGTTGTTTTATCTTCTCCTCAGCTTCGGTAAGCTTCTCAGCTAGGGATTTTTGCTCTCGTTCCGTGCGTGCTTTCATCCTAGTCTTTCTAGCTTTCCAACTATTTCGTTTGCTCTTGGTTTTCTGACTAGGTGCGTCTGTCTTTGGTCCATCATCTATCTTTGGACTCGTGTCACTTTCTGTGTTCTTTGTCTCTGGATTCTCATCAGCTTTCTTTTGAGCTTGTGCTCTCGTAACCACTTGAACTGGTACGACATTTTCATTTTCTGAGCTACTAGGTAGTTGAACAATCCCTAATACATTTGTCGTGATTTTCCTGATTTGGTTTGGGTTTTTCGAGCAATCGGGGATCAAGTGAGTGATGCCACACTCAAGACAATAGGCATTTACTTCAGTGATCTCCGTATGAGGACATCGTTTGACCAAGTGGTTGTCACGACTTTTGTGACAATCTGTCTTTGGTTGAGGAGATTCTTTTAGCATTTCCTCTTGGCTATAAGCAAGATTTGACCTAGATAAGCCTCTATTTGCAATGAATCACAATGTCCTTTCGTCCATTTCATACCTTCTTTCTTTCGACTGAAGCCCAGGAGGTGGAGGTTGTACCGGCCTCACCACTCGATGTGTTTCTCTCACATTTTGTTGCTCCGAAGGGTAGTACTCACTTTGGTTGCTATACCACATTGTAGCTAGTACTGGCGTTGGTTTATTTGATGCTTCCATCATTGTCATGTATCTCATGTCTACCAGAATTCTAGCACCTGGCAACGGAGGTTGTTGTCCTAAGACAAGTTGTGGCCTTAAAAGTCCTACTTGTCATAAAATCTAATATCTAACCAACCTAAATGATTTTCTCATATTAAATTGATCACTTAATGTGGGAGAATAAACGGGAACACATATAGATATGTGCTTATAGATCTATCTCAACACGGGGCCAATGGTAAAGGGGCCCAAAAGGGAGATGGTCTATCAAAGATCAAGGCTAACCAATGGAGAATAAGACCTTAGGGTAAGCTTCATTGAAGACCTCCAATAAATGTGTGTAAAAGTCCTTTGACCTTAGGTAAGCTAGGGCTGAGCTTGAGGTGGGAACCCGGCCCAAGCTCGAGGTGCTTGTCCTGCTTGAGGTGCTTGTTGTCCTTGAGGTGTGTGTCATGATTGAGGTGCTTGATTAAGATGCTTGAGGTGCTTGACTGGCTCCATGCTTGAGGTGCTTGACTTGCTGCATGATTAAGGTACTTGAGGTGCCTTGAGAAGCTTGCCTGAGATGCTTGTGGGAACACCCCCTAGTTCAAGTGCTTTGTCATGCTTGGTGAGTAAGGTGCTTGATCACCTAAAGTCAAAAGCATTCCTACAAGAGGGGGGGCGAGCCCTTTTCCTAGGGGCTAGAGAGAGAACACCCACTCACACACACAAGGGAAGCCCCAACTTGAAGAGGCAGCAAGGACACATGTCAGGTCCCTACCCATGTTACCTTCATGTGTTGCTTGAAGCCTATTGGCTAGACTTCAAAGGGGTCCAATGATAAATTACTTGAATTATCTAATTGATTTTGCATTTATCAAGTCCTCTCTCTCAAAGGGGAAAGGGGGACACTTGTCCCAAAGCTACCCATGTTGCTTGTAATGGCTCTTGCTTGTGATTGGCTAGGCCTGGGAGGGTCCAATGAGCTTCAAGCATGAGCTACAAGGGGGGGTCCACCCAAGCTAGCTAGCGGCTTGCTTGAGGGGTATACTCACCCATACACACTCACAATCACTCTCATTGTGTGCTATGCAAAGTGCAAGAGCTCCCTCTCCAAGCAAGTAGAGGTTGAGAGCCTACACCAACACTCTTGGCTATGGATTGCAAATCCAACCAAGAGCCATGCTTCAATGCTTAAGCTTGACATCTCCTTCTTCTTCATTACTATGCTATTATGTATGCTAGCAACAAGAGTATGATAAGTGAGGAACTAGTTCTTTCTCCTATGAAATGTTTCTTCTTCCTCTTCCCTACCCTCATTCCCTGCTAGCTCTCTCCACCTTCGAAGGTGTTTGAGGTCTTGGGATTGAGGCTTGGGACAATTAAAGCTTTCTTCAAGTTCATGTTATGCTATGATTGTGATGCATGAAGCTTTCCATCTTCATTGCATCACCTAGATCACAAGGAACACAAATAATGTATTGTAACAAGTCTCTCTTAAAGGGAGAAATCATAATACAAATGCCTATTGGAGGGGGGACCGGCTCCACATAAATCCGGTCCTCAACTGTTGTCATGTTCTCTAAATTCTCTCTCTTGCAAAAGTATTGTTCATGCCAAGTTAACTAATTGCTATGGTTATGTTTCTATCTTCAATTATGTCTACCCGCTATGCTCACAAAGTTATTTCTCGAAAGTATTCTCATTAATTTCCGCTATTCTCAAGTTGAA
Organism: Adiantum capillus-veneris; assembly: GCF_014529385.1. Classification (NCBI taxonomy): domain Eukaryota; kingdom Viridiplantae; phylum Streptophyta; class Polypodiopsida; order Polypodiales; family Pteridaceae; genus Adiantum; species Adiantum capillus-veneris. The sequence continues at coordinate 143,188,743 of NC_140931.1, read as the reverse complement.
TAGGCAAATTCCATTACATTGGTATTAGAGCATTTGGTTTCTCTTTTCTTGCTTAAGAAGAGAGGTCCTTAAGTAGCCTATAAATGGTTGATGTTGTTAATTATAATAGGGTAAGTGGAACTGGGATCTAATATCGGTTTTTTTAAGCCCACTATGTGGGGGATGGTGCACACCTCGGGAGCTTTGGACTTAATAATGGAGTCTTTTTAGACTTTCCTACGGCTTTACCATTATTGAGCCATAAGAAGTCCGAAAGGAGCTATCCCTTGGCAACTCTGCTATGTTAGACCTACTCCTCTACTCTCTATAATTAACCACTTTGAGCCGTGGGTGTAGATACTTAAGAGCCAATTTTCAAAGGCTAAGAGGAGTGGCAACTAAGGTTTTGAATTGCCAAATCATACACTAAGTACATACATAAAATTTTGTTAACATGGCTGACAATAATCAAGAGAGTAGAATGAACATTGATAGCTTTGATTTTGCACATGAAGGTGCTAATGATGATGCTCCCATGTTTGTGAATTATCTTGTGACTAGGTTGCAACAAGCTATGGGCAACCCTACTTTGCAAGCCGAAGTTACTCAACAACTTTGTGCCTATGAAATTTCCCTTCCTCTCCAAGAGGAGAGAGAGCTTAGGAGGCCTCTTGAAGAGACCCCCAAAAGAAGACTCTCTCCCATTCGAGAGGAGGAATTCAAAGAGAAAGAAAGAAATGAAAGTCTAAGTTCTTCTGAAGATGTGGCTCCACGAAGAAGGCGGTCTAGACGATCGCCTACTCCTCCCAAGAGGAAAAGAGAAACCCATAGTCCTTCTCCTCATCACTCTGAAAGGCAAGAGAGGAAACAAAGGCAGAAAAGGGCTAGGAAGAGGTCACTCTCTTCTCCTTCTTCTTCACCTTCCTCCTCTTCTGATGAAAGTTATGGCTATTCTCCTAGAGAATACAAGAGGGGAGGACATCGCAAATCATTTCCTGCATGGCAAAGGTCACAAAAGCTAAAGAAGTTCAAGGAGGGAGGAAAGAGTATCTCTTTTCTCACCTACGATGGCACCTTTGGTGCTACAGACAAAGTCTTGGCCTTCATCCAGCAATTTGACGCAGCCTTTGGGGACGAGGGCTTCACAGAGTCCTCCAAGCTACGTCATGTAGCTATGCACTTCCAAAAATCAGCTCGTCAATGGTGGGCTAGCCTTCGTGGCAATGGAGAAGCCCCAAAGACATGGAAAACTCTACGAATTTCCATCATGAAGCAATTTCTGCCAAGCGATACTAAAGATAAAGTTCTTACCGAATGGCGCGGCTTGAAGCTTCTCTCTCATGAGTCTATCAACAAGTATGTTGACAAGTTTTGGGATTTACATCTCAAAGCTACTGTCTTTCAAAAGATAGACTTTGCGGAGAAAAGACAGCAATTCTGTGCGGGATTACCTGAAGAGATGGCCGAATACATCAACTCTCAACGGCCCAGTACTATTACCGAAGTAATCCACCATACCATGGTTTCTTCACGCATCAATTTCCATCAAGGGGCTAGACGTAATGTCAAGCCCATGGAAAACAAAGATAAAAATGATGCAAAGGGGAAATCCAATGCTCAAAATAATTCCCAAGGCACTTCCAACAACAACAACAACAACAATCGGTCCAAGGAGAAGGGAGTTTACAAAGGTAAAAACAAACTCTCTCCTGAAGAGCTTGAAGCTTTTCGCAAGGACCATAAGTGTTTCAAGTGTGGAGAGCAAGGACATGGCTATCGTTCTTGCCCCAAGAAGAATACTTGCAATGAGACTCCTAGAGCTTCCACCATCGAAGCTCCAAAAGAGGATGCTCATTGCAAAGGATCATCACTCTCCTATGCTTGGGGAAAGCTAAGAGAGCATGATGCCTTCATCTTGTTTGACCCTGGCTCTACTCTTAACTTCATATCAATAGAGTTGGCCACCAAGTTGGGCATTCAAGATTTTGAGATGGGAGATATAGTAGTCACTGATGTAGCTTTCAAGGGACAACAAGCCTCCGTTACTCCCTTGATTGGGAAGTTGAGGCTTCATGTCCAAAGCTATGTCAACAAAGAAGACTTCTTCATCTCTCCTCTCCAACATCAGGATGTTATCCTAGGGGCACCATGGTTTGATCGCATGGTTGCCAACATGAAGTTCCCTGAAAGGAGAATTTACTTCACTTACAGGGGAAAGAACATGTATATAGATGCTAGTGAACGTGGTCGCACTATTCCACTTGTAAATCCTCTTTCTTTTGATAAGTCAATGAAGAGCCCAGTTTCTACGTACATGATTTTTGTCAAAGAGTCTCCAAAAGATACTAATGTTTCATCAAATGTAAATGATAGGAATCAAGAAGAGTTAGACTTGTCTAATTTTCTAAAAGGATTCCAAGGTGTCTTCATCGATGATATCCCTATGGACTTACCTCCAAAACGAGGGGATGATGACCATCGTATTGAGCTCCTTCCTTGAAGCTCACCACCTAACAAGCCTCCTTATCGAGTCTCACAAGCTCAACAAGAGGAGATCATGAGGCAGGTACAAGAGCTAGTAGACAAAGGGATGGTGAGGCCTAGTTCCTCTCCCTTTTGTTCTCCAGTCCTTTTAGTGCAAAAGAAAGATGGTACATACCGTATGTGTGTGGACTATCGAGCACTAAACCATATCACTATCAAAAACAGATTTCCCGTACCTTGGGTAGAAGATCTGTTTGATAAGCTACAAGGCTCTACCTACTTCAGTAGGATTGACCTTAAGAGTGGCTATCATCAAATAAGGATAGTGGATGAAGATATCTTAAAGACCGCGTTTCGCACAACGTTTGGTCTTTATGAATATCTAGTCATGCCTTTTGGCTTGACTAATGCACCAGCTACATTCAATCGTTTGATGGAGAAAAATTTTAGACCATATCGAAAATTCACTGGAGTGTTCTTTGATGATATCATCATCTACTCCAAGTCTTTGGAGGAAAATAAGCAGCATCTCCAAGTGATTTTTCAAGCATTGAGGGAGAACAAGCTTTATCTCAACCAAAAGAAAAGCGAATTCTTCCTTCAAGAGATTCAATACTTAGGTCATATTATCTCTAAAGATGGTATCCAAATGGATCCATCAAAGTTAGAAGTAATAAAAGCATGGCCTAACCCAAGAAATCTACATGAGCTAAGAAGCTTTATTGGTATGTGTGCATACTATAGACGCTTCATAGCAAAATTCTCTCAAGTAGCAGGACCACTACACGACTTAACTAAGAAGAACGTTAAGTTTGTATGGACTGCTAAGGAGCAAAATCCTTTTGAAAAACTCAAAGAGAAGCTTACTTCCCAACTAGTCCTCGTGCTTCCGGATCTCTCAAAGCCATTTGAGGTCCAATGTGATGCTTGTGGTGATTGCCTTGGAGCGGTTTTGCTTCAAGAAGGGCATGCCATAGCATATGAGAGCCGAAGGCTCAATGGTGATGAACGAGTCTTGGGCATTTATGAGAAAGAGCTTTTAGCTGTTCTACATGCCCTAGACACATGGAAGCACTACCTATTGGGGACTCCATTTATCCTACGAACCGACCACCAAAGTCTCAAGTATTTCATGACGCAAACCAAGCTTTTCGACAAACAAATGAGGTGGGAAAATTTTCTTTCGCAATTTAATTTCCATATTGCTCACATAGCTGGTAAGCACAATCAAGTTGCCGATGCACTTTCACGACGACCAAAAGTTAATGCGGTGTCTATAGCTACTCACAATGATCTATCCTCTATGATAGATGAGTATGCTACTGACCCTGACTTTAGAGACATAATGTCAGCCCTTGATTTGGGGAAGAAAGAGGAACCATTCACCTTGCAGGATGGTTATCTTCTCCACGGCAATAGGCTACGTGTTACCCATTCCCTTCGTGAGAAGGTTATGTATGAATCCCATGCTCCTCCATATGCGGGGCATAGAGGTATTCAACCTACTCTCCGAGGAGTAGAGACGTATTTCTATTGGCCTACCATGAAAGTGGACATACAAGAGTATGTATCAAAATGTGTAGTATGCCAAAAGACAAAGTATGATAGAGGGAAGCAACCTGGATTACTCCAGCCATTGCCTATTCCAAATTCACCATGGGAGAGTATATCCATGGATTTCATCTTTGGATTACCCAAGTCTATCCATGGGAATACAGGAATATGGACAATAGTCGACAGGTTTAGCAAGCAAGCACATTTCATTCCTGTCAAAAAGACTATTAAGGCACACCAAATGGCAACTCTCTTCATATCTCAGATTTTCAAACACCATGGATTACCCACATCCATCGTGTCAGATAGAGATCCTAGAATGACCAGTAATTTCTGGAAAGGTCTCTTTGAAAATCTAGGAACAAGATTGAATTTCTCTTCGGCCTATCACCCACAAACGGATGGCCAAAGTGAGATAGCCAATCTTACGATACTCGATCTACTCAAGACTTATATTACCGAAGTAGATCAACGCTCACAATGGGAAAAGTATTTACCTCTAGTAGAGTATGCCTACAATAATACTGTCACATACTTCTACGGGGAAAGCACCTTTCGAGATCATAGAGGGAAGACCTAAAAGTCCCTTGCTACTGAAAGTACATGGGAAGATCTTCGCCGCCGATGAGTATAGCCGTGACCTACAAGAATCTTTTCAAAAGATTAGGGAGGCTATAGCCATCTCTCAACAAAGGCAAAAAGCTGCTGCTGATAAGCACAGAAGAGCCTTAATGTTCAAAGAAAATGATTGGGTCTTACTCAAGTTTCCTAAGGCTCGATTAAGGCAAACGACGGGCAAAAATCCTACGGGCCATCAAAAGTATTATGCTAAACTAGCAAAAAGATACTATGGTCCTTTCCAAATCTTGAAGCCTATCAATGAGACGGCTTATCAACTCAAGTTTCCCAACCATTGTCTTATACACAATGCCTTTCATGTAAGCTTACTTAAGCCCTACAAAGGAGAGCCACCAATTGAACCAATTATTGAAGACCCTCCCGAAGTCGAAGACCAAGAAGAGGTGCTACAACTCGAAGTTGTCCTTCGGCATGAAGACAAGGTACTACGACATGGTAAGATAATCCGACGGTATCTTATTAAGTTCAAAAATTATCCTTTTCAAGATGCTAAATGGATGCAAGGAGTACAACTTAAGGATATTATGAACCTTGTCAATGCTTACAATGCTACATTAGAGTAAGCAAATGTACAAATTTCTTTTAAATGACTCATGTTTTTGTCTTATATGACTAGTCCTCTTTTTAATTGTGCACAAATTTAACTAGTATGCATGCTTAGAATCATGTTTGTGATGACGACGTCTCTCAAACACCAAGTAGAATTTGTCACTCTACTTTGGGAGAATGAAATGGACTAAAGAGCAGACATGCTTGCGGCAGCTATGTCTCTCAAGCACCAAATAGATTAGTCATCCATCTTGGAAAGATGTCGTAGGGTAAAAAGGGATCCTTTAACCGCTAAGTATGATTGACTAATGACTAAGACTTTATCTCTTCTATCTCATAGTCGAGGACGACTATGATTTCAAGAGAGAGGTAATGTCATAAAATCTAATATCTAACCAACCCAAATGATTTTCTCATATTAAATTGATCACTTAATGTGGGAGAATAAACGGGAACAAGTGTTAAGATATAGATATGTGCTTATAGATCTATCTCAACACGGGGCCAATGGTAAAGAGGCCCAAAAGGGAGATGGTCTATCAAAGAGCAAGGCTAACCAATGGAGAATAAGACCTTAGGGTTAGCTTCATTGAAGACCTCCAATAAATGTGTGTAAAAGTCCTTTGACCTTAGGTAAGCTAGGGCTGAGCTTGAGGTGGGAACCCGGCCCAAGCTCGAGGTGCTTGTCCTGCTTGAGGTGCTTGTCGTGCTTGAGGTGTTTTTCATGATTGAGGTGCTTGGCTGGCTCCATGCTTGAGGTGCTTGACTTGCTACATGATTAAGGTACTTGAGGTGCCTTGAGAAGCTTGCCTGAGATGCTTGTGGGAACACCCCCTAGTTCAAGTGCTTTGTCATGCTTGGTGAGTAAGGTGCTTGATCACCTAAAGTCAAAAGCATTCCTACAAGAGGGGGGGCGAGCCCTTTTCCTAGGGGCTAAAGAGAGAACACCCACTCACACACACAAGGGAAGCCCCAACTTGAAGAGGCAGCAAGGACACATGTCAGGTCCCTACCCATGTTACCTTCATGTGTTGCTTGAAGCCTATTGGCTAGACTTCAAAGGGGTCCAATGATAAATTACTTGAATTATCTAATTGATTTTGCATTTATCAAGTCCTCTCTCTCAAAGGGGAAAGGGGGACACTTGTCCCAAGGCTACCCATGTTGCTGGTAATGGCTCTTGCTTGTGATTGGCTAGGCCTGGGAGGGTCCAATGAGCTTCAAGCATGAGCTACAAGGGGGGGTCGACCCAAGCTAGCTAGGGGCTTGATTGAGGGGTATACTCACCCACACACACTCACAATCACTCTCATTGTGTGCTATGCAAAGTGCAAGAGCTCCCTCTCCAAGCAAGTAGAGGTTGAGAGCCTACACCAACACTCTTGGCTATGGAGTGCAAATCCAACCAAGAGCCATGCTTCAATGCTTAAGCTTGACATCTCCTTCTTCTTCATTACTATGCTATTATGTATGCTAGCAACAAGAGTATGATAAGTGAGGAACTAGTTCTTTCTCCTATGAAATGTTTCTTCTTCCTCTTCCCTACCCTCATTCCCTGCTAGCTCTCTCCACCTTCGAAGGTGTTTGAGGTCTTGGGACTGAGGCTTGGGACAATTAAAGCTTTCTTCAAGTTCATGTTATGCTATGATTGTGATGCATGAAGCTTTCCATCTTCATTGCATCACCTAGATCACAAGGAACACAAAGAATGTATTGTAACAAGTCTCTCTTAAAGGGAGAAATCATAATACAAATGCCTATTGGAGGGGGGATCGGCTCCACATAAATCTGGTCCTCAACTGTTGTCATGTTCTCTAAATTCTCTCTCTTGCAAAAGTATTGTTCATGCCAAGTTAACTAATTGCTATGGTTATGTTGCTATCTTCAATTATGTCTACCCGCTATGCTCACAAAGTTATTTCTCGAAAGTATTCTCATTAATTTCCGCTATTCTCAAGTTGAATAGGCTAATTCCATTACATACTGGTCCTGGCGCACTCCCCGTAATGTATCTAGGTGGAGTAGGTGCTTCTGGAACAGGTTGTACATACCTCTCCCTAGCATTTTCCATGCTATAGTAGCACTCTTCTCCCGTATGGTTCGTCCATTTTCTCTCAATTTCACTCCACTTCGGCTTTCCCGAATCAGACCTTACAAGAGGAATCAACCTCTTGACCAAGTCGTCAATAAGCTTTTCTTGATCAATAGGTGCCGTTGGCTTGGCAATTGACTCACTTATCTGTGAAACACTGTGCTGAGAGGATGTGTCATCTCCTTGACTCTTTAAGTCCTTTTCTTTGTATGCCTCACAGTTATCCACTAGATAAAGAGCTTCTTTGATCAACTCGTTTAGCGTCATCCTCCTTATCATATGCAGATCCTTCTGAAGGCCCGTATGTCTCATTCCCTGGATAAAGATTAGCATCAGTCGTGCTTGCGTAGGTAATTCCGCTCTCGGACCGAGCTTAACATATCTCTTGAGCCGTAATGATGCTTTGCGTACTGATTCATCCTCTTTCTGTTTGAATCTATGGATTTGCGAGACCATGTTGTGAGCAATGCCTTTTGGCAAGAATTCTTCAATAAACTCCTCAAACAGCTCATCTAGGGTCTCAAAATCCCATTTTTCCACCGAGTCGAACCATGTAGCTGCATCATCTTCTAGAGTCAATCCAAATCCCGCAAACTGTGTCGCAAAATCTGAAACTTCCTCTGCTCTAATCACTCTTCTAAAAGCCGTGACATGATCTCTCGGATCTTTATCTCCGGAGTATTTCCTGTTTACCCATTTCTGGACTTGGGATGGTCTAACTTGTCGATTGTCTACAAGTCTAACCAGAGACTCTCCCAATCCTTCTCTCATTATCGCTCTTGAAGGGCATCCTGGTGGCTCTCTTCTTGGAATTCCTATAGGAATTCTCGTGTTTGGTGGAGGCATTTGTGGTCCTTCATTGATCAAATATCCACCTCTTTCTAGTACAATCTGTGGATTTGTGCTTTCTACAACTCTATATTCTCGTCCATACTTGTTGACAACTATAGATCTCCATTGACAGTCGACTCCGTATGTGTAGACATATAAGAGCTTGTAATCCGTTATCTCTTCTAGGTATGGATTTGAGCACCTATAAAGATTGACCCCATTGTCGTCAATGTATCTATATAGTCCTTCACATGACCAATCATCCAAACTCTCTCAACAAGATGGATCTTTATCAATTGCAAGTTTGGAAGATCCATTGTGGGAGAATATTCCTCTATCGTCAGGATCTCCAAGCTTGTGTAAGCTGCATTTGAATCTAGGGTAGACATGATTTCTGGGCTTAAGAGATTTTGCTTGGTTCAACTAGACTTAGTCCACTGTGAAAAGTCGAAACTATGTCCAAAACCACAACCGTTTCGTCATAATTCTTGCAAATTGTCGCTTTTAGACACCCTTAACTTGCAAATGTATTTTGAGGCCTTAAACGATGTTTTTTTCAAAGTTGAGCTAAATGGTTGCCGTCTACATGCATTTAGTTCAAGTTTTGCTCTAAGATCTGTAGAGTCGCTCTCAGGCTACGTTTTGATATAAAAAATTTTCCGATCCGATATCGTTTGTGAAAGTTATGGCAAAAATAGTGAAATGCAGTTTAGACTAGTCAAAATGAGTCCAAATTCAATTTTAAAAGAAGATTTGGGATCTCTGTGACACTCTGAACACTCCTGTATGGTCAAAAGTACAGTTGGACCCTAAAACTGGCCTAGAGACATCCTACGCGTAGGATGTCTATATGCGCATAATTTAACAAAATTTGGTCCAGAGACTCCCCTTAAGTCCAGCAACACAATGGTATGCTCAGAATTTCATTTGGGCCTAAAAATGGCCTTGAGACATCCTACACGTAGAATGTCTTTTTGCTCAGAATGACTTGAAATTTTCACCCCAGCTTCTCCTTGATGTGTTGATCACCGTGGTGTGCTCATAGGTTGGTTTGGAGTCCTAAATCAAGCTGGAGATATCCTACGTGTAGAATGTCTAACTACTCAGATTTTGTCCAAACTTGATCCCAAGATTCTCCTAGTGCTCAGCAACCCAATGGTATGCTCAAAATTGATTTTGGATGCCAATAGGTCAAGATTTGGGCTACATAAGCTTCTAGTGCACTCCAAGAGTAGGATGTTTGACAATTCTTGTCTTTGCTTGGTAAATAGGCCAAACAAGGTCCAAATTCACTTCATGACCCTGGAGACATCCTACGCATAGGATGTCTTTTTGCTCTATTTCAGCTCAAACTTGCACTGTAGCTTCCCCTTGATGTGCTAAGCTCACAGCTATTTTTACTTTTTGATTCTGACACCTATAGGTTGGTCAAATGATCAAGAATCTGTTCCAAAACCCTGATGTCTGTTCTGATGAATTCCTAAGTCAAATCAACTCCAAATTGGACCAAATTTGCGTAGGAGGCTTGCCTAAGGCTATACAACACCCTGCTATGTCCACAGTTTGAATTTAGCCTCTAAATCATGCCTTAGACATCCTACGCGTAGGATGTCTAACTGCTGAGAATTGCCCCAAATTTGAACCACATACTCTCCTTAAGTCCAACAACACAATGTTATGCTTATATTTTAATTTGGATGTCAAAAGACCGCAAAACTAGCTGTTCTAGTCTTTTTCAGTCAAAAATGCTGAAGTCTGTTCAATCTTGCTTTCACTGACCCAAATGAGATGAAATTTATCACATGCACTCCATACAACATTTAGAACATGCCTTTGGAGTCATCCTATGGTTTGGTCTCAAAATTAGACCTTGGACACAATTTGGGTACGATGTTGGCAATTCTCGTCTTTTGGCTTTGATTTGTCAAAATTTGGTCAAATTTCCACTTTCCAGGTGAAAATAGGATAGAACCTACCTTCTGAACACACTGGTCAACTCAGAATTTCAAAATTTCCACCAGATCACCCTGTAGACATCCTACGCGTAGGATGTCTTTTCTTCTCAGAATGGACTTCTGTTTCTACTTAAGGTGCTTCTTGATGTATATAACAAGAATATGTGATCACAGCAAATTTTGGATGTCAAAATTGCTCAGAATCACCACTTTTGGGAAAATATTTCTCTGAAAGAGTAACATCCCCTTAACTCTCAGTCTATATGTCCAAATGACATGAGCTTTGGTGTGTGTGTCCAACACAACATGCCGAATATGGGTATGATGTCAAAACTTGATTTTTGCTTCCAGAATTACTCTCTAGACATCCTATGCGTAGGATGTCTACTGATGAAATTTTTGGCAGAATTCATCCACAGGCATCCCCAAGTCTTGAGCACTACTTTTCAAGCATTCCTACTAGTTTTTATGCAAAATTGTGCTAAGAATCTTAAGTTTCTTGTTTTCGCATTTCTGACACTCCGTCTTTGGGCTTTTGGGTGTCAAGAGTTGGTCAAAACTCTAGTTTCAATGTATACTTAGGGTAACCCCCCCCCTTCTGAACACACTGGTGCAGTCAGAATTTTCAAATTTGGTCTCCAGAACCCCCTTGAGACATCCTACGCGTAGGATGTCTATGTTTGCACAATTGCAGGTTTTCTTCACAGAACCCTTGCAAATGCTCTTTTATATGCACAGCATTAGTCAGTCATACAAAAATATGCACAAAAGATTGTTTAATGCATTTTTACCCTCAAAAGCACACTTTCCCTAATTTCAAATGCAATCAAGCACTTTAGCAAATAATTCAGTGCTGAATAGCTCTAGATCAGAATCGGAACACTTACCTAAAGCTACTCCTACAAATCATATGGGGTTTTGCATCTATGAGTAGAAAAACGCTTCACTACCACACACGGACTAGTAAAAGCTTTTATCACCTCACAAATCACTCGACCACCACCAACTACTCTAATCCACAGATCCTAACTAAACCTATCTAGTCGCAGACCCTCAACAAGACACACGCTTCCTAGCTATCCACTTGATCGCGGAATATCCTCTTCTGGATCCACTTAAGAAAAACGCTTTCTTTAGCCGAAACTAAATCAAGCAACCATCACATGAGTGTTAGTAGGAAACCTACTTAGGTCCTTGTGTCCCCGACAACGGCGCCAATGTTGCGGGTACGACTCACACACCCATGAAGTGCATGCAAACACTACCTAGATCAACATAATGTCAATCGAGGACACAAATGACACAATAGGCACACGGAGGAAATCTCTTTAGCTTGTCAAGCTAAGACCATCCTACACATACAACACTTTGGAAGGCCAACTATACCACAATCAAGAACCTCACTGCTCTCAACTACACCACCTAGCCGCATACACACATAAGGAAGGTAACTCTCCTAATCATGCCAGATTCGTACGAACCTTAATAAACACCATCCCCTCACTAGGATACACGTGTCCCTAAGCTTCTACACTCAAAACCCTCACTCTAAACCCATCTGCGGAAAACGCGTAGGATGACAGAGTAGAATTTTGAAAGGGCCAGAAACTGAAATTTATGAGTACTTATGCGTAGCTTATGTCGCCACGATTCTATAGACTACTAGCACGCAGAAAACAGACATCGTTTGATACACTTACGGCCAAAAATAGCTCATAGATGCGTTGGCATGTGTGCTTTGTCTGGCGTGGAATGCTTGGCGTTGTCGCGTAGCTCTCCTCGAGCCTACAACAATGGTGCAGTCGGATCTCCAATGTGTTGAGCGAGCCGGGCATAGCTAGAGGATAAAGCTCATGCTCACTCTCTTTATCTCTCACACACAGTAGACGACAGCGCTAAAGTTTTGATTATGATAAAAAGTCTCTCCTCTTTACAAAATGACCTAGGTACCTTATATACTAAGGCTACCTTAGGTTTAACCAAAAATGGGGTTGAAAGGGTCAATTGGCTTTGTACTTACAATCTGGAAGTGCCATTGCACCCCGGCTTCTGAAACTAGAATAAGTACTCTCATTACAAATTACATTTATAGACTTTGGTACGAAACTTGAGTTATGTTGTGTTGTTGACCCAGCGGTCAATAAGGAGACAGTTGTGCTGCCAATATCCATGTAGTTTGGTTAGGGACAGGTGGTAGATTGTCAGCCATGCCGATGGCATGGTATGCTATCCTTGTCAAGACTTCTGGAACACCTAAGTAAGTGATCTTGCCTTGTTTCTTGGTGCCCTTCAAGGTGGTCAGGACGTACTGGGCGTGGTCCACCCGTTGTCTAGTTGTTGACTTTAGAACTTGTGTGAATGTGGTGGCAACCGTGTGATTTGGTGTAGTGTACCTTGGTGGCCTTTTTGCCAAGAAGTGGAAGTGTTGGTGGTATAATCAGGCTGGCTCTTCCACTTGTTTGTGAATTAAATCGAAAAAGGTAGCTGTGGCTATCTCTTTGGTAAAAGTTCCTGCTATTTTCCTGTCCCTTGCTCTCATGGTCATTGCTTCTATGGGCAGTCTGAGTGCTTCTACCACTATATCTTTAGTGATGAACATTTTGACCTTGTTTCCCTGAGTGTCAGATATTTGGGCCGTTCCATCTTCTTTAATTGTGGATAAAAGCTCATAAGCTTTTTGAAAATCCACTTCCCAAGGTGCCTATTTATAAAATTCTCTGAGTCCTAGCGTGCGGTTAGCTTTTTTGGTCTCAGGCTTCGCGGCAACATCATGTACTTCCTTTGGTAGGAGCTGCAACTCCACTTGATGTCCCTCTTCACTCTTGAATGTGCCGGTGAAGACTGTGGTATGACGCTCTTCTAGCTGTTCTCTCGAGAGGTATGCTTCCTTCGTTGCTTTGACTGAGTCTGTATCCAAATGATAAGCGGGCAGTTCTTGCAACTTCTCCTTCTGGTTGAGCTTTTTCTTTTCCCTCTCTACTGTTTGCATGGCTCTTGTTCCGTGAATAGAGTGCAAAGTTAGCATCTCCTTTAGTCTGAAATGCTGACAATTTTGTCCAATTTGCTTCAAATCAATTTTTGAACAAGCATAGATGCATAAAAACATGCAAGGAACAAAACTGTAAAGTCAAAACAAATTTGTGCAACCAAAGTAAATAATCATGTTTATTTATAGCTGAGTACTTTTTTCAACTTTTTGCGAACTTGGCTTCATAGACTTGAAGTATATACCAAGTACATACTCTGAGTGAAATATGGGCTCATTTGGATGCATAGGGTGAAAATGGTACCAGATTTTGGCTTTAGGTCTCTGAATATAAAGAAAATTTGAGATTTTGAGCTCCAAATTGGTTCAAACTTGGCTAGTCGGCTCAACACATCATGTATTTTGGATGTATTATGGAAAAATATCAAAACTCCCCAATTTTGGCTAGGAAGTAAATAATCACGATTATTAACTTTTTTTACCAAAATTAATATTTTTTTCTACAATTTGGTTATAGGCAGTGTATAGACCCTGTGTATGAGATATAAGGTGATTTGGATCAAGAAATGTTGTCCATAACCCAAAAATTGGCTTGCAAAGACTTCTTTGCGTTTTTTGGCAATTTTCCAAGTTATAGGTGCTCATTTATCTCATACTTGATTTTTGGCATGTATTAGGTGTGTACACATGATAGGTGGGGTGATGTGACAATGTCCAAGCAAAAATGATGCAAAAGTAAATAATCGTGATTATTTACAACAGTGACAAATTCTTTGCAAAACTTACAACTTTTGACCTAGACATATTCTATACACCTAAAACAAGTCCTTAATTGAATTTGGTCAAGTTTGGTCATGCCGGCATCACTTTGTGCTTTATCGACTGTGAAATCACCGTTTTTTGTGACTACACTGTCTGTTGGGTTGCTCAGTAACCTTTGAGGCTTTGGACTACGTTTATTACGGTTTTACCCTTGTTCAAAGGATTGTTAGGACAATCTTCCGGAAAGTGTCCTCCCTTTTTGAAACATTGTAGGCAATAGGCTTCAACTGGTTTGAGGTTTTCGTCAGACTATGGACATTCATTTTTCCGGTGATCATCAGCACCAGAGTTATGAAAATTTCCTATTCTTGGCTTAATCATGGGTCTTACCATGGGAGGTATGACACCTTGATTAGCTACATAATATATTGGTACGAGCTCTGGCAAAGCATAAGTCACGGTTTCTTCCATTGGTGGTGGATGTGAATTATACCAATCTCCTTATACCATTACTGTAGATGGACTAGGCTCCACATAGGGTGTAATATGCACTAATGCTTGTTCATCTATGAATTCTTCAAAGTGAATGTACTTTACAGGTACTGCATTATGTCTTGGGTACAAAGGTCATTGTCCCAACACAGGTTGAGGTCTTTCCATACCCATTGGTGGTCTTTGAGCTTGGGCCAAATTACACTCATATATGTACATGGGTTGTCCTTTTGGCCTCATGGGCATGTACTGCACATTCCCATCATACTTTGGTCTGAAGTAGCACTCGTGGGTCTCATGGTTGGTGCATTTACCCTCGGTTGCATACCATTTTTGTGGCCTACTTGGTTGTCCCTATTGAGGCATCCCCTGTCCTAGTCCCCTCATAGGTGCCTTTTACATGTTGTTCATCATGTCATTCATCCTTTTAAGCATATGTTCTATGGCTGAAAGTGGTGCTGGAGCAGCCATTCCCACTTGTGCTGGTTTAGTGGATGCTGTTTTCTCACTTCGGTTATCCTTAGGGACATTTTCTTCGTTAAAAATATCACAATTGTCTCCTAAGTCAATAGCATCTGACACACACTCTTCTAGGTTTGTATGCTTTTTACTATAGAGTATAGCATGAAGTTCTTTGTTTAGCAGACCCTCTAAAAACAAGGATACAAGTCGTTCTTCTATAGGTATCTCTAGCCCTGGGCATCTGGCAATGTATTGTTTCATCCAAGTCACACAATCCCTAACAGACTCACCATGCTTCCATTTAAAGCTGTAGATTTGAGCTACTGTATTATGTTTGATCCCCATTTTGACACAAGAAGCTACAAATCCTTGAGTTAATGTGTTAAGGTCCATGATTGACCTTGCTAGAATGTTTTGGAACCATGTCAATTCTTTTCCTTCTAATGTCATTCCAAACCCCTCGAATTGAGTATGGAAATCAAATATTTGTTCGGCTCTTAGCACTTGCTTAAAGCTTGCTAAGTGGTCATATGGATCCCCTAATCCACTGTATTTTCTGACCCATTTCTAAAAATTAGCTGGTTTGACGTGTCTGTTTAGTTAAACTCTCAATATCCTGGAAGTTGGTCCTATTCCGAGTCCTTCAAACCAGTCTGTTGGAAATAGTGACTCATGTAGCCATGGACTGGCATTAGTGTCACCAGGTTTTCTATGTGATGAAATGGTTTCTGGTTTCTTCACATCACTTTTAGATGATCTTTCACGGTGTTGATCTCTTGGAAAGGTTTATGGTCCTTGTCCCAATATCCAATCCCTTATGGAATACCCTTGGTATTTGGTTTGTTCTACCTCGTCAGCAATCATCTTAACAAAGTTGTTGTTATAAAAATCCCTAAATAGGTAGGTTGGTAGGTCTCCTGATTCCTTATCTTTGATCTTGAAGATATAGATGATCTTCATGGCCGCTAGTTGTCTTGGTTTGGCATGCGAGGTCCGCCCTGAAATTATGCAACTTCCAACAACAATGCACACTTGATTCTTTCAGAGAGAGTAATGTTCTGAAATCCATCTCCGATCCTACTTACCCTACTCCTAGATTCTTATGCAATGGGGTTGTGGAAAGTATCCACAAACACTCTTTTTCTTGTTTTTTATGGTTTGCTAAGCACTGATGTTAAGACTTGTCTCGTCTACCAATCATTCTCAAAATTCTAGTCTATTTCTACAATCCTACAATCCTAAAGGCACTCAGCAAGTACGATTACTTCCAAGCTACCTCTACACAGGAAAAGACGACAATGTTAAGCTATGCGGTTTCTAAAAGAAAGTTTTGAACTCTAGGCAACCCTAGAGGAAGTTAAAGAATAATTTCAAAAGATGCTCGTGTTTTTTCCTAGTTTAGGTCTCTTCAATCCCTGGAAGCGGCACCAAATGTGGGACGTATGTCTAATCTCACCGTCCTATCTTATTGCAGTATTAGCCAAACCCACGATTAATTTATCAATCCATGGGATGAAGTTGACTCAACTAGTGCATAGAGGCTACAAGAGGGTGTCAATCTCTTGGAAAACAACTGACAACTCGCATCTAACTCATGCTACACTCAAGTGACTGAAATCACCAAAAGCCAATCGCTCATCGAAAACCAATTCACATTCATTACAGCATCAAATGACATCCAAACGTAATGAAACTTCTAGGACATGTGTATAAGACCTAAGCACACATGTTTATGGTCTCAAACTCCACTTTAGGTCAAGTTCCAAAACTCAGATTATTAACAACAGTGGATTTTTTACCTAGTCATTTTCGACCCAGAATGCATCTAAATGCTTAGTAATGATGTCCCAATACCCCGCCTATGCTTAGTTTTTTATTTGAAAGTGTAAATTCCTAGCTATGATGAAATTAGACCGCTTGGTCGGCGATGCCAAAAGCTACGAAATATTGTGAACTGCTTACGTCAATGCATAGATCTCTTACCTGCGGTTGCAATGCAACAAACGCGACTGTAATGTGACAACCACGGAGGGAGTAGGAAGCGTGAGAAGGAGAGGAGTAAGCGCCGTTAGCTCACGCTGTGTATTTCTTATCCAAAAACTTACAAAATTTGGCTTTTATACCTTAGCATGGTTTTTGGGTGGTCAAAACTAATAATCTGGAGTTCTACCAAAGCTCTGAAATGACAGGTTGATACAATCTAGAAGCTTGTAGCCCCATCTCATTAAATACAGAGTTTATCTGAGAAAATAGGAGTTACAATATTCCTGATTTATCAAAATAATAAGTGTTTTACAAAGAGAACTCCAAAAAATGGTATCCATGTTAGCTTGCTGCTAACAGTCTCTCTCTCTCTCTCTCTCTCTCTCTCTCTCTCTCTCTCTCTCTCTCTCTCTCTCTCTCTCTCTCTCTCTCTCTCTCTCTCTCTCTCTCAGCAACACAATCATGGCATGATCGAGAATATTAAAAAGGGTTAACCAATGTTTGAGGTTAAGCAAAGGAGAGAAAAAGCATATCTCCAGAACAAGAACCATAAAACCCTAAGCTATCGCGGCGAGTTTTGCAGATCCCTTAAGGGAAAGTAAGGGAGTAAAAGTGAGCATCTATGAAGAAGGTGAAGAATAAGAAAGACAGGGAATGTTTGTAGATTTCTCTCAATATTGATCTCAATTAAGCATGAGGTGGACGAGAGAGGCGATCAGATAATTGTACAGAGAGTTAGTTTGCAATCTCATAAAGAAAATTAAAACAGGAAGAGCTACATGGAAAAAAACTCCATCATCGTCATCAGCTTGAAGATTGATTAAATATTCTATTAAGTCCCGGTGTTGTTAACGGCACGGGTAACTGTAAAGGGAGCCTAAACTCCTAGATTTCAGTGGACCCAAGTGTCGCTGCTGCTAAGAGCCCACCTTGGCTATTGACCAGAATGTACTTTGAGATTGATCTAATTAATTAAATTTTTGGTGATTGCCATAGCCTTTTTCACATGTTGTTCTTATTCTCTCTCTCTCTCAACTCTCACAGTCAGAGGCCCGACGGCTACCCGGCTCACGTTTTGAACACATATCCCCCAACATCTTTGGTGAACTAGACGTGAAACCGAGCTGGGGTGGGAAAATAGTTGAAGCCTATCTCTACACCACAAAAGGCATCCATGCAGCAAATAATGCAACATTTTGCAATAGCATACATGCAACACCAACAGGTTGCTCAACAGCAACGTAATCTACAAGAGTGGATTCGTAAAGCTCGGCAAAGTGTTATAGAGACGTTGCAGCGGTTTGAAGGTTGAGATATCTCAAAATTTTGCAATTTTTATGAGCAGTCTATGGAAGATAATGGAATTGAAGACTAGAACTTAGTGGAAGGATTTTACTTGATTGCAGTGCCGAAACTTAGGGCTCGGATTAAAGAAATTCAGGGAGCTCAAGGACTGAATTGGCAAGACTTCAAGAAGGCGTTGCAAGAGGAATATTTTTTGGAAGATTCTCAGAGGGTGACAAGATAGATTTTTATGAAGTGGGTGTAGAAGAAGAGTAAAAATTTTTCTACACGAGAACTATTACGAGAGTTTCAAAAGAAGTTTGATCAGTTGTCATCAGTAGAACAATGTTCTTTGAAGGATCACAAGGTGGAACTATTTATTCAAGCTACTAATCCATGACTTCAAAAGAATTTGGTGCAATTATTGGAGGACCAAGCAAGAGAACTGGGGTTGACATCAAATTGGAAAATAGTCTTTGAAGCAGTGAATATGATTGTAAAACAACAGAAGCCAGTTTGACAAGAAAATTATGGTCAAGGTAATTGATGATGTTGAAGAAGAGATTAAATAGTCGAAATCACCCTCGATAGCACCCAAGGTGGAAGGGCTTGTTCTTGACAATCTGGTGAAAGGTATTCAAGAGCTAAATTTAAATTTCAAAATTTTTAAATTTGAAGGGTTAGCTACAAAAGCGTCTACTTTTGAACCTAAGCAGCACTAGCCACCACGTAAAAACTATAATAATTGATGCATGTGGTGCGATAGTGAAGACCATAGGTATGTGAAAGAGTGTGATGAGGTTGATGAATCTTACAAGAAGAATGTGGTTTTTTGGAAAGATAGGAAGATTCATCTTAGGGCAACAGGATAGACCCTCCACTTAAACTTTGGCAGGGTGGCATGAAGAAGCTAGTGGAAGAAATACAACATAATGTTTCTTGTGGAAGCAGCTACATATGGGCCACAGGTTTGTGGTAAGGGAGATGATGAAGCTACAGGTGCAAAGGGAAAATTGTGGCTGTATGCTTTAAAGACAATAGAAGCAAGAAAGGTAATGTATGGGAAGTTACGACATGTGGGGAATTCAATTTGGGAAACTACATGGTAGACCAATCGAGTAGATTCTCTTTCAATATATGCATATATTGCCAAAGATCAAGGCAATGAAGCTATGGTGGAAGAGAAATAGAAAAGGGTTGCTTGGACGTCAAAAAGAACAACAAGATCCAGCAACAAGAAAGAATAAGGGCCTGATCCTAAAGTGGTTATGGAGGAGGCTCCAAAGGACAAAAAGCAAGATAAGCCTAAGGGACCCTCGTATAAACTTAAATATGATATTGAATTGGTTACAGATGTTAAGAAGGTTTTTGAAGAGTGCATCCTGAATAGTAAAGTGGAGCTCACATTGCGGGATATTCTTGGAATTTCCAAATGAGAGTTCCATGAGGAGATCATTGACATTATAAAAAGGAAGTGACAGATATCGAGTGAGCAAGACCCAAATTAGTTAAGAGCCAAGTGGTTCGTCACATTGAAGCAATTTTGGATGACTTTGAAGAATATATAGTAGACCTTGAAGAAAAAGAGTCAAAGCCTATGGTGGTTTCAAACCCAATTGTACTTGAGGTAAGAAACATGCATTTTAATGACAAGGAAAATGAAGAAACTATACCCAAGAGTCACTTTTAAAGGACTCATTGCACAAGAGCAGCGAGACTGAGATCGTGGTAAAGCTTGGAGACATTGGTCTTAGCCCTTATAGACCATGGTTCAAAAATCTATCTGATGGCGAAGAATTTTCACCAGAAGGGGAAATGGCCTATTGATGAGGATTAGAGGTGGCAGATTTGAGCTACCATCATGCTCCTAGGTGATCTTTACGGTGTAGGTACACTGATTTTGGGACAGCCCTACATCATGGCTGCACGATTGGAAACTAAGGTGCTAGATGATGGCTCAGCCTATGCCAGGGTTTGGAGCCGAAATGATAAGAAAGCGGTTCAATTTTTAAATGTATGTTTGACCATGCCAGGAACAAAGACAGTTTACAAGATCGTCCAATGCCAAAGATATGCAAAGAGTTCAAAGAACAAAGATTTGCTTAGGATTTTCTCGGGGTGCCACTATAAAGCAGGACTATGGTGGTACAAGTCAGGAGAAGTTCTCCCAAAGAGAAACTTTCTCTTTAGGATTTTTAGGATTCACATCTGAGGATTCAATATCTTATAGAAAATTTAATGATTTACCTAAGTGGGAGAAACAATATGTCTCAAGTATTCAAAGTGAATTGCAGGGATATGATGTGCTTGAACCAAATGATGTGATTTCAAGAATCTTTGAAGAGATTTCTTATGTGGACACTATGTTAGAGCTTGAGAATATTAGGCAAAACAAGTTAGAAAGTGGAACTGAAGTTGTTAAAGTGCACTCAATGGACATGTATGAAGAGTTGGACATATATGAGTCACTTATCCATACTGAGGTTGACTTGGGTAAAGCAGTTGAAGAACAGGTAGGGATGAAGTACAAGAAAATTGGGAAGAAAATGAGACCAGTGTCTACACCTCTACCAGAAGGAAGTGATGGGGTAATTAAAGAAGCTTCTCGACAAACTATGCTCAGGAATCCTAAGAACATTGGACATAGATTCACTAAGGAGACATTTCCACAACTGAAGGTTGAAGAATATGGTTTTCTCAATGAAGAGGAAGTCAAGTGCTTTCAAGGTATGCTCAAAAAACACGGTAAAGCTTTTTCTTTTGAGCCAAATGACATTGGGTGTGTGGATCCAAGTGTTTTTTCACCTATGGTTATATTCATTGTTCCTCACATGCCATGGAGCTAACGTCCCATTCGAGTTCCTAAAGCTCACTTGCCAAAGCTTCTCAATTTACTTAATGAAAAGATACAAATGGTAATTTTGGAGCCATCATGTGCGCCATACTCCAATCGATGGTTCACAGTTCCAAAGAAAAATGGTACTTTCAGGTTCACACAAGATATGTAGCCGGTTAATAAAGTAACAATCCAGAATGTGGGTTCTGGCCCAATCATGGATGAATTTGTTGAGGTCTCACAGGTAGACTAGTTTACTCTATGGGTGATCTTTACTCTAGATATGATCAATTTTAGCTAGCTTTGGAGAGTGGGATCTTACAACGATGCGTACACCTCTCAGGTTGGTAAGGATGAGTACTCTACCACATGGTGCTACTAATTCTGTAGCTCATATGATGAACGGAATGAATAAGGTATTAAGGGACTTTATCCCTCATGGTAATATGCCTTTCGTTGATGATCTACCAATTAAAGGTTGTGAGGAAGGCTTAAAAGATGAGGTAAAAGCTCAAAGGGGATGCCGACACTTTGTTGCTCAACATATTGCTGACTATGATGCTAATTGTCTAGGCTTGAAGAAGTTAACTTAACACTTTCAAGGCAAAAATAAACTTTTGGTGCTAAAGAGGTTCTAATTGTGGGGCATATGTGGAGTGCAGTAGGTAGAAGGCCAAGTCCGACTAAAGTTGAAGCTATTCAAAAGATGAAGAAAACGTGCTCTTCGGTTATTGAAGTTCTTCCGTTTCTGGGTGCATGTGTATTCTATCTTATTTGGCTGCCACATTTTGCTCATGTTGAAGAAGTGATTTATCAACTGCTGAGAAAAGGTAAAAGATTTGTTTGGGAAGAAGTTCACACACATGGCATTAGGAAATTGAAGAAGATGCTTCTCGAGGCTCCGACCTTGAGGAAGATTGTTTCCAATCTTGACCTCGATCACTGGATCCACTCTATCTTCTTCAAAGTCTTTTATGGAAATTGAAGTCATAAAACTAACTTGGAACTCAACCTTCCAGGGTCACTGGTGGGAGTTCTCCAATTCACCCTTGGTTCAAGGTCATTAACACTTTTGTCTCGATTATGACCGAGCAGAGCCATCAATGCATTCCACTAAGGTGAGTGTAATATAATCTACATGAGTCCCTTGATCCTAAGTTTTTCTCCCGCTCCGTATATCAGAATCCCTTTTCCCAACTCTTAACTTTACTTCTAGGACAACATAAAATTGGGTTCAACTTTCCGGAAAACAGTTAACCCTTTGGAATCCGCCCACCCACCGAACCATTTGAAAAATGCACCTGTCCAAGATAATACTATGATACTAGAAAATAGTATTCCAATCATGTTGAACCAGGAATACATTTCAAGCATTTGAAAGCAACATGCAAACTGTTGCATACCCTTGCGGATGTGCATTTATCCGGTTGTTCCCACCTTTTTCCTTTATAGAATATTTTTACTTTCTTTTTCCTTTAATATTAGTAAAATTATCTATTTATCTTTCAAGCAATCACATATACTTCTCCAGGCATATCTTTATCCTCGTCCCAGGACTCACGTATCCTGTCTCCTCCGCCACGTGTGGAGGCGGCGCCTTTACACAGATTCCGATTCTTATTTTTTTCTTTATCTTGTGTGGGAAAGGCTTCAAAGATAATCTACTTTAGGTTCCTTTTAAATCAATAATCCCAAGAAGAAGAGCAAAAGTTCGGCTGATGAGGACAAATACAGAATAGCCCATCTAGGTTCCTAGCCTTTCCAAGGTTCCTTTTTACCAAACAATTTGAAGAGTTCCTTAATTAAATCACATATTCTTCCCTTATCATGATCCCTCTATGGATCCTTTTTCCTTCCTCCTTTTCCCGTCAGCATCAGGCCTACCCGGACTAGGCCGATTTCCAGATGCATCCGCGGGTCACATCCACCCGGCCGGGACACACTCTTATTCGATCCCATTTCTAGGACAATGAATGAAACCAAGATCAAAACATATACCAACGGTTATCAGTCCTAGCCAAAAAAGACCATCCCCCATTGTATCCCATAGGTAAACATCTGCGCCAGCTATTTTCCAAACATGAACACAAGTTCACACTTAAATCTCTATGTTATGCTAGGGCTATCCACATCAATCTTCTCGGTAATTTTTTAATCCTAGTTTAAATTTAGATTAACCTCCTTGAGTTATAATCCATTAATTCCCAATTCCTTTTAGTTTTCTACTCAAACAAGACCTTAACAAAACAACAAATCTCGTGGAAATTTAAGGTTTTGTCTAGAGGTAAATTTCAAGTTAACTCCATCTTCGATGAGTCCCATTTTGGTCCCTTCTCATCATTGTCATCCATGGGGCATGTCCATAGAACCGATGGGAGTTTTATGTTCAAGCAACACGATCACAACATTTTTCTGAAGCTATCCCCTTACTCTCCCCTTCGAATTTGCAAAACAAACTTGAAAGTAGACAAACTTGAAATGAACAATGCATATGCTTTCTATAATGAGTTTTTCTTGATGTGTCTATGCATGGTATACACAAAACTTTGAAATGCATCAACTTGCAATCTTGGGAAATTAATCAAAAACTTCCTTTGAGTGCTTATGCAAGAGTATAACCTTTCTATGCATGGTACTCGGGGGATTCACTCTATATACAAAACGGGATGCCACCTGTGAGTGGAAAACTTTGATAAAACCCCTATATATGACTCATATTATGGAGTATGACCCCCCTTTCTACGCTTATATGACAATACAAGAAGGAAACTATCATACCCCTATCTTCCATATAAACTTTAGGTCTCACATGATCTAACTGAGTAAAACTAGTCAAACAATGTGTAGCATAGTGACTGGCAATGTACTAAGGAATCACTCTTGTTGATAACTAGATGTACCCTCAATGTGTCTTAGTTTGACTTTCAAACTATGTGTCTGATCAGCCTGTACTCTCGCTACTCATCCAATTCTAACCCATCCAAAACTGGTGTAAATCAACTCTTGTCCTGCTCCAAATTAGTCCTTATTTATGATCGGCTTGATGCAAAATTTGATGCGTGACCTGATAAAAAACTTTCCCAAAATTCATCCAAGTTATACAGCACACTAGTGACCAATCATTACAAGTGATCAACCCAAGTCATCCCCCCCCCCCCCCCCCATAAATATGATACCCCCCTCCCTTATTCTTAAACTTGGGAGATAAATTATTGGGGGCCTGCCCCTAACTTATACGCTTATGTAAATTGTAAAAAAACCCCCCTCCCCTGCACTTACGTGGTGCGATAAGTTTTCCATGGTGAATCCCCCGGGGCATGGTAGTGTAAAAATTGTGAAGTTCGTAAGAGTGGACATGCTATTGTATTGTAAAATAGAAGGTACTTTCCCAACAAGTGGCTTATGCAAGAAGCTACTTTTTCGGCAAGTGGCTTATGCAAGAAGCTACTTTCTTGACAAGTGGCTCATGCAAGAAGCTACTTTTTCTACAAGTGACTTATGCAAGAAGCTGCTTTTCCAACAAGTGGCTACTTTTTCAATTCAGCAAGCTACTTTTCAACAAGTGACTTTTTCAACAAGTGGATTTTTCAAGAAGCTACTTTTCAACAAGGTACTTTTTAACCTTACCCTTATTTTTTCTTTTGTTTTCTTATGCAAATTTAATTTCTCCTTGAGATAAAACTAATATCCCATGCATTGGTTATATCCACGTTCCCATGGTGAAAACCAAAAGTGTCTCATGGGTAGCTAGGGTGCTTGATTATAGTCCAATTTTTACTTGATCGTATTCAAAAAGTCGACGTCTTGGATATTTCGTCAAGCGTAAGGGCTAAGAGGAGAACCTTACATGCCATTTTTGAAAAACAAAAATTCTCGATCAAAGAATTGGTGGCAACGGTTTGATCGATCGCGGGTTTGTCAAAGTCTATAACTGGCGACTAGCACCTTCAAGGATTGCATATAATGCAACCACATTCTCCTGTGGAGTAGAATTGATTGGTGCTTTCATTTTGTTGGTGATTTGAAGTCCCTTGGAAATTTCAACTCTTCACAAATTCTAACGCAGCTTGAAATTCACCTTCTTTACCACTATAGGTAGAATTAGCACGGCTAATCATCGGCCTCTGCTACGAGTTTTTGCGTTCGATACAAGTAGGAGCCTTTCTGTACTCCAAGGTATTGTTTTCTCTTTTGTTCACATAACATGCTCTCACCGTGAGTGCAAAAATTGATGATCAACACATGTTTGAAATCGAATACCTGGAGTGTACTCCACCTATGGATGCCGCGTGGTCGAATACTCTCACGGAGGGTACCCACATGGCAACAGGGACTGATGATGCTACCCACTCAGTCTATCTCTCTCTCCGTGAGTATCTACACCTCATCCTTAGAGTGTGTTTGAAATTATGGAGGATGATAGTAACTTTCCGGATGGTAGGGAGTTTGAGTTTGTCACTCGACAGGACTGGTGAACTTTTGATGCCTGGTTTTGCAAGCTAGTTGTATGGGTCCAAATATTGGCTACACAAGTGGAAAATCTCTCACAATTAATCTACAATATGCTACCAGAATCAGCTTCTCACTTGCCAGTAACCCAAGAGGTTGTCTGCCCACCAGTTATGAGCAAAGAGGTCCAACAGGCAGAAGAGAAATCAATTGTAGATACATATCTGGTCCTGACCAACGTGGTCAAGAAGCAACTAGGTTGTAGATACATATTTGATCGTGATTAACGTGGCGAGGAAGCGACCATCACAATCCAACTTTCAACGGGAAAAGAGTAAAAAATTATGCTTTTATTGCTTAGCAGTGTCCACATGTACGACAACCAACCGTGATACATGAGTTTCTGATTCGACATAAACTCCAATTCTGGTGCAGGGCACAATAGTTATATGTCTTTAAAACATGTTATGGTCAGACATTTTCTCATACTTGCATGTGAGTTTTCAGAGGATTTTCAAAGTATTGTACCTTTTTTGAATTGGGTAGTGTATGCCCCAATTTCTTTTCTGGTATCGTAATCTTTGGTAAGACCAATTACATAATCTCACCTTAAATGGTCAGCTGAAACATTATGAGATGCATACAAGATCACTACATTATGGTGTATATGATATACGTGTCCCACACTTTTATGTTTTGCATTTCCTTTGGACAGTATTCTAGTGGGTTGCCTCCACTCCATATCGAGTACATGGTTGAATACTCACTGGTTGAGTCATAATTCATCGTCAGTCATGGAAGACTGTCTGTAAGTGGTTGGAGAAAGGTACCTCACTCTTACTGGTGCTGCTATTCATCCAATGTTGGATGGGTAGCTTACAAGTATTTTTCTAGTTCTAAAGGATCTGCTAAGAGAATACACATTCTGAATGGGAGTTTCTCTCCCTCGATCCTCTTTTAGAATTTTCTTAGGTTTTCAAATTTGAACACCTACTATGGTGGGGTTGGATACCTATTCTATAGTTTCATACGTCAAGGACTTAGTAGGTGCGTTGACAAAGCATGCTGGCATGTAACCTTCATTAAGGGTGAGTAGGTAGTTCTGTGTGTTCCAAAATGTTGAGAAGTCTGACATTAGGAAACTCCCTATTCTATCCCTTAGTAACTATGAGCTCTTTAAGGCACTCACGCGAGTTAGGAATATGGATCACAACTTCATGAATTCTGCGCACTCTTGTATTTATATGATATTTCATGTAACCCATTTATTTAAACACTTACATGGAGACAACAATGTCATTGACCAACAGATTCTGGTTTATTTCATTGAACCTCCTACCCAACTGCATAAACCTTCTTGAATTTTAGACTGTCATGATTTATGTATGCGTCATCATGTCGGTCAACAAGTTCTTGCAAAGAGGAAAAACTGACTTGACCTAAAGAAGCTTCCACTTGAGAAAAAATTAGTGTTCTTAAAAAAAAGTACCCACTTTTGTTTTCACGGCGGATGAAAACACTTCTCCAAGGGGGAGTAATGTCAAGCCAAGGGCCACCCTGGAGGTCAAGGATCCTGCAAGCCAAGGGGTTATAAAAGGGTGGTGGGGTGGAGGATCGTGCATGGCAGTTCCCAAGGTCCAACATTATAATCATAGATTCCCCATTGCATAGAAAATTCCATTTTGTATTGTTGTTCTACTTTGATAGCCAATTGGTTGTATCCCGAGAATCTGTCTTAAAAGAGTAGCCTTGTTTCTCAGCTACTCGTTTAAGCACATGTTCCATGAAATTATCCCTTATTGTTGCACCATTCACTTTTTTTAGATTCACACATACATGTAATTTCCCATTTTTCTTGGGGACAACCACAATGGGTGACACTCAGTTAGTGTGTTGAATCTCATAACTGAACTTTGCTTCCTTAAGCTTGTTAGTCTCCTCTTTAATCGATTTGGTAAATGTGTCATTATAGGTATAGGGACGTTGTCTGCAGGGTTTGGCATCAGGCTTCAAGGAAATCATGTGTTGACATGTTCATGGATCCACCCCCTTGAGGTCTTTATATGACCATGCAATAACATTTCTATACTCCTCAAAGAGTTGAATACGAATCTGCTCTTCTTTTGTGCTCAAACTTGTTGCTATGTAGACCTTCAAGGAATGGACCTTTAAGAATCTATTCATATAACGTGCGTTCAAAGGGTATTAAAACAACCCCTTTATGTACATGCTTAAGGTAATAAAATGACATCTTCTTCTTCAAAAACTTATGGGTTTTTATCTAATATCAATTAAAACCCCCTTTTGTTAATATGATCCTATTAAATTTTTAAAATCTTGGCAATTAAAAAACCCATTCATTTGAACTCACGTGGTAACTTACATGTTTAAGAGGTGAACCCCCAAGTGTAGACCGGTCTTGCAGCCTCCTCAAGTTCTACTAGGTCTATTTGTTTTGCATTTTCTAGGCCATCATCTATTTTCCTATCCTGGATAGTGAATTGCCAATAGTGGGAAGGGACATCCATATTTTCTACCTTGGTGCTCTTTCCTTCCTCACTTATTTGCGTTGTCCTTTTATGTTCTCTTGAGCTCTTGGTATTTCTTTTTACGCTCGACCTTGGTTTATTTTTGGTTCTTCGATCTCATCCATGTCTAGTTCTTTTGATTTTGTTTGCTTTTCCTTTTTAGTCTTTTGAGCTTGCTTCCTCAAGCTCCTAATACCCTCTTTTGTTTTTGTGAATTGACTTGAGATTTTATAGTTTACAAAATCTTATGCCTTTACAAGCATCATGAATTCTTTTTTACCTTTTACTCTTGGAAATGGATTTTCTTTGGCCATGTTTAAGGATCTCTTCTTCGTATAATGTTGTTGTTGCCTGGTCTTTTGAGTTGGAAAGTCAAAAAGTCTGACATCTATTATGGTCTCTTCTTGGTCACTGGGGTTTGTCGGAGCATTCATCATCTATGTCATCATCATACTTGAAATTCTCTCCGGAGTCGCAAACAATTGATTCTCTTCTTCCTTGTCTTATTTCCTCAATTTGGGCTCATTTGAGGTTTGATTCTCACCCTCTTTCTCCACTACATTGATCGTGTAATATGGGATCACCTGAATTTTGTCATGGGCCCGTCAGCAGCCACAACGCACACATCCAAAGTATTCTCATCCTAGAGGCTCTAGTTCTTCACGCTCTACACTCCCACAATCAGAAGCTCTGCACATCCATACTTTTTTGGATTGACCTAACCAAGCTAGAATCAGCTAGAAGATCTTAAAGCAGGTTTTCCTCATTTCTTCCAAGTTTCTTTTGTAGCTATGGCTACTCCAGCCCCACTTTCAAGAATTACCATTATGGTGGCACCTTGAAATTCTAGAGAAAGAGTCATATTGCCATCTTCTCCTTCACAATATTCTCCAACTTTGTTGAACGGTATTGGCCCGGTAGGAAGGTGAGGCTTTTTGAATTCGTGAATTCCCTCTTTAAGTTGTGTCAATGAGTCCTTTAATCCAAAATTTTCCAAACAGCTTCCTGCCATCATCTACATGTTTGGTAGTATTTATAACAGCTTAGCTAACATTATTGTGCATGTCAGAGGTGTTGACAAAATGTCTATCAATCCTTTAGAGTGGATGGAGTTTTTGGAGGAGAGTATTTGTGGATGGGACTACAACCACATTGAATCTGGTATCATGTTCTCCCATATAGGATGGTAGTGTTCTTAGCAAAATGGGGTTGGTTGTCTATAGATTGAGCAGAGCCTTGGTCTCCCCAATATGATTGCACTTCTATATCTATTTTAGATCCAACCTCAAACTCCTCTATGAATATAAGAAACACTCCCCTTTCCTCACTGGTTACTTTTACGCATTTTCTTAGCTCAATAGCTTCATTGGCCTCTCTCACTTGGTTCCATAGTTCATCAAGACCATTTATCTCTCTACACTCCTTTGGTATACCTAGGTGGAATTCCTCGAAAGAGTTATCCATGGTATTCACCACTATCTCTGGATCTAATGATGGTTTTTTTAGTTTTGGTTGGAGCTTTTGACTATATTTGGCTCTATTAGCTCTTGGTTTGGTGGGATCATTGGTGCTAGTGGGACAAAGATCACATCCTCAGGTTTTCCAACTAGGGGATCTAGTAAATCTTTGGGTGCTTGAATCATTTTTTGACACATTTCAAATCTGTGCTTCTCTAGCTCCATATATGAATATGTCATCCACCTTTGTTCTTAAGTTTGATTGTTTTTAAGCCGCGCATCATAGGATTTAAGGAATGTGTTTAATGGTTTGCTGACCTTTTCTACTAGTATGGATCATCCTAAACTAGCGCTTTTGTTTTTTTCAACTATGCCTAGCTTTGGTACTACCTCATGGTTTTCCTTTTACTCGTTTGGTTATTCTTCCAAAGTCCTTAGTTTTTCTCTTGCTTGTTTTGGTTCTTTGGCTAAGGGAGTCTATTCATGTTCCTTCCTAGATTTCATCCTAGATTTCCTAGCTTTCCACAAGTTTCACTAACTTTTTCATTCAATGGTAGGTGTATCGGTATTTGGTTCTTGTATCATTTTTTGATCTTGGAATCTCGTGACACTTAGATTGGTATTACATTTTTGTTTTTTGACCCACTACTAGATGGTATTGCTTCGAGTATATTCAATGCTACTTCGGCTCCTTGAGTTCTTTTGGCAATTAGGGATCAAATGAGTGATCCCACACTTGGATCAATATGCATTCACCCTTGTGATTTCATCACGAGGACATTCTCTCGTTAGGTGGTCATCTCGACACTTATAGCAAGGTCCCTTGGGTTGTCAAGGTTCTTCTTGAGCAGCCCTCCGGTGATAAGCGAGTCTTGATCTTGCTAATCCTCCATTTTCTATGAATATCAATGTGTGTTTGTCAATGCTGGATCTACCCTCCCTTGCAGCATGTGCAACAATTGGTGGTCGAACACACCCAATCATGCTCCATGGTTCCGACACTTTGGTTCTTCAGGTGGATAGTAGCCCGTTTTGGTCACATATCCACTAGGATCCTTGTAATATGTTGGTATTGGTACTAGGGATTTATTCTCACATTCTTGTAAAATTAGTGTGTATTTGACTTCTTCAGGTCTCGTTCTTGGTAGTGGGGGTTGTTGACCTAAGACTGGTTGTGGTCTTTCAACTCCTACTGGTCCTAGTAAAATTCTTGTTGTGTATCTAGGCACCAATGGGTTTGTGCCTATGCTACTTTGGCTTGTGGGGAATATTGGTATTCCTTTACATACTCTTGGTTGTATTGTGTGATTTGTCCATTTTCCTTCTATTGCACACCCTTAGGTTTCTTAACAAGCACCTCAGCAAATGGATCAATCCTCTTGAGAACCTCTTCAACGATTTGTTCTTGATTTAGCAGAGATTTGGATTTCTGTATTTAATTGGAAGATTTGGATCCACTATGCTATGATAAGGAACCATCGTCTAATACATTGTATTCTCCTTTCTTGTAGAGAGAACAATTATGTACCAAGTAGAGAAATTCTTTCATCAACTCATTCAATGTAGGGCTCTTTTTCATGTGTAGGTCTTTTAGACATTTGCATTCCGTAGTGGTTCCTGTTTTTGTGTCATAAGAAAACAAGTACAGGACTTTGTCTTTGCTTAATTCATTCACATCGGTATTAAGAAATGACCCTCCCATCCCCGTGCTTGTAAATCCTAATATTCATTAGGCAAAATTTGGACTCACAAAGAGGCCCTTTAAGGAGTTTGACTTTACCTCTCTCTACCAAAACGGGCGCATGGATAAGTTTTTGCAAATAAACTCCAAAGTTGGTGGAGGTTTGACACTTAGAATGTCCTCTTCAAGCTCTATCTACTGATATATAGCACGCCATGAGATTCCTCATGTTTTAGAAGATTCTTTTTTTGATTCACCTATGACGTGACAACTCTGACGGAATCTAAGTAAATCAAAAAAAGAATCTTCTAAAATATGAGAAATCTCATGGCGTGCTATATATCAGTAGATAGAGCTTGAAGAGGACATTCTAACTATCAAACCTCCGCCAACTTTGGAGTTTATTTGCAAAAATTTATCCATGCACCCGTTTTGGTAGAGAGAGGTAAAGTCAAACACCTTAAAGGGCCCCTTTGTGAGTCCAAATATTGCCTAATGTTTATGAATTGTATCCATTCTTGCCACTCTCTTGTCATGAATGTAAAAAGCTATAGGAAGGTTAAGTTTAAGAGGTAGTTCTTGGTTCTTCATGACCATCTTTCCTTTTTCCATGTTGTCTCCATACCAATTGTAGTTTTCTGAGTCTCTAACAACAATGAGATATTGGTTTCCATCTTTATCGTAGAATATATCACCATGATTGTTTCTAAGGATCTAGCAAACAGTTCTTCATTAGATGCATTGACGTCCTTGAGCATCCGCATAAAATAGGGCTCCATGGAGTTTGTTCCCTTTAGGAAGATTTTCATGTATTTCGGTGTGATCAAAGGGGTTTGGGAGGTGCTACCCCAATAGCACCTTTCTATTGGAAGCCTCCTACTTCTTGGCATCCAGTGATATGTTTTGTCAAAGGAGGTGTCAATATTAATATCCTCTTCTATGATTAGAGATAAGGGATTGAGAGGTGGAAGTGAAAAGTAGACCCGGTGGCCTCTACACCAAGACTATGCACAATGGCCTCATCATGGGGGATACACAATAGAGGCACCACCTAGCAAGATATGCGGCTAGGACGCATACATATGCACAACGAAGCATGCCATGGAAAACAATTTCAAGATCCACGTCCAAATGTGGAATGGGGTGGTCGGAGAATAAGGTGAGAGGAGTGGTGAATGAGTGAGAATGGGCTTGCTACTTGTGCATGTTAGTAAGGAAGATAATGAGGTAGGGGGAAACTTGCGAGTATGCTCACTTATCATACAAGAGGTGGCGAATCCGTACACCTCAAGATGGAAGTAGCAAGATGATAGGAATATGAGAGGGAGAGAGAGTGTGTGTGTATGGTGGCGAATCCGCACACCTTTACATAAGCATAAAAAAAAAGGGCAAGGAACAAGCATTTACCATACTCACAATGAGATGTATCCAAAGCGACACAAAGTATGGCACCAAGATGGAGTGTGTTGATTGCTTGCAAAAGATGAATACAATAGGTAGCGTATGGCAGGAAAATGAGAAGGGGACAAGATCGTAGGAGGCATAATGGAGAGATGGGAGTTGATGGTGAGGAATATCATGAGTGCGTCCACCCTTCTTCTTCTTGAAATTGTGCCGTCAACCCTTAATTACAAGTTGTGTGGAGGTGTGGTGCTCATCTTTTGTGCATGGTGATGGTGATGATGATGGTGTTGTGATTATGTGATTAGGGTTCATGCTACAAGCATGTAGCACAAGAGTGTGTATGGATAGGTGTGTGTGTGTGTGTGTCCTTTAAGTGAGCTCTCATGGCCTCCTTATATAGGGAAGGAGGGGAGGATTTAGCAATATTTCTATTTGAGGTGAGTGTCCCACTTTGGTTACTAGGAAAATGGGGTGCATGTGACTGTGGCTCCCATATTGTCTCCTCATTATTTAAAATACCAGAGTCAATAGAGAGAGAAGATGAGAGAATGTGGGTAGGATGTAGAGGATAGGAGATATTTACAATAGTCTAGCTTTGGCTAGACATAAGCTTATTAGGGAGAGAAGAGAGAGGTAAGAAATTTACAAGAGAGATTGTCAAAGGTGGATAGTTGTTTATGAGGATGGATCCTCCAAAAATGGTGATAGAATCACTCTAGACTTGCCAAGACCTCATTAAAAGATCCCTGTCTCTTGTAATCATGCTTGAAGACTTGTAGAACCATAGCCATTTTAGAGGGAAGAAAATTGGGGATGGCCTGTGTCACCATTACACGAGAAAACTGGGGTCCACTACAAAAAGCCACGCGATAGCTGCTACTGGCATTAGGAAGAGGATGGATTCTGAGAGGGCCACTTTATTTTCCATGAGATTATGGAGATGATTATCATTTGGACGAATAGATGCATGCCATGTGTGCAAGAATGGTAGGTGTGTGAGAGTGGTCAAAGGATGCACTTTTCCCCTCAAAAAGGGGGATAGATAAATTTATCATTTTTGCACTTCCATAACTCCTACATACGATCTCCGATGTGAGCCGAGATTATAGATCTATAATCTACTAGCCATGCTCTTTTCATAGATATATTACATGATATCCTTTTCCTCGTTAGATTTTAAATTTTATTTTGGGGGGGAAATTTGAATTCAAATAAATTAGCCATTTTACTTGTTTAAATTCAAAAGTTGTCCTTTGATTGCTTTCTTGTCATAAAAACTAATATCTAGCCAATTACCCATATGATTTTCTCATAATAAACTAATCATTTAATGTGGGAGAATAAACGGGAACAAGGGATAGAATATAGGTATGTGATTTAGATGCATCTCAGCACGGGACCAAAGGTAATGGGTCCAAATGGAAGATGGTCTATCAAAGAGCAATGCTAATGGAGCTTAAAGACCCTAGGGTTAGCTTCATTAAATACCTTAAAAGGTTAGTATTTAAATGTCCTTTGACCTTAAGTAAGTTGTAGCTAAGCTTGAGGTGGGAACCCGGCCCACGCGTGAGGTGCTTGTCGTGCTTGATGACTAAGGTGCTTGTCGTGCTTTTCAACTACGGAGTCTCAAGTGCTTGTGGGAACACTACCCAAGCTTGAGGTGATTTGTCATGCTTGTTGCTGACTAGGGTGTTTCGGGGTAAGGTGTCCAAAAAGTCAAATCCCATCCCTACAAGAGAGGGGGCGAGCCTTAAAGCCAAGGAGATGAGAGAGAACACACACACACCCTCACACAAGACAAGCTTGGTAAAGAAAGCAAAAGGGACACTTGTCAATCTCCTCCTCATGTTGACCTCATGGTGTGCGTAGATCCTATTGGCTGGCCTCCCAAGGGTTCCAATGATAAATTAGTTAATTTAATTAATTTTTTTTGCATTTATCAAGTCCTCTCTCTCAAAGGGTAAAGGGGGACACTTGTACCAACACTAGCATGCTTTCTTGATATGCCTCTTGCTTGTGATTGGCTAGGAATGGAGGGGATTAACGAGCTTCAAGCATGAACTACAAGGGGGGGTCGACCAAAGCAATCTAGGGGGTTCCTTGAGGGGTATACTCTCCCACACACTCACAAACACTCTCATTGTGTGAAGTGCAAAGTGCAAGAGCTCCATCTCGTTCTCCAAGCAAGTAGAAAATTTGAGATCCTACACCAACACTCTTGTCTATGGAATGCAAATCCAACCAAGAGCCATGCTTCAAAGCTTAAGCTTTCCATCTTCTCCATCTTCATTACTATGCTAGTGACGAAGGAAATTTGGAATGGTGGCCTCTACACCAAAACAAACTCCATTGCGCCACAAGGGAAATGAGATGAGGGCACCACCTAGTCTTGGAAGCGTGGACTAGGACCGCTACGCAAAGAGAGAGAGAGAGAGAGAGAGAGAGAGAGAGAGAGAGAGAGAGAGAGAGAGAGATATCACTATGAATGAAGCATTAACCTCAATGTGTGTACAAGGAATGGATAACTTGAAATAGCATGTAGATTACTAAACAACTCAAGATTTAGCCAAAATCACATCAAGCACTCTCACACACACATAAAAGATAT
Source organism: Adiantum capillus-veneris (assembly GCF_014529385.1). NCBI lineage: Eukaryota > Viridiplantae > Streptophyta > Polypodiopsida > Polypodiales > Pteridaceae > Adiantum > Adiantum capillus-veneris. The sequence goes on along the minus strand of NC_140931.1, from coordinate 143,153,728 downwards.
CTCTTAATTAACATAAGTAAGAGGAGGGGAGGTTACTAGCATAAAACAATTTTCACTCTAGAATGTGCAAAGAATAGAGTGAATGAATGAGCTTTATGGGCTCATGATGAGTGATACAAAGACTCAATGAGGCTGAGGGAGACTTGAAATTACAAAGGGGGGGGCCTCTCTATATAGGCAAGAGAGTGATTAGGAGTGAGGTTAAGATCCAAGTGCAATTTGTACAAATGAATCTTGATTAGGGACATTCCACCAATGAAGAAGCTCCTTCCAAGTGATTTGTTGACCAATTTGCAACTAATTGGCTCCATCATCACTTGTGTTGTCTGCACTCCTTCCTTCATAGCTTGAGTCCAAGAGCTTCCTTATTTTAAAATGTAAAGAATCTACGTAAAATCAATGCATATCTAGTAATAATAGAAAGGGGTTGAATGAAAACTTATGAATTACAGCAAGATTAACCATGATTTGGGAGGTGATTAGAAGAGGAATTTGTAATGGTTTTATGAGCTTGAGAGAGAGGAGGAAGGAAGGGAGGGTGAGGAGACTAATGGCTGAGTTTTAGAGAAGGACTCAATGTGGAAAAGGAAGGGTGTGTGTGTAAAGGTAGAGGGGGTGGTCTCCACCATAGTTGAAAAAACTGGCATCCACTATTTTCACCATATCTCCTAGACCATAGATGCAAAAATTATTTAAAAAATATTGTCAGAATCTCCAGCTCATAAGCTACAACTTTGATGAAGACAACTTTTCTTGGATCAGAGTGGACGTATTTTTAAAAAATCCAATAAAATCATGTGTCTGTTTCCTTCCTTCACCGAGTCTTCCACCTGGGTCCCATCTGTTTGAATCATCATATGGCTCCAAAGACATGATGATATGAGCCCCTCATGACCCTTGAATCATGGGTGCATGGCTCCACAAACACATCATATCTTTTCTTTTCACATTTACACATTTTCCCTTCCCTTTACCACTAGGTTCTACCTTTCATCTCCTGTGAACTAGTCAAGGAAAAATTCCCATCAAGTCATTTTTTGATTTTTTCCAAGAGGTTGTTCTCACTCTTTCTTTTATTGTCAACCTCTAGAATTAGGGAAAACCAACAAAATATAGTAACCAAAAAATTTGTGATAGGCTCGGATCACTAGCAAGAAGAGTGATGAAAAGTGAGGAACTAATTCTTTCTCCTATGAAATGTTTCTTCTTCCTCTTCCCTAACGTCATTCCCTACTAGCTCTCCACCTTCAAAGGTGTTTGAGGCCTTGGGATTGAGGCTTGGGATAGTTAATGCTTTTTACAAATTTCATGTTATGCTCGTGATGCATGAAGCTTTCCATCTCGTCATAGCATCACCTAGGTCACAAGGAACACAAAGATTGTATATTACCAAGTCTCTCTTGATAGGAGAAACTATAATACAAATGCCTATTGGAGGGGGACTGGTGTCGTTCCGCTCCGCTTCCATGACAAGAAAATGAGCAAAGGAATGACAATGAGGGTTTATTTGAATCCTACAGGATTATTCAACAGTTATAAGGGCTGACAACAAGCCAATTTTAAGTTAAAAGTGTGCCAGATGCAGCTCTAAGGGCCAATAGATGTCTTGGTAATGCTAATAGTGAGTGTTCTTGAAGTGGTCATATCTGGTATTTTATTGATCAAAGTTAAAGGACTTGAAGGGCTCTACATTCCTTTCTTTACGGCTCGTCAATCAGAGCTACAGATAAGAAGTTATTACAGTTTGAAGTTGAGTCAGTGCTACAGCCGGAAACCTGGCTGCCCTGCAAATTACTTGAAAATAGCACATAGCGGGACATAAACGACTAAATCTGCATACCTCGAATCACACGACGCATAATCCACGTCGTACACGAGCAGAGAGAGAAAGAGAGCGTGATAGAACGAGAGAGCACGTGCAGGCGCACCTCCTAGAGCGGAGTGCTACGCCAGCACGGCGAGAGAGAAGAGGAGAGAGGGGAGAAGAAGTACACAGACACTAGGTGCAATCTCCCCCTGTGCAAGAGTGACCATTTCCCTCTTGCACATATTTCATTTATAGATTTCTTGAATGGTCAAAATGAGTACAGACTAGCCGGCCGGTCATAGATGGCCAAAGCTCATAAAAGAGCACTTGAATAAATATACATAAAATGTAATTTCCTTTTGCAATAGCGTAGCTTGGTCAATCCTTTTTCACCTGTCAGCTGCAATAAATAGTAAAATGTCAATTCCATAACATACCTCTCCATTGGAAAGCAATTGTCCTCAGTTGCGAAGATAAAAATATGCAAATAGTACTTGTCAAAAACAATGATTAAAAATTAGTAATAAAGAAAAATCCATAAAATTAGACACATTGGTTATGGCTGCTGTCATCCACATAATACCTATTCTAGTGTCCCATACCACTAGAATAAGCAGTATATGTCATACCCTGATGAATCAGGATATCATTGGTCACACTCATCATCAATTCCATAATGTCAAGTCTCATCACATAAACATTGTTGTAATAATCACCAGATACCAAATACCAATCCAATTCCAATTCCACAATATAAGTCCAAATCCAAATCACTTTCATTGTGTACCCGGGTAACAAAATCATACCAGTTACAGTGGTGGCCAGCCACTGCAACATGATTTCCTGATTGGTGTTGCCTCATCCAGCGAGTCTACACCAATAAAACGTGCTGCCTAAATCGGCGAATCTGCACTAATGCTGCCTAAATCGGCGAATCTGCATTTATCCTTGTGAATCTGTAATTTTTCAGTGTGCTGCCTAAATCGGCGAATCTGCACAGATAACTGGTGTTGCCTAAATCAACGAATCTACACCAAGATGAGCATTTACACACTGCCTAAATCGGCGGATCTGTGTGCATGTGACCAATGGACTACACAAGACATAAAAAGACAAAACATGTACTACCTGTGTGACACCACATTGGAGTGTAGTTGAGTAGCAGAGTATTTACAAATTTTTGTTCACTAACTGAAAACACTGCAACTCATATGAGCAGCTGCATAGGTTATTGACAAATCATCTCAAAAAAAATTCTTTCCAATACAATGAGAAGCCATGTCCTTAGCAGTGTTTGAATATTCAGCGTAGAACACAATGGAGTGAAATAAAATATGAAAAGAGAAATGATGTATGTGATGTACATACCTGAAGGATATGTACGTATCTCTGTGTGTGGCAAGCGTGAGGTTCTTGTAGTATTTTAACTCATATGTTGAGCAATGTAACTCTTGACGTACTACTTGGAAGTTTTGTTCTTGTAAACACCATTTGCTATCCCATCATTTGTGTCGCAATACATACTTGAAAGCAAAAAGCAAACGGTTCAATTTATCTTGTTAGAATACTCAGCTCATGTGCTAGGTGAGAGTGGGAGAGTTCTAGAAAAGAAACACACAAAACTGCAATATTGCTACCTGTATTGGTCAAAATCAAACAATATTAAAATGGGGTGGTGTTGGGCAATTAGCACGAGGTATCGGTTAAGGTTGTCCTTGCTTTAAGGTTTACAAATTGTACATAGTTAGAAATTTTTGACTATTTATATGAGGTAAAAGGAAAGGCAGTAATGTGGAAGGATTCTTTGCCTTAATATGATCCAAGGTGTGTAAAAATTTAGTTGTATCCACTTTTATTTCATTTTTTTTTATTCTTACTATAGGCGGTAAGCAGTGAAATGAGGAACAAATACATTATGCAAAAACCAGTAATGAGAAAAGTATCACTACCTAGCCAAAATTATAATAATGGTTTGATACAATTCAATATCGTGTTGTGTTGATGAGCCTAATCGTCCCAAAGTTTATGATAGCATAGCCCTATGGATACCTTGGAGTCGAGGAGTATCCAACTTCATTAAGCAAGGTCTTGGATCGTGATCATCGTCTCTAATTTTACTGTGGTCGTCAAATTTTTTTATTAAAAAAATTGGCCAATGATAGTCATGGAACCTACGGAAGTTGATGATTTTTATTATTATGATTATTATTATTTTAAATTTGTTTATGCTACCACATCTAGAATATGTCACAACAGATTGTCGGAGTGAACGATCAAAGATACAAGCACATATGCTTACAAGGGACACCATGACTTCCTTAATGTATTAACCGCCTGCAAAAAAGCTTATGAGACCAAATTGATACAATCCTTATGGATCCAATACAATGTCTAGGTACAAAAGAAAATGAAGTAGAACAAAAGATTGAAAAAATCGTCATCTGTGTCGGTGTCAATGCCCGAGGATGCTGTGCATTAGCCATCGTTTGAGAAAGTATTGCAAGGGTCGCTCCAGAGCTTCATCAATGACTACCTTGGTAGGTAGTCATTTTGGGAGGGGGAAGAAAAATAGGGCGAAACTAAATGAAATGTTATATTACTCTACTTCAAAAGGCCAAATTTACATATGAAGACATTAAATTGAGACAATCCGTGTGAATCGAGCCCGTGTGGATCGAGCCCAATGTCTGGATACAAAATAAAATGAGGTAAAAGAGAAGAATAAAGTTGGAAAGAAAAAAAAAAAAAGTGCCGAGAAAGCCTTGCAGCAATCTCTCAAGAGCTTCGTCAATGGTCGCCTCTGTAGATAGTCGCGCGGCAGAGAGAGAAAGGCTGGCTAGAATATTACTGCCAGTTGCACATTCCAAACAACCACATGCCCTTCTTGGCTTTTCTTGCTCTGCACCAGCTACAAACAGTGCCGCCAACACATGATTTTTACCAGCTAACAGTATTAGCCCTTGTCACCTACAGTTACTAGTAGGTGGCTACTGCATATTGTGCTAGTGTGTCTGGTGTGTGTGGGTGTCTGGATGGTGGTCGAGAAGCCTCTGTAAGTGGCGGGGGGGTAGGGTGGTCTGTCACAGCATGCGACAGAGGGAGGATGAAGAGGTTCTAGGTTGTGTGTGGTCCTTTTTTTGGTAAAACCAATGCATCCAAGGGAGAACAAACTACCATGCCGAAGTATTGTTGTGGTTCATCTCCGGTAATTTGCATGCGCACACCATTGGTGCATGCTAAACGCCAGTTGCCGTCTCATGCGCGTGCTTGGGCTATAGCCTGTGCATCCGCTAACAAATCCAAGGCCGAGGTGAGGCGGGGGTAGAGGGTAGCATAGCCGGATGCGAATTATCCACGGGGCTTACAATTAGATGTGCTGCCCTCAGGGGTTGATAGATTCACCACCTGCGCCCAGCCCTGCTTGCCCGATGTCAAAAGTCTCCCAGTATCCATACTCCCTTTCATCGAGTAGAGAAAAGTCATTTGTGGAACTTGAAAGGCCTAGTTCGAAGAGGAGGTAGTCCAAGCAGGGAGCATCGGTGAGAGCTCTTGCAATGCCCTCAAGCGTCTTCCATAGATCTGCGGAGAACCTAATCACTATGGCTTCACAATACGATATATGGCCATCCTTGCTGGAGAGCTGTTGTTTAGTGGTTGCATGGCCATTCAAAAAGAGAGAAAAAAAATAAAAAATTGATGGCTAGTGTAAGGTAGGAACTGAGAGTGTGAAGGAAAAGCGGCGTAGGGTTTCCTAGCCACCGCAGGGTGATAGTTTACGCCAGTTTGAAAAGCCAAGATTGGCTGCTGATTTTGGCTTCCATGAGTAGTAGGTGGTTGGAAAACTGCAGTGAAGCTCTTCACTGATGAAATTGTTGGCGGCTGTAGCCTTTCAATCATGGAGAGTGGTTGCAAACGAGGGGTCGATGGCCGCTGAGGGTTTGCAAGTGGAGGCAAAAATCTGTGTGGTCTGTGGTTCGCAAGAGAGAATTAGAGAAAGACATACGGTGTGTGTGTGGGACTGGGCCGCCATGCACTGAAGTGCACCCTGGCAGCATGAGGTTGTTAGCTGGAGTGTTGGAAAGCGCTCGGGAGTAATTGGTTGGTGCATGAAGGGATAGAGGTGGTGGAATGGAATCGTAGAAGAAGAAGTACAGGTGAAGGCCATGCAGAGTGGAGTGGGTGGCCGCCAATGGAGAGAGAGAGAGAGAGAGAGAGAGAGAGCACAGTTGTGGTAGGTCATTAAAGAGAGAGAAAGAAAAGAGAAGCAATTGCTCCTCTGCATGTAGCGCTAAATTTGAAGCCGGTAGTGATTCTAGATCTGCAGATGCAGGATAATACATCCACACACAAAACAAACGGCGCAACAGTGATCGTTTCATGCTAGAAAAAATAGAGAAAAATTATTATTTACTTATTTAAAATTCATGGATAAGCAAGTGTATTCGTTTCGAGCCGCTGCATGGAGAGGAGTTCGTGGGAGTCTGAGGACGAAACAGAGTCACTATAGCTTGCTAATATTTAGTAGCCCAAGGGTGATGAGCTCCTGCGTTGAAAATGATGGCTATGCAGTGGCCGCGACGACGATGCTAAATGCAGACAATTAAAATTACTCCTCCTATGAGGTGGTTCCCATGACAGACAGCCTACGTGTGTGGAGCTAGTTGGTCGACGGGCCGCCACCGTTGTTGCTGGTCAGAGCCGCATGTCAAACTTATAGTGCTCTTGTCTTTCTATGATATTAATCGCATTACTTCCTCCCTATTGTAGCTCTATCCTCTGCCCTTTCACTCCTTGCTTGTAATTTGACGATGCTTCCTTGTCATTCAATTGCTACCAATGGGTGACCACTAATCGGATCCACGACTCATCGAGCCCTTCCGGGTGTTTGGTAGGATGTGCAACCTACAGTTTGGACGACAAAGTTCCCTATCAATCTTGTGTTGGCATTGATTATCTTAATTTCCTCTTGACAGTAGGTTTAGAGTTCTCGCCCAGGGCTTGAGATTAGTTTCGAGGGCATTAAAATTTCCCTACATTTTCTTCCTACATACTCGATCTAATGAACCAATTTATTTTATTATATTTCTAAATCAGACACGATGCTCTTATTAACCATAATCAAATTAAACTAATATATATATAAATATATAAATAATACATTACATTCAATTTAACCAATGACATCTTGTTCAACAAAACTTGTGAAATAAATAAACTTAGCTCTATTTTATAATTGTGATGATCCTCTTCGTGGGTGTGATGATCATACCGCCAAGAGCGTTTCGTAGGCTCTGATACCACTGCTATAGCCGGAAGCCTGGCTGCCCTGCAAATTACTTGAAAATAGCACATAGCGGGACATAAACGACTAAATATGCATACCTCGAATCACACGACACATAATCCACGTCGTACACGAGCAGAGAGAGAAAGAGAGCGTGATAGAACGAGAGAGCACGTGCAGGCGCACCTCCTAGAGCGGAGTGCTATGCCGGCACAGAGAGAGAGAAGAGGAGAGAGGGGAGAAGAAGTACACAGAAACTGGGTGCAATCTCCCCCCGTGCAAGAGTGACCATTTCCCTCTTGCACGTATTTCATTTATAGATTTCTTGAATGGTCAAAATGAGTACAGACTAGCCGGCCGGTCATAGATGGCCAAAGCTCATAAAAGAGCACTTGAATAAATATACATAAAATGTAATTTCCTTTTGCAATAGCGTAGCTTGGTCAAGCCTTTTCCACCTGTCAGCTGCAATAAATAGTAAAATGTCAATTCCATAACAGTCAGTAAAGCAGATCCGTACCGGATTGGGCAGTTGCTGCAGCTAAGGGGACAGAAATGAAATGAATGCATGGGCCTGAAGTGCTCACTTTGTGGAGCACATTAGTCTTTTCAGATCATTGATTGGAGTCACGGTTGCCAAGTTATTGGCCGTTATAGATTCATCGGGGGCCGGCTCTGTGCCAGTCTAGTCGGCTCGCCCAGAGTGTCATCTCGGAGATTTTGGCTCTCGATCGGGTTTTAGAATGCAATAGAGTAAGTGCTTGAGGAGAACCTTGTTCTAAATGTTATCTCTTGCAGTGCATTGCTAACAGGGTATATTGCTCGCAGGAGTACTATAATAGTCTACATGTATATCAAATGTGGTGTACGTCTCATAAAGTACAAAAAGTGCTTGAGGAGTCTCGTGTTCGGAATGCAATTATGTACGCTTGTATCTTCAAGGCAAGCGGCACCATGCAAGATGATATGGGTATCAAATTCACGATGATATTGTTAGTCAATGATTGCTCGAGAAAGATGTGCTGCTAGGCAATGCTTGGCCGATGTGTATACTAAATGTGGTGCCCAAAGCAAGGGAAGGAAGCCGCCCGGAGTTGTTTTTCTTGGCAAAGCGTTGGTCGATATGTATGCCCAAATGTGGTGCTCTTGAGTTGAGTGGCCGCCCTTAAGAAATCATGGCCGCCCAAGATAAAGCACCCGCCCAAATGAAATAAAAAGGCACCCTAATTTTAATTAGGTGTGAACAAAAGGAGGAGGGGCATGGCGTCGTGTAGCAACAAAAAAAAAACAGCACCGAGGAAATAGGGAA